>NC_080719.1:17145000-17745000 GCF_019097595.1 Hemibagrus wyckioides
CACAGTCAGAAGAGTCAGCACAGAGAGCAGACTGCCACTGTAAGACCTTAATCAAAACTACACACACAACTCCCTGTTTGTCCACTGGTAGCTATCTCTGAATTGCTTACCCTGTGTTCTGTGTGTGTGTAGGGTGGAGACCTGCTAGCAGTAGAGAAGGACAGAGCAGCAGCTGGGCGGTACCAGGATGAGACGTCTGTGGTGGACACTATAGCAGTGGTCAGTATCTGTCTCCCATACCCCCCCACCCCTCACCCACTGTCACTGTCAGATGCCCACTTTACGCTGGTCTCGTTATCATATCTCAGTTCTGTTTTTTCCGCTTGGTCAGTTCAATGGAAACAGACCCACTGAGAGCTCCATTACGCTTTACTGGAGTGCTGTAGTGTGTGTTTAGTATCAGTGTGTTGATGACTGAGGAGGCCATTTGCTCATTTGTTACTGCTGCTGCCTCATTTGATCCATCTGTACTTACTGTTCAGCTTCACATGAGCTGCTGCTGAGAGAGAGACGACGTGTAGTTAGCAGTGGCGTGGAGACTAGGGGTGTATAAATCTCTGTCTGAAGCACAAGGCATGTTATTGCTATTTCAGTCTCATTTATAAAAACACATTTAATAGATCATGATTTAGAGCTGTTTAGATGCGGTACACACCTCCTTTATTATAACTTACAGGAGCAGAGGCCACATTTTCTTTATTATGACTGACAGGAGCAGAGGCCACACCTTCTTTATTATGACTGACAGGAGCAGAGGCCACACCTTCTTTATTATGACTGACAGGAGCAGAGGCCACACCTTCTTTATTATGACTGACAGGAGCAGAGGCCACACCACTTGTATTGAGACGGGCAGGAGCAGAGGCCACGCCTTCTTTATTATGACTGACAGGAGCAGAGACCACACCTTCTTTATTAGAGAACTGACAGGTGCAGAGGCCATACCTTTTTTATTTTGACTGACAGGAGCAGAGGCCACACCTTTTTTAATGGGAATAAAAGATGCAGAAGCCACGCCTCTTTCCTTCCATGGGGTAAGAGAGAAGCAGACAAAATGACAGGATACTGTTTTGATAGAATTTCTAAATAATAGGAAAAAAGTGATGTGCATTTGGTTAGATTTTACTAGTAATTTTTTTATTGTTGGTATATGTTTGTTCAGTAGATTTTATATATTGAGTCAGGCACTGTCACCTTTCTTATCCAGTGATATCCTAAATACTGAGACTAGCTCTCTAATCCAAATATATGATTCTTTACCCCTTTAATCAGAGTCATGAATAGGGTGTGCTGTTTAATACCATGGTGACTCTCAGTTACATGCTCCTGTCTCTATGGGTCTCATACACGTGCATACACACACACACACACACACATTCACGTGCAAAAACACCCCCTCAAGGACATCTGCGCTCACAGGTTTTGATTTGTTGCCTATGGTCTGGATCAGTGGCTGTTACCATGACAACCTTTAGATGTCTTGCATGGTGTGACGTTGTTGTGTCTGCAGGAGGCGGCTGAGGAGGACGCAGGAGTGGGAGGAGCGCCAAGCCAACATGATGCCAACCTGAGCTGGGACATAAGCGTGGAGAAACTGGCCAGCTCAGTGGGCAAAATCTGCAAGACTGAGTCCCAGAATATGATGTCTCCTAGGTACAGCCAAATTCACCGTCCTTTCTTTCTTTCTTTCTTTCTTTCTTTCTTTCTTTCTTTCTTTCTTTCTTTCTTTCTTTCTTTCTTTCTTTCCGAGTCCTCTACACAGTCTATAGTCTTTATTCCCGCTTGTGGAGTTTGTCCAGCGTCTTCATTATATTAAGTGGCTCTCAAGAGACCATCTGAGAATGTGTGAATGTTTTTCCGTGGGATAACGAGCTCATTAAGAGCTCCACGTGGCAGCGTGACATTATCTAGTGTTTCTGAGGCTTCATTATAAATACATGACTCAAGCGGTTAATTTCTGACTCTTCTCTGATGCTAGAGATTATTCAATTAAAACTAATGAGGATGTTATAAAAATTGAATTTTGTAATTAAATTCTTTAAGGAACATTGATTTAGGTGTGAAGATTGCATTTTTACAGAACAGGGCAAGGATAAAAATCTGAATTAGCGTATATCTTGTGTCATATAAATATATAACAGGCAGGTTTTATATCATATTTAAATATGCAAATGCACTGTTTTGACACTATTTCACTAGGAAAAATTAGGGATGTGTTTTGGGTGGTAGATTTATAGCTGCTTCTCTACTTTTTCTTGTGGAAGCATCACGTCAAACAATTTATTATTTAATATAGATAACATTGATCTTGTGGTTATTGATGGAATTAATATCTACCATATCTTACACATACTGGAGTGGAGTAAGAGCTTGTTTTATTTCTTAAAAACGTTTTGAAATCTGTTTTTTAAAGCCTCTTTCAAAGACTATTAAAGCATGAAATTACAGCATCATATGTTATTTTTTGTTCATTTATGATTAAAACCGCCAGTCAAATGTTTCAGAAGGCATTATATTAAAAGATTTTGGATAAACGTGAAGACTCTGGTTCAAGTAAAATACTGTGGAATTAAAAATTCACAAGTAAGTCAAAGATAAAATAAATATCAGTGAAGTGAGAAATGTTCTGCCGTTGGTGGACAAATCATACATCCATTAGCTAGGCCTCTGGGAATGTGAAAGCACTGACATGCTGCCTACTGCCATATGGCTTGCTTGTCTGGTCTAGGATAAAATTAGTAGGTAGCATCATGGAATAAAGTAAGGCATGCTAGTTAGGTAGTCAAGCATGCTAATAAAGACACAAATGAGTCTATATATTCCCACATGGGGATGAAGCGGTCAGGTCATTAACCTTTTTTGTAAGAATCTGAAATAGCACATCATTTTTATGCTCTCCTCAAAAATTTGGCGAAACCCAACGGAAATGAGCCGATATTCTAATGACATTTTACTGACAGGCAAATAAGAAAAAAAAAATTGTGTGGATGTATAGCATGCTTCTTTATCGTTCTAAGATTAAGCAAGTGCCTGATGTATTAGAAGATGAGATAGACACACACACACACACAGAGAGAGAGAGAGAGAGAGAGAGAGAGAGAGAGCAAAAAAAAGTCGGAGGTCAAATAAAGAAAATAGCTCCTTCAGTAATGTCTAGTATTATGGATGGATGGATGGATGGATGGATGGATGGATGGATGGATGGATGGATGGATGGATAGATAGATAGATAGATAGATAGATAGATAGATAGATAGATAGATAGATAGTTGCCTGATGTATTAGAAGATGAGATAGAGAGAGAAAGAGAGAGAGACGGATGGATGGATGGATGGATGGATGGATAGATAGATAGATAGATAGATAGATAGATAGATAGATAGATAGATAGATAGATAGATAGATAGATAGATAGATAGATAGATAGATAGTTGCCTGATGTATTAGAAGATGAGATAGAGAGAGAAAGAGAGAGAGATGGATGGATGGATGGATGGATGGATGGATGGATGGATGGATAGATAGATAGATAGATAGATAGATAGATAGATAGATAGATAGATAGATAGATAGATAGATAGATAGATAGATAGATAGTTGCACTGGTTGTTGTATAAGAAAACAAAACTCCTGACCTAGCCTGCTGAGTTTACTTGCCTATAACTAAAAAACATTGATAGCTCAGGCATATACTGATATTCTGTGCATTAGGACAGAATGATTTATTTATTTTACTTTATAAAATATTCTTTGTTTAGCTGAAAAGCCTTATCTCTACGTCTCATTGTAGCATACAGCATACTTACACCTGATCCTGGCTCAGACAAATCTAAGCTACAATTACTTACAGAAAGTGCACTTGCTTTTCATAAAGCACTTATTTAGAGACCCATTCTGAAGTGGACAATTATTTTTTAATATCATTTTAGTATCTGATGGAACAGTTGTTTTGTCTATATTCATTTGGCAATTGTGGATAAACTATAATAAAACATACAAAACATTCCAAACAACTTGGCAGTGTAGATGCACAAAATATAGTCTACAGCATGACGGATGCAATTTAATTAAAAGATTAAGTGAGTGCCTGATGTATTAGAAGATGAGATAGATAGAGAGAGAGAGAGAGAGAGAGAGAGAGAGAGAGACTCTCTCCTGTAATCTGAGACAGTCTCTGGCAGTCTCGGGATTAATAAAGTTCTATCTTATATTATCTTATCTTACAGATAGATAGGTAGATAAAGAGAGGTAGAGAGAGATGCATAGATGGATGGATGGATGGATGGATAGATAGATAGATATCTAGGATATCTTATTATAAAATTGCAATAAAACAAATAAATTTCTACAATATTACTAATAAATAATATTACTAAACCTATATCTGGACACATTTCAGTACTTTTTAACTTCACATTTTCTGGCAAAATGATCTGCCAATAGAATAAGAATGTTTAAAGTTAAATAGAGAATATGACTAGAACTAGGTTTAAGATTCCAAGATTAGTTTTTTTGCAAAGTTACATTTTTAACCACATTTAAAATAGTTGTTCTTGCCAAGATGTCATTTTTTTTGCTGTTTGAAAACTTCACTGTATAAACTTCAGTGTAAAATCTTCAGAGAATTCTGTGTGCATCAGTGGCGCTGTAAATGATCCGTCCCTGATTTGTGTCCCCAGTAAAACGGACAGCAAGCTGCAGAGACGGCCACGCAGCACCTCCATGAAGGACAGACAGAGCTCGAAAGCTCAGAGTGACCGAACCAGTAGCATCGACAGTGAAACCTCACCTGACTCCAGACTCACTGTGCAGGTATATACTGATACATGTGTGTTACATAACCTGTAAATGTGGAATCATGTTTTAGCGTGTTTTACTACAGGACACCAATATGAAAAAATGTATTATTATTATTATTATTATTATTATTATTATTATTATTATTATTCAAAGTCAAAGTCAAAGAAGCTTTATTGTCACTTCAACCATATATAGCTGATGCAGTACACAGTGAAGTGATATTATTATTATTATTGGTATACGTATTACTATTATTATTATTATTTATTATTATTAAAGAATACATACTTATGTGATAGTGCTTATGTGATGATTATTTATTTATTATTTACTTATTTTTTGTTTTCTTATAATAGGTTTTTTTTCTGGTCTCTGTTTAGATATTTAATAAAACATACTAAAATAAAAAATATACATGTACAGCATGTGGTTTATGTATCAGAATTTTTGTTCATTATATTTGCATATTTATTATATGTATTAACATTTAGTGAATTTGTTTTTGCATTTATTGAATATTTATTCTATTAATGTATTTTGTGTGTGTGTGTGTATATATATATATATATATATATATATATATATATATATATATATAAAAACACATATATTTTTATATTTATTTCTATTTAAATTTTTATTTCTATTTTGTTTACCTGGTAGTGCTTTGTTTGTACACTGATACCACAGCTTTGTTAAATTCATTTAAGATCTCAGCAGCTTGTTTAAAAGCGATCAAAAGCTTGTTTTCTTACTTCATGGGTTTTTCTTTTTCATAGCTTTGGTTTGTGTCAAAATTCGTGAAAAAATTATCTTCACTTGTATCCATCTTCAGCTCCTAAATGTGACAGTTAATCAATCAAAAATATATCATTGTTGGTAAAAAAGCTGTGTTATAAGAAGAAGGAATCACAGCCTGGCATGCTGGTACATTACTGTTTGCCTCTCCTGTCGTTTTTTATTCATTACATGTTTTATAATAATAAAGTATGGATTTATTTTTTATGAATGAGCATGTGAGTCTAGACATATAGTTTACTACATTCTGCATTTTTATATTGTGTTTCAGGTTCCCAGGAAGTCAGTGTATGACCAGCTGAATCAGATCCTCAACTCAGATGAGCAGCTGCCGGAGAGCATCATCCTCATCAACACGACCGACTGGCAGGGCCAGGTGTGTATCTGTCGCCTGTGTGTGGAAGTGTTTTCTGTGTGTGAACATCTGTCAGAGTGTGTTATTATTCGTCACCTATGTAGATATGACTCATGTCAGGATGAGTGTGTGAGCATCTGATCGTGTGTGTGTGTGTGTGTTTGTGTTGGGGAGCAGGTGGTGTTCTCTCTGTGCCCTCTAACCCCTGCTGTAAATCTCTTCCTGCCCCTGTGGTGCACTGCACCTCCATTACTGCCATGCTGAGGACACCTACATTCAAAGTGCAATAATCAATATGCTTCTAGATGTTTCTAGTTCACTTCTGTTTTCACCTTTTAAAGGCTTCTTATTGATATTTGTGCAGTAAGAGGATTAAACGATCATTTCCTCGCAAATTAAAAGATCATTTCTTTTCCAATTAGCTCAGTTTCCGGGATCAACAAATACCAGCCGGGTTTCCTCTACCCTCGACCCTCTACCCCCTAATGCTGAATTAATAATTCTTTGAAATAATGAAGTAAAAAATATCTATTGAATACTGAATATTGAATACTCTTCTATCATCAAGACGCAGGAAATGAAGGTCAAGTCATCAAGACCTACTGAAATGATTCAGAATAACAAA
This sequence comes from Hemibagrus wyckioides, assembly GCF_019097595.1. Classification (NCBI taxonomy): domain Eukaryota; kingdom Metazoa; phylum Chordata; class Actinopteri; order Siluriformes; family Bagridae; genus Hemibagrus; species Hemibagrus wyckioides. The sequence continues at coordinate 17,151,579 of NC_080719.1, forward strand.
GAGCTAAAATCTTAGTGAGGAAAATAAAAACACATTTATTTTTGCACTTCATTTTTAATTGAGATCTCTCTCAGTCTCACAATGAGAGTAAAACAGATCAAGCAGCATGGCTTTTTTACTATAGTACCATTTGTGGTTTAATTTTAAAGGGGATTACTTGTTCATCTTATGTGAGTAAATATATAAATTCAGAGGGAACACGGCTAACATTGTGTTTAAAATGTTGTTATTATTATTATTATTATTATTATTATTATATAAATATTTTTTATAATTTGTATTATATATGTTAGTAATTATTATTATTATTATTACTATTATTATATATAAATAATCATTTTTAATATAATGCAATGTAATAATCTCATACAAAATACCAGTCTTATTTTAAATACATTATTATTACATAAATGTCATAAATAATAACTTTAGTGACATGTATCTTATATTTCCCTTTATAAGATTGCAAAAATATATGATTATGTGATGTAATATCATACACATACACATATCCGTACAAATTTCAAGCCTGAAATAGTCTTGTTCTGTTGCTAGATAGATGCCAAATTTTCTTATATTAGGATATATTTCTAGAAAGAATTTCTGTGAAATTCTAATAAATGAAATGTGTAATAGTATCTAAAAACCCGAAGAATAATCTTCTGTTTCATTAATAATAATTAAATAATAGTAATATCTTTTTTATTATTTCTTTTATTTAATTTTATTAATTACTTAAGAAAATTATTTTAAAAGTATTTTTTTAAATAATTATTATTAATTAATAAAAAAAACATCATTAGCTCGTATTTTTGCAGAACTCATGTTATGAAATCATGTTCTGTGATCATGTTTGGACTTTACTGCATCATTAGTTGAACCCTGTGTAGTGCAGATTTATAGGTAATGGTGTGTTTATTGCATGATTTTGTATGATTTGGATCGAAATAATGTCAAATCTGGCCACTTTTCAGTGAAAAGCGACTAAAAAATGACTAAAAAATAAAAAACGATCTGAAACCTTCAGGTTTTATAATAAAATAATACGGTATAGTGTATCCCCGCTGCTGATGTTCTTCCTGTCTGGGGAATTACTGGTCTAAAATAATATCATTAAAATTAAAAGCTCATTAATATTGCAGTGTATTCGAACACACTGTAATGTATTATTCAGTAATTCATATCTGACTGCAGTTTTCAAAGAACACTGACAGCTAATAGCATGCACTCACTGTCCACTTTATTAGGAACATGCTGGTTTATATCTCTGCAGTTAGCCAATCATTCAGTCATGTGGCACAGAGTATTAAATCATGCAGCTTCTGTTAATTTTTAGATCAAACACCTCTGGCGTGGTTGTCGGTATCAGATGGGCTGGTTTGAGGAATTCAGAAACTGTTGATCTCCTGGGATTCACACACAACAGTCTCTAGAGATTTCTTCTTTTTTTTTTACACTGATGCAGAATCATTCAGAATTGTTTAATGTGTAAGAATCAAATTCTTTTCCTGTTCATAATATTGTAAATATTAACATTGGTATATGACCTGACACACTATATTTCCAGTGGACCAGCTAATATGTAATGGGGAGAGACTAACATCCAGCTGACATTGCTTTTTATTTCTTCCATGAACACTAGAGAACTCATTAGAGTACAGTATTGGCAGTTTTTTGGAGAAAATCCTCTGTAAAGTTTTATCTAGCGAGAAGGTTAAATAATTCTCTTAACCTAGTCATGCAAAAAAACATAGAGAAGTGTCAGAAATGTGGCTTGTCTGGCTTTTGCAAGTGCATCTGTAAGTTGCAGACAGACTTTAGTTCACCTTTACAGTGTGATATTAAACATCTGCTTCCATCTGCAGCTTCACAAGACTAAATTTAACCAGAGTATCAGGATCTTTGTCTACAAAGCAATAAGTGTAGTCTGTAGAAGTGATACTTGAACATACAGAGCATTACATGAGCAGCAAATATTTATACGTACACCGATCAGGCATAACATTATGAGCAGTGAGAGGTGAAGTGAATAACACCGGTTATCTCCTCATCATGGCACCTGTTAGTGGGTGGGATATGTTAGGTAGCAGGTGAACATTTTGTCCTCAAAGTTGATTTGTTAGAAGCAGGAAAAATGGGCAAGCGTAAGGATTTGAGCGAGTTTGACAAGGGCCAAATTGTGATGGCTAGACCACTGGATCAGAGCATCTCCAAAACTGCAGCTCTTGTGTGGTGTTCCCAGTCTGCAGTGGTCAGTATCTATCAAAAGTATACTTTAAGTCCTGTAAGTTCTGAAAGTTGCGAGGTGGGGCCTCCAGGTCAGGCTGTTTAGGCAGCAAAAGGGGGACCAACATAATATTAGGCAGGTTGTCACAATTTTATACCTGAATGATGTATATATCTATAAAACTTAAAAAATTGGTAATTGGTCAAATTATCAGTAAGAAAGTTCTCTTGAGAACAAAAAATCTTTTGGTTTCTGTTCTTCACTTGGATGATTTTCCCCTACGTCATTCTTTGCTTTGGCAGATTTCATATTCTCGTATTCTCTCTCTCTCTCTCTCTCTTTCTCTCTCTCTCTCTCTGCAGTATCTGAACGAGATCCTCCTTGAGCACAAGCAGCCCATCGTCTCAACCATCTCTGCTGCGGACGTGCAGGCGGCCTTCAACACCATCGTCACCAGGATCCAGAGATTGTAAGTATCTGTTTGTCACCTTGCTGGAATTCTCTCAAAACTCAGCATTGCCGTCATACTGATCTCCTGAGTTCCTGGGTACTTGTGCATAGCAACTGTTGCTAAGGGCTGTGGATAAGCTCTGAAGTTCATTATCAAATTCACATAGAAATAGCCATCAGAAAAAGAGATCTGCTTGATCAGTATTTTTATGAGATATCCATCTCTCCTCAGCTGTAACTGCAACGCACAGACGCCGCCCACTATTAAGGTGGCCGTGGCGGGAGACCAGAGTTACCTGAGCACTGTGCTGAGGTGCTTCGTGGAGCAGCTCGCTAACAAGACACCTGATTGGCTGAGCTACATCCGCTTCCTGGTCATTCCTGTTGGTAAGTTGGTCCCTTCACATTTCTCAGAACATACCTCCAAAATGAGGTTATGTTGTTGTGTAGTTGTATTTAATTGTATTGAGGGTTTTGTTATCTCCGTTCTTCAGGTTGCCACCCTGTGGCGAAGTACATCTCTTCTTTCGATAATAAGTTCAGCAGCATTTTCTTGGACGCTGGCTGGAGAGATGTGTTTGGGAGGTTAGAGGCCCCAACATCAGGTGTGAACCAAATCCTGACAATTAATTTTCTTTGCATGGCTTCAAAATTCAGTTTTTCGAAGATACAATCCATTAACCACTTGACGTGGAAAGCCATATAAGCAATATATTTTACATTTACGTTTCTGGCATTTAGCAGACTCTCTTATCCAGAGCAACACACAAGTCTCTATCAATGAATACATTAACGCTGGTTCACTAGGTCACAGACTTAGGATCATCAGCCTAAAACTATCAACCTACAACATACAGCAATACATAAAACAAACAGGGAAAAATAAGAGCTATAAGTGCTTCTGGAAGAGGTAGATCATCCGGCGTTTGAGGACAGTCAGTGATTCAGCAGTTCGGACATCTAGGGAAAGTTCATTCCATCAGCTCAGTGCCAGAACAGAGAAGAGTCTAGATGTATACCTACCTTGTACCCTGACAGATGGTGGGACCAGACAAGCAGTGCTAGTAGATCTGAGAGAGCATGGTGCAGTGCTGATAAAAGTAGCATACACCAATCAGGTATGGCATTAAAACAACTGACAGATGACATGAATAATATTGATTTTCAAATTGCAATGGCACTGTCGAGGGGTCGGATATATTAGACAGGATATAAGCAGTCAGTTCGCAAAGTTGATGTGTTAGAAGCAGTAAAAATGGGTTAAAGTATGTGACAAAGACCAAGTGTGATGGATTGACGATCTTCAAACCAGTAGATCTTGTGGGGTGTTCCAGGTATGCCGTGATTAGCACCTACCAAAATTCGTGGACAACCACTGAACCAGAGACAGGGTTATGGCCACTTGAGGGTCAATGATTTACATAGTGAACAAAGACAAGCCTGTCTGATCTGATCCCACAGAAGTGCAATTGTAGAAAAAGAAATGCTGGCTACGGCAGAACGGTGTATATATATGCCACTGTTGGACAGCTGCCACTGTAACGAGATAATCAATGCTATCACTTCATGTGTCAGGGGTTTTAATGTTATGGCTGATTAGGTGTAATTAGAGTAAGGAGTTGAAGTCTTCTTGAACTCTGTCTGAAAGGCATTAGCCCTTAAAATCTTGGCTTATTATTCAGACATTTATTCTGAAGCTTTTAGAAAAGCGTAGTGTCTACTAACCACTATTAATTATCCAGTAATGATAGTGTAGTAGAAAAATTGTGTAGGTATTAATTATGTTTGTATGTATTAATAAATGGTGCAGCGGGTTGCTTTTGGTATCATAGCTTTCTTTAGGTTCAAAATATTTCGATCCTGAGTAAAGGGTCCGTATAATGGATTAAATAACACATTTTTTTAATGATTGTTGAAATAATAATTGCATACAGTCACAGATACTGTATATTTATGCTTGGTATTGAGTATACCACTGACATTAGACTAACTGGAAAGCAATTGGGTCTCCAGGAACTTTAAAGATATAAAGGTATGTGTGAGTTTTTACTTATATTTGCTTTCTGTCTGAACAGACAACATCGATGTAGCCGGCCGAGTGTCTCAGTATCTGGCAGGAGCGAACACGTCTCATCACTTCCCCATCTCTGAGGCCATGCTCACCTACAAACAGAAAAGGTACTCCTGTGTGTGTGTGTGTGTGTGTGTGTGTGTGAAAAGCTAGATACGATCGAGATTCTTTATGTGCCGTAAATATATGTAAAGATTTCTGTTGTTTATCTGTTGTTAGAAATATTTCTGTATTTAACTCTGAGAGTATATGTGGCAGAGTTAGTCTCTTAAAAGGATTTCTTCAGTGCAATTCTAAATCCTTTTAACGTCTTGATTCTGTTCTGTGTTTTCTTTGCATTTTTTTTTCTGGTTTGTTTTCTCTTTATGTGCTTTACTTTGCATTAAGAAGCATTACTAAACAGCTGCGGACAAACTCGTTTATAATACTGTTGTGCTTTGGGTTTCTTTCCCTTTTGTCTTTTGTTGGCACTCAAGGAAAAGAAGTTTGTATTTTGATTTTTACATCAGGTACATGATCGTGTGTGGGTTGACGTTCCCAGTTTGCCCCTGTTGTGTCTAACCCACTCATACTCGATGCGTCACGCCGCTAATTTTAATGTGTGTCTGTCTGTCTTTTCTCTTTTTTCTTTTTTCTTTTTGGTCTGGTTCAGTTTGAGTGAGTGCACTGAAGTGTTTTTTTTTTTACAGCGTTTATTATTAGTTAATGGAATACTTCTGTATTTTTCGAAATAATCTCTATTGCTTACAGGAGTATTCTAACATTTGTGAAGCTCCAGTTACATAAAAATTAACCACTAACATGACAGAATGGCAAATACTAGCTACCGTTTAATTCGTAATCATTAAATCATTACTTTTTAGCTGGAAATGAAACAGTTTGGAGAGGTTTATAGTGTCACTTAAGTTACCAGACATCTGTTGTGATTTCTCCATTAGTCATTAATCCTTAATCATTCTGTTTTTGTTGTAGACATTTTTGGAACAAGCAATGTCTTTAGCCCCGGAGTTAGTCTCTGTTGAATCTCTGTAGCCTATAGCTGAATTATCTACATACCTGTGATTGGCTACATCGTGGGATTTGCTGTAGAAACTAAGCACATTTAGATTTGCTAGACCATTTTTTCCCCATACATTTATCAGCTCTGCTACACAGTTTGGTCCAAACAGTTCCAATCAACTTATTTATTTATAGAGCACGACAGAAGTTGACCTTAATGCTAGCTCAATCTTGAAGAGGCCCCTGATGTTAGAAGGTGAGGCTTTTCCACAGCTTTGGAACAGATTCAGAAAAGCGCTAAATACTTTGCTGAGTCCACATCTGGATTGTGGTCTTCCAGTTCCCAAGCCTGGATCTTACTGCATCTGTAGCAGATAGGTTGCTCTGGATAAAGGAGTCTGCCAAATGCAATAAATGTATATGAACATGTGATATTTTTCTGACAAGTTTTCCTGTATTGAGAAAAAAAAAAAACTCAGATACTGGAAACTCACTTATAATGGAATGGCAGATGTTTTTTTTGTTTTTTTTAAAGATGTGATTGTATAATGCAAAACTTAGAAAAACAGCCACACAATAAGATTGAGACAGAGTTGGATGATAGAGCAGGATTCATTATGATAGAAATAATATGAGTGCCCATAGAACTGGCCTTCCGTTATAGGTGAGTTTTGTGTGTTTTCTCTTCCTTTCTCAGTACAGAGAAACATGTCCATATTCATGTCTGTAATAATCACACAGTATAGCTGCGGTAGATAGAGATTAAGTTGAAAAATGCTGGATTATTCCTTATGGTGGATGAATATGGTTAGAAAGGAAATCTCCAACAGGAAAATGAAAAAAAGGAATCAATCCAGGAAGATCACAAGTACATACACACACACACACACATGGGAGGCTCAGGGTTGGATGACTAGTCTGGACAGGTCTGTATGTCCCCAGGGGAAGGACAAACACATAAGCAGAAAGGTCACACAGCCAATTACCAGCTCACATAAAAGAGAATAAAAAGAGAGGAGGATATTAGAAAGTGAAACAGCGGAGGACAGAGAGAGAGCGGGGTATTAAAACTCAAATAAAACATGAGAGAGAACGAGATGAGGGGTTGATTTATGGAGAGAATAAAAAAAGAGAGAAACAGCAGAAGGGTGACTTTCCCTTCTTAAAGCTGGATTTTTGCCAGGACTCCGGTGCTTCATCATTGAGAGTGGCAGTCGTGAATGTCATAGAAGCGTCATGTCCTCTGTATACACACACACACACACACACACACTCCGGCTTAGTGATCATATTAGTTAAGGTGTTTAGACATGCGAACAGTACCGTACAACTAGTCCAACACCGGTAAGCTCACTCTATCTCAGAGATACGTCTGAAAGATACACAGAGCACAGAACCATAGGTTTCATGGGACTCGCTGCCTAATCAACATGCCACCACTAGCAAACAACAAATAACCAGTCATTTTTTACCACTATACTTTAGTACGTTTAGTCAAATTGCTTCATTCTCATTCTGGGTTCAGACATCAGCTTCCCAAGCTTAAATTAGCTAAAGGGCGTTGTTTATAATCAGAGGACTGTGTAGCGTTAACCCTGTGTTCCAGTTCTGTTTTATCTCACCATCGCCATCATTATCGCACACGTGGCTAAAATTCTGCACCTTAGAAGGACGTAGATTTCTATAAAGCAGAATTCTACAGTATGTACACTTGGCAAACACATGAGATGTGCTTAGATGTAGGAAAAGTGCAAAAATCAGATAAATGTTATTTAGAATTTCTAGTGGTACATTTTGAAATCAGGTAGTTTTGTTATTTATATCCCTTTGATTGGTCAGATGGTGTTGAATTATTCTAACAGCAGCTCTGATGGCTGAAATTGAAATGGCTGTTAAATTAATGCTCTCATTTTAATACACTATCATTTCTGATGTAACTCTCACAGGGACTCTTGAAAGATGCTCTTCGCAATAAGAAACGAATAAATAATATGAAACAAAGCTAATTGTTGACATTGTAAAGCTTTCTGTAAGTAGATGTTTATCAGTAGATGTTTACCAGGCCGTTGATTGATTTTTTTTTTCATTTTATTTGACAGCTTTACAACGACAAGTTTGAAACTCTCTCTATATATATAAAAAACACAACGCCATTGTAACTAGTGTCCTGCGAGGGAATTTTTAAGACAGTATTGAAGTGCAGGATTAGCAAAATGACCACGCACTGCTGTCCACCGCCTTACACTGCACCTGATTGGTGGACGTTGTAAGCAGCTATCCCAGCATCCACTCATGACTTCATGGCATGACCCACCCGCTTCCTCACAGCACCCCGCCACCAGGAGGTGGTGCCATGCCTTTGTCACTCAGCCAGCCTTGACATAACCCGCTCCCTCATACCTGGACACCCGAGTGCACATTCACCCAGCCACTCACTGACTCAGTAACGTTAGACCTGTGCTCAAGCTGCATCGTTCTAATATTTCCTCCTTTTTTTCACCACACAGCCCTGATGAGGACTCATGCCAAAAGTTTGTGCCGTTCATTGGGGTAAGAATGCTGAGCTAATCGACTTTTGTTAATCAGAACCATTGCAAATTGAATCTGGCCACAAGATGTTTATGGATTGTTCTTGCTTGTCTTTTGACAGTTGGTGAAAGTAGGCATTGTTGAGCACAACCTGTCCACTTCAGGTAGGAGCCTTCATGCACAAACCACATCTGGTACAGAGTGAACATCTATATACCATTAAATAATGGTGAACATCTTTATAATAAGTTACACAGCCTTCCATCCCCACTGTGAAGCATGCATGGTGGTAGTATCATGTTAAGGGTTACCCATTTCCTTTTGGTTGCATTTTGTCAGCTTTATTCCTAATGCTGTCAAATCCCCAGCATCTTCTTCCATGTGTTTTCTTTATTCGTTATCCAAACTACTTCAGTTTGTGCTTATAGATTTAAGTTATATAACACTTCTATGTACGGTCCTGGTGCTAGCTGTGTGTGAAACTGATTGATGAACAGCTGTGTGAGCATGATTTGTCCAGGGAGTCAGATTTCGGTACACCGGAAAGGGTGTGGGGGTTTATTAAGTTTATTTAATTTTATCAATGTGTACATATTCCATGAACCTTTAGGCGAGAATTGGGTAGACCCCTGCTTTAGATTCTATGCTATTTGCATTGTTTAATAATGGATTTAATGGCAACCAGAATTGGGATATTCTGTCACAATCCCAGTATAATTCCAGTTGAGATCACTGTTATTTCTTGTGCATACCATAGTGTAATTTAATGTGTGTGTGTGTGTGTGTATTCTCTGTAGTGGATTCTGATGATGCCAACGTGATGGGTAGCATGAACATGCTGTCTTCACCTCCAGCCCAGACTGGGGCACCATACGGGAAAGACATGACGTGCACTCCTCCCTCTTCTCCCTCTGTCTCGGCTAGTCTGTCTGGAGCAGGGTACGTTACTTTTCCTTTTTCCTTTTCTCTCACTCACAAAAAGAGATCACTCTAGATCATTACAAGTTGTCTACACTCTCACAGTTCTTTCCTCGTACATATTGCGTGCCTTTCTTTTACCTCGGACAGTGCATGGAGTGTATTTTTTATAAGAGGTCATTAAAGTCACAGCCTGTCTTCAATAACCACTTTCTCCTGGTCAGGGTTATGATAGATACAGAGCCTGTCAGTGGAGTATAGTGTAAAGCACCCTTAATGAGGGTCTGTCCACTACACACACCATATACACACACACAGACACTCGCACACTCATTCCATTTATCAGCATATTTTCTGGACAATGTAAGGCCCAATTATTACCTTAAATCACATACATTTTGCAGTATATTCCCATACACTCATGAATAAATACTAAAAGTACTGTACCCAGTGTACATGCCAGCATGAAAGTGTCATACAAGCAACAGTAAAGTTATATATGGCTCTATCACCAGGTTTGATGAGTTAACATTATGAACTCAGTTCACTTCACCTTTATTTATATAACGCTTTTAACAATGAACATTTTCACACAGCAGCTTTACAGAGAGCTGGTAACACAGTAATAAACCCAGAATGTTTACTTTTCAGATTTATTATTACAGCAGATATTTTTACTTGATTAAAATTTCAGATTTTAGTAGATTTAAAAATAAAGATATGGCGTATACTGTAAATAAGGCAGGCAAACACCTAAACACCTTAAGTAACTAAGAGTGTGTGTATGTGTGTGTGTAGTTCTCCAGGCTCAGGTGGAGAGGTGATGGGACTGCAGGTGGATTACTGGACGTGTCAGGGTGCGGAGAAGAAGAAAGACGGAGAGAAAAGAGACGTGGGGATGAAGAACACGCTGAAAAGCAACTTCCGCTCCCTGCAGGTCTCACGCATCCCCAGAGAAGGAGAACTTACTCCACCTCACGGCATGGCCATGACCGTCGTCATGAAAGAGAAAAATAAAAAAGGTGACACATACACACACACACTATAAACCAGGGGTGTCCAATCTTATCCAGAAAGGGCCGGTGTGGGTGCAGGTTTTCATTCCAACCAAGCACAAGCTACACCTGATTCCAACTGACTAATCAACTGATCTTGGCTTTCAGTAGACTCAGGTGTGGCTTCTGCTTGGTTGGAATGAAAGCCTGCACCCACACCGGCCCTTTGCGGATAGGATTGGACACCCCTGCTATAAACCATCTTTCAGTACTTCCTCCAATTCTTAATTAAGAGTGAATTAAACAGAAGACACCCTTTGTGTGTGTGTGTGTGTGTGTGGAGGTAAAAAGAGCTAAATGAGTTACCGTGCACTCATAACACGTATGGAAATCCAAGCTGCATGATGAAACATGATAATGGTGTTCAGGAGCCAGCGTTGTCATGGTTACCATAATGCCATGAATTAGACGGATACAACAGCAAGGTGAACCCGTGATACCCACCGGAATTTTTAAATTGGTTGCTATGGTGATTGGAACAGTTTCTTGGAGATCCAGTCAGCAGGCTGCTTAAGAGCACGAACTGTTCGCTATACCATAGTGCAGGAGGCCAGAAAACTTACAGCAATGTAACATAGGGGAGACACGTATTCAGAGATAGGTTACACACATGCTTAAAAACGCACTCGATTTTCTATATTTTCTAGATTTTCTATATTTCAGCATTTAGATCATGCAAATTACCTACATATACTGTAGCCTCAGAGACAATTTAAAAATTAACAGTGGAAAGGATAATGTGGTGAAGAGGACATGCGGTGGAAAAAGCATCAAATAGGGGTCTAGTATATTGTCAGTTTTTTTTTTTTACATCGTGCTCTGACTCTTAAAAATGCTCACAGCTTTATATCCCATGTTCATGTCTTTCATGCAGTGTCCAAAAGAGTGCAGATGGTACGTTATTGTGTTTGTGATTTCTTTCTCCTCGTGATTTATTGGAGCTGGCACAGCAGGCCAGGGTGAGCATTTTGTGTCCCTCTCTGTTTGTAGTGATTTTCCTCAGCAAGAAGCCCAAGGAAAAGGACGTGGACTCCAAGAGCCAGGTGATCGATGGGATTAGTAGGCTGATCTGCACAGCCAAACACCAACACACCATGCTGAGAGGTAAAGAATGGCTCACACACACACACGCACACACACACACACCATAACAACATGAATAATTCAAAACCAGATTTGATTAGTTCACACTAGGGGGGAACATTATGAAAGATTCAGGGCATCATGATGATAAGCATACAAGCCAATAGAATGGTTTTCTAACATCTGTAGCAATGTCATTGTTTTATCAGGATTTTCTTTACTTTTCACATGATAGGGTTTTTTATTAAACAGCCAAATCTTGGTCATCATTTTTGCTTTGTCAGTTATTAGTCATTAGTAGCACATTAATAGTTTGTGTGTCTGCTTGGCTGCTTGTTGTGATCATTCGATTATTCATTTCTTTATACTGTAATCTGGTTTATGTTTAGCTTTTATAGAACTCACACTCATTTATAGTGAGGAAGCATTTCAGGTCATACAGGGCTGTAGTGTTTTTACAAGAGATATAACTGCTTGATTATTAATATTAATGTAATATTAATAATAATATTCTTTGAGTCAATTTGACAGCATACTGGCCTGGTAAAGATAGATAGATAGATAGATAGATAGATAGATAGATAGATAGATAGATAGATAAACAGACAGGTAGATAGATAGATAGATAGATAGACAGACGGACGGACGGACGGACGGACGGACGGACGGACGGACGGACGGACAGACAGACAGACAGATAGATAGATAGATAGATAGATAGATAGACAGACAGGTAGATAGACATACAGACAGATAGATAGATAGACAGACAGACAGGTAGATAGATAGATAGATAGATAGATAGATAGATAGATAGATAGATAGATAGATAGATAGATAGATAGATAGATAGATAGATAGATAGATAGATAGATAGATAGATAGATAGATGAACATGATACTGTTTGTAATGGTATGGAGTAACAATAGCAGGTGTACGTTTCTGTATTATCTTATTGTGGTATGCTGATATACAGTATATCATCACACATAGGTGTAGTTTTCACATGATGAGGATCATCCAGTGTTCAGCTCTACACTAGCAAACACTCTTCATGTGAACACTCAGCTGTCACTGTAATCACAGTGATTGAAATAGAAGTGTAACTTGGTGGTGCTTTATGATTTGGTTGGATAGTATGAATAAGAACAACCCACAAACCACTCACAAACCACATCACTCATGTACACTCATACACACACCCACCCACCCACACACACACACACACACACATATAAATATGAATAAACACAATGTGAACACATATACACTCATAAACACACACAAACATATAAACACGCACACATACACATATATATATATATTATATATATATAAACACACATATACACATATAAACACACACATACACACTCACTCTCAAACACATAAACAAATCACACACTAACTCACTCACACACATTACAAATATATAAACACACACACATACACACACACACGTATAAATACACATATACACATATAAACAGACGCATACACACACAGACATTTGTATAAACACAAAACACTGTGGATGATGTGGATGATCAGTTGATCAGAGAAACAACAACATTACACAAAACCTGTAGTGTTAGCAAACTTCCTTTTGAATGTGGAAACAAACTTTCAGTAAACCAGAACGATTACTCTAACAAATACAACAGCTTCATGTATTTTTTTTAAAAAAGCCGGCTGTACTTCAGCGTCTCTAACATCCTAAACATCACCCAGCTCTGTTTCTGTGTTGAGGCTTTTCCAGTCACACGCATGCATCTAAATTATTTAACTGAAAATTGGTCGAACCCAGAGATTTGCTACAGGCTTTAAACACATCAGCACAGGAAGGGGAGAGGTTTCATTGATTTCGTGGCTTATTCATTTTATTTACACTCTCGGTTCTGATTAGAGAAAGAAAAAAGACGAATATGGAAACATGATATAGGACAGAGAAGTGTGCGTGTATTCTCCGCGTGTCTCCGCGTGTCTCGTTTACGGCTCTGAACTCGTCGAAATAAAAGATAACTGTCATGTTAGATTGTGATGTGATTTGCAAGCCGGGACTTTTATGCGACTTCATTAACACATCCCTGTGCTATGGAATCTAGCTAACTTCATATCTCTACAATCTACAGAAATGAGCTAATGCTAACCGACTGATTCTGATTCTGATTCTCACTCAGACTTTATTTTTTTTCCCATGGTTCAGAGATGTTTTCCTTTCACTTACTCATTATTATGCTTTTCTTACACTAAAGCATGAAATCATACAAGTTGGCACTCGCATTGTGTGAACTGAGGGGTGTAGCAAGGCCACTAGTCGTAAACACTGATCATAGTGGCGCAATTCTTGTTTTTTGTTTTTTTTTTTTTTAACTTTTGGCAGTGAGCACTATCAATAAATTTGATTTAAGAGCTCATGTACGACAGCGTGATAAGTCAGAACGGATTACAGATCTGCATACGGCGACAGGGAATGACCTTCAGCTATTTATTAAATTATTAATAAAAACATTCTAAAACACTTTGAAGGTTACATCACCCAGCCGCTGAACGTGAACGTTCAGATTAATAAAATGAAATACAGCTGCTGAATTCTGGGAGAATTAAACAGCCTTTGTGTTTATATTTTAGATTCATACCAACACTAATGTAATGTTTGTAGTAGTATGTAAGGTGATGTCATTTCCTGTTTTTAATTTTATTTTGTTTCATCATGTGATGTTTTGGGATGTCTGCCTTTACATGCACACGAATGTATTATGGAGTTGTTCCGCCCTTTGCAGCTATAACAGCTACAACTCTTGTGCGAAGGCTTTCCACAAGGTTTAGGAGTGTGTTTATGGAAATTTTTGACCATTCCACTAGAAGCACATTTGTGAGGTCAGGCACTGATGTTGGCCCGCAGTCTCCGCTCTAATTCATCTCAAAGGTGTTCTATCTGTGTTCTCTGTCTATCAGGCCAGTCAAGTTCCTCCACACCAAACTCCCTCATCCATGTCTTTATGGACCTTGCTTTGTGCACTGGTGTTCAGTCATGTTGGAACAGGAAGGGGTCATCCCCAAACTGCTCCCACAAAGTTGGGAGCATGAAATTGTCCAAAATGTCTTGGTATCCTGAAGCATTAAGAGTTCCTTTCACTGGAACTAAGGGGGCAAGCCCAACCCCTGAAAAACAACACCTGAATTCAATGATTTGGAGGGGTGTCCCAAAACTTTTGGCAATATAGTGTAGATTCAAATCTATCTAGCCATAGATGTGTGTATAAAGAAAAATCTATAATGTTAATGATTTTTTTTTAATGTAACCAAAACTAAACCCTTGTCCTTACACTCCGATGAAGTGCTTATAGAAAATGTCTGCCATCTGCTGGTTATATTGTATTATTACATCTAGATTTGAGTATTTTAGAATTCAAGAGAATCGACTGAGTCTGGCGATTCAGATTCAGATTGACTGATCCGTTTCTTGTTAAAACGACAAACTGTGTTTAACAAATGATTAGTTTCCATTTTGAGTTGGCTCGTAATCAATCAGTTGTATCATTGAACCAGTTTTATTCAATTCAAATCATTATTTTTGTTTACACCTCTATGATATTTCAAATTTCCATAAAAATTTGTATACAAATTTCAAAGTACATTCCATATAGTTTATTCAGGTGCATCTTCATCACTAGCTGTGGTTTGCTCGGTTGCTAAATTTGTTGCTACATTACTGTCTTTTTTTTTATTTCTTGACCAGTTTCTATTGATGGTGTGGAGTGGCACGATGTGAAGTTTTTCCAGCTGGCCGCACAGTGGCCCACCCATGTCAAGCACTTCCCCGTGGGAATCTTCGGCTACACCAAGTCCCTGTGACAAACCCATGATGCTCTGGAACTTTCTCTGGCGCACGCCTCATGAAGCAAGGACGAGACTGTCTGAGGAAAAAAGGGAGACTGAGGAAAAAGAAAACAAAAACCCAAAATGTGGATTTTCCTGTGGAAACGCTCTGAAGCCTGTGTCCCAAACTACATGGATGTTGTTGTTATTAATGTTCTGTTCTGTTCTTGGCTGTTGCACCAGCAAAAGGAAGAAGGTTTGTAAAAAAAAAAAAAAAATATATATATATATATATATATATATATATATATATATATATATATATATATATATAAATATATACATGCTGCCATTTTTGTATACATATTGTGGTTAGAATTTTGTAGCCACCACGTAATGGCAGCTTGGTTTTGCACTTTGTTTGGTTAGCATTTTTATTATTTCAATGAAATCCTGTGGTTGTATTTGTTCTGTGTACAAGGTGGTGTGTGTGTGTGTGTGGTTTTGATGGTGGTGGTGCAGAAGTGAGGGTGATTGTACTGAAAAACTAAATAGGGGGAGGTTGTTGGGGCAGGTGGGGGTGGGGAGGGATCAGGTTTGCTCTTCAGAGTGATTCAGACCTTGCTGTGAAATTTAAAGAGCTCTTCTTTTTAACGGCTCTTTTCAAGATTCTAGGTTGAAGTCGGGAGTAAGGAGTCGCGCATGTTAAAGAAATACTCCAGTGTTTTACCGCCTGAACTGTGTAGCGTACGTGTGAGTACGACACAACAGACTTTCCTCGTACGGAGAAAATGACTTTAAACTAATTTACTTGAAAATAAATGTGAACCTAAAGGTAGTTGTTGAACTCCATCGATAAAGATAAAGGCTTATAATTACACAAAACTTCACAATTTCCGTTCAGTCGTGTTGTTTTATCTGAATTTTAACACTGAAACTGCACAGTAAGCATTCATACTAGTTACTCCCAAATTTCCCAAATATTTTGTAGTATTTTTACAGCACTAGGCACACACAGCTGAACTTACGCTCAGATGAGAAACTCTAGTAGCTCTATAGAGCCTTTAAGGCAAATTAAACACAACGCTTTTGATTTTATTTGATTTACATGTTATATGCTTGGCTTTACTGTACTAGATTCCGTTGTGGGCAGGTTAGCAAAGCAAGCTAACTTCTCTGATACATCCATCCCAGGGCAGGTCGTTTATGATGAAAGAAAAG
This sequence comes from Hemibagrus wyckioides, assembly GCF_019097595.1. Classification (NCBI taxonomy): domain Eukaryota; kingdom Metazoa; phylum Chordata; class Actinopteri; order Siluriformes; family Bagridae; genus Hemibagrus; species Hemibagrus wyckioides. Next base: position 17,167,955 of record NC_080719.1, read on the forward strand.
CAGTGCAAGTAGGAACTAATGGTGTAAGTAGGGAACTAAAGAAAACTTACACCACACAAACCAGATGAATCGCTTTACCATTTGTTTATTGAAATTCTGGCACATACAGAGAAAATGAATGGTTGTCACTAGTGTGAACACAAATCCAGCAAATTATTTCCGATGAAAAAAAAAGGTAGTCCCCTGTCTGAAATCAGAATTAGACCTGAATTTACTTCACTACTTTCGACCAATAAGGAAAAGCTTTCCAGTTTGTCCTTAGACATCTATGATGAGTGAGATGTAAAAGCTTTTATTTCTTTTTCTCAGGAAAAGGGAAACATGTTCACGTTCTGTGTGTGGTAACAGCACATACACTACAGTGCAGTAGATTAGATTAAAAACACTGGGGTATTTATTTAATGCGGTGCGTAGCATGTCGTTTGCCTGGTTTGACTCGAAAGCACAGTGATCTGAAAAATAAAAATGAAAAAAAGGAAAACTATGAACTAGATGCTGCTCTCATCCTGTCTAAGCTTTTAACAGAAAGATGGAAAGTCAGTTCTGTGCAAATTTAAAGGGAGATTTTGGAAATTTGGCTCGTGACTGCGATATAGATACCTCAGTTTGAGGAAAGTTTCAATACGGATCTCAGACCAAAAACTGTCGCAATGCTCCAAACACAACGTATACAGAAAAAAGTGTGCCCTTTAAGTACGTTATCGAGGCTTAGGCCAGACTCTGATTAGAGACGTCTCAGATTTATAACAGCAAAAAATAATAATAGTAATAATAATTCGGACACGTGACATTATCCTCCGGATGAAAATGAATGAACTTCTTGGAAGTGCACTAGGGCTTTTATAGAGTGTGCTTGCTCGAGCGATATTGTGCACACAGGGTCAGTTGCGTCAGCTGTCGACTGCCACTAAAGGGCTTGTGCTTAATGATAACGAGTTGAGAGCAAGGTGCTCCATGTTTTTACAGTAGAGCTGCGTTTTTGTATATCCATTCTCTCAATAATCCCTTTACACATCCGTGTGTGTATATACAGTATATATATCTATGTGTGTGTGTGTGTGTGACTGAAAATAATGAAGACGAACAGAAAGTGAATAGTTTGGAGATGGGCGAAATGGTTAACAAGTTTTAAAAGGGTTCTGTGTGTGTTTGTGTGTGTGTGTGTGTGTGTGGGTGTGTTACTGCACATGTGTGTTTGAAGAGGAGAGGAACCAGGACAAGGTCTTCAGCATGATTTGAGGATGATTTGAGGCATTGCAGTGTTATTATATATATATATATATATATATATATATATATATATACACTGTTACATATAGAGGGGTTGTGTGTAGTCTCATTGTCAATTGTACAAAAGTTGTCTCTACTTTGTCATAGCTCTACAGCATTTCATCGGACGGCTCGGCTTCGTTCACGTCCAGTTACGAGGCAGAATTTTGTCCGTCAGACATTTGGACTCTTCTGAAGTTTTGTTATGAAACACTACAATGACGTAAGCTTGCCCTCCTTTAACATCCAAGAGCGATCTGTAAAAAACAATAAAAAGAAACACTAATATGCGGCCAGTCTGTTTGTCGAGATAAAGATCTGCAGACATATTTTGCACAAATGTCATTTTAAGTGATATGACAGTATTCCTTTGCGGTATACCACTGAGGCAAGCTTTGCTCCTTATGTTCCCGTTCCATATGTGAACGTATGTATTTTTGTTTCGTATTGTTTCTACTCTGTTCAGTTGTCTTAAAAACTGTTGTGAATACAGAAACGATTTTAACCTTGCCTGCATTCTTTTTAACTGTTATTGTTATTAACATGTTGTTTTGTATTACCCTTTTAAAGGAGTTGACCTCTTTTATAGGATATTTTGTGTTCAATTAAGGTTTTGAAGCATTTCACATGTAACTGAATACAGGAAAAAATGAACCAGTGTGTTCTGTTTTATGAGTGCACAGACAAATACTTTTGTTTTGCTTTTTTCTGTATTTGATAAATACATAACATTGTGTAAATTGATGAAATAAACGCTAATGCTAAAACCGGTGTGCATTTAATACCATAGCATTTCTAACTGGTCAGAAAGTCTTAGTCTAACAAGTGATCCTTTATTAAATCTAAACCGAAATTATCCAGCTTGCAAGTTATAGGGAGTAAAAATACAAGTGTATTAGTGAGGACTCAGGCCATCGCACATACAGCTGCAATGTGCCATGGTGTCCATTGCGTAAGTCATCCATCTTTCCAAATGATGTTCCCTCAGCTGGTGTTTTGATGATGATGGTGGAGAACACTGTCCAAGACATCGCTCCAAATTCGCAGCATGTGATTTATATCATTTTCATCCACATCAAACTATTCAATGGGTGCCTTGCAGATAGGACTGGCTTCATCCTGGAAGGATAGAACTTTCCTACTCTCCAAAATGTCCTCACAGCATAACAGAGCCTCTGTTTTTTTTCCATTTAATTAGTCAGTCACCCATACATATATTTTTAGGTCAGTTCAGAGATTCATTAGAAAATAACTTGCAGGGTATATTTGTTTTATTTCAGCAGTGCCTGTGGCATAGGATTAACAGTGGTTAAAACCACAGAGAAGCTTTAGCTGTGTTTTTCATTTGGAGACCACTTCAAAGTAAAACCAATGAGAAAGACGTGACATGAACTGGTGTAGTGGGGAAGAAAGCATACCTCTAAAGAATTAGAGGAACACAGAGTTAGTCATAGATCCACTGATTTATTTTTACTGCACATCTTCAGCATCTTCAATTCATTTTATTTGAATCACTTGGAGAAGCTGCTTCAAAAATGTCTTTTAAAGAGAATATATTTCAGACAGACTTCCCACTGGATTTTAATCAAAAGGTAAAAGAACTTTTAAAGCAAGTCATTTTTACTAAATCAACAGCAGGTTGGTGACCACGTAGTTTACTGTCAGCTTGTGATTTCTCTGTATTCCAACAGATGGCAGTAGTGTAAGAAAATGTTTATTACCTGAACTCAATTAGAAGAGCTTTGTAAATACAGTATATTGATATGATTGTGTTGGTCTGTCTTTTGCTGCCAAAACAGCCCTGACCCATCATGCACTTTGTATTCTGACACCTTTCTGTCAGAACCAGTATTAAGTTATTCAGCAATTTGAGCAACAGTAGCTCGTCTGTTGGATCAGATCACACGGGACAGCCTTCTCTCCCCACATGTATTGATGAGCCTTGGCCACCCATGACCCTGTCGTCGGTTCAACACTGTTTCTTCCTTGGACCACTTTTGATAGATACTGACCACTGCAGACCGGGAACACCCCACAAGAGCTGCAGTTTTGGAGATGCTCTGATCCAGTCGTCTAGCCATCACAATTTGGCCCTTTGTCAGACTCGCTCAAATCCTTACACTTGCCCATTTTTCCTGCTTCTAATACATCAACTTTGAGGACAAAATGTTGACTTGGTGCCTAATATATCCCACCCACTAACAGGTGCCATGATGAGGAGATAACCAGTGATATTCACTTCACCTCTCAGTGCTCATAATGTTATGCCTAATCAGTGTACATATTCAGTTAAAGTGGTCTAAATCACGGGTAAATAGATCAGAGTTTTATATAGCTCTCCTTGGGTCAATTTTAAAAATCTGAAGCACTTTTATACTGCAGTGGTATTACCTTAGTGATATTAAATTATACAGGGACATCCTATAATCATCTAAATCACCCCAAAATGTGTGATGGTCTGATGAGTCCAGTTCCAAAATTCTGTACATTCAAAAGGTATGTGTGGTGGCAAAGGTTAACCTAGCCGCTGAGGGCCTAGCCCAGATACAGTAAGTCCCGAGCACAGATAAAATGGGAGGGCTGTGTTTGGAAGGGCATCCGGCGTAAATCCTGTGCCAAATCAAATCTGCTGTTGTGGCCATGAACAGGGAGCAGTCAAAATAACAACAACAACATGTCCAGTGGCAAAAGTTCAGCATACCCATGTAGCAACATGATGGTGGTAACATCATGCTTTAGGGCTGATCTTATTCAGCTAGAACTTGGGCTGTTCTCAAAGTGGATAGAATCATGAATAGGTTTTTTTTTTGGTTTATTTGTTTGTATGTTTTTCATTAATAGCTTTTCTTTAACCTGGCCAGATCCCAGACCTGAATCCACAGGAGGATGATAGATCAATAACGTTTTTTCATTAAAAAAGTGCAGAAATATTGCCCAATAAAGATGTCATGCGTTCCATGATAGACTATGCCCAATAACTTAATGGTTTAATAAAATCAAACAAAGTAGTAGTTTAGAATTGTGAACATATATGCATCTAAGTTATTACAAGTATTTTTAATTTTTACTAATTTACCCTAAAATATTTCTGATATTCTATTCACTTAATTAATTATACATGTATGTAGTCATAATAACCTACGTTTTTAACAGGGTGTGTAGACTGTTTATACTGATTTGTATAAATAAAGAAGTACTAATTAATGCCTTCATAACACACACACACACACACACGCAGAGAGTGAGAGAGAGAGAGAGAGAGAGAGAGAGAGAGAGAGCAAAAAGAAAAGTCGGAGGTCAAATAAAGAAAATAGCTCCTTCAGTAATGTCTAGCATTAATTTTTTAAAGGCACAAAATATACTGGTAAAGATACTGGCTATACTGGTGAAAACGTGAACTAGCAGAAATCCGAGAACTTATATAGCTTTGGTGTTGATGGCATGACTAAAACATGCTCGTGAGATTAGAAGAGTTCCGGTTTTGAGTTTTTATTGCGCTGAACTTTATGGTGGAAATGAACAGCTGGGCGTTTCTGTTGAACCCGGTCCTCTGATTAAACACAGCTCCCACCTCCTGTTCCTCACTACAGAGCCTCAGAGCTCAGGGTGCTGGAGATACTGCTCTCTGTGCTGGAGATACTGGTCTCTGTCCCGGAGACACTGCTCTCTGTGCTGGAGATACTGGTTTCTGGTCTCTGTCCCGGAGACACTGCTCTCTGTGCTGGAGATACTGGTTTCTGGTCTCTCTCCCGGAGACACTGCTCTCTGTGCTGGAGATACTGGTTTCTGGTCTCTCTCCCGGAGACACTGCTCTCTGTGCTGGAGATACTGGTTTCTGGTCTCTGTCCCGGAGACACTGCTCTCTGTGCTGGAGATACTGGTTTCTGGTCTCTCTCCCGGAGACACTGCTCTCTGTGCTGGAGATACTAGTCTCTGTTCTCGTGGATATTCTGGATGTCGTTACACGGGAGGACTGCCGTTAACCGGGTCATCACACACACACACCCACACACACACGAGCAAGCTGTTATTGGAGCTGAGCTGCTTATCTGTGAAGTGTATCCGGTATGTAAACTTTGCTCCCTGTCTTAAACACATGTACATGGATCTTTATACCTTTATACCTCTAATCAACAATCATGAATCTACTCAAAAATCTTCCTAACACTAAATGAAAATAGCTTTACTGTTGATTGCTTTTTTTCCCCCTTGGTCGAATATCAGCTGGAAAAAAACATGTTCTTCATATTCATATCTCATATGTTCATATCATTTTGACAAATGATGAGAAATCTCTTGTGTCTAAAGTGGTAAATGACCAACGTCAACTAACAGCTATCAGTGAGAGTGTGTAGTGTTGCTTCAGTCTCTGGGTTCAGCAAACAGTCCTGATTAAGCTAAAGCACTAACTAAAACACTGACCTCTGTTTATCACCTTTAACCAGAAAAAAGTGTCTGAATTTGGAACGTCTTTCTTCTATGAACCCCCTTACATGTATGTTCCATGTATTCGTTTTATTTGGCACGACATATGTTTTGTTAGTCTTTGTTACAGATGTGAGGTTTGAGTATATAAGTATATCACGTATATCCAAGTATATCCAGTTTATTAACCATTTTTTTAACCTTGTTATAAATCCTGAACAATTTAAGTCATATTGTCTAGTCCTTAATATATTTTTTAAATCAAGTTAAATTAAGTCTTTTATATTTTGACACCAATATTTCTTTGTATGTGTGAGAGAAATGTTTTCTGCATATTACATGGGTCCTTTTCAAATGGAGCTTTTGACGAGGCTGTGTTTATGTGATGACGAAGCAGGATTTGGCTCTCTGGAAGGTAATAACACAGTGGACTATGACCTGGTGTTATTAAGGAAAAGTGAACATGAGGCATGATTATGACTCCTCTGAGGTAAAGATAGTGTCTAGGCCTATATTCATTACTGTGTGTGTCCAACAAAGTATGATATAACTGCAACTGCTTTTAAAAAAAAAAAAACTTTTTATCTCTGCTCATTACACACATTTATACCACAACATATGTCATTTCCTAATTCTAAAGATGTTAAATTTCTAGTTTTCTACAGTAACATTTCTATAATAAGCCTACTGGTGGTCCAGCTGCAGAATCCCGTGCTCTCATTGCCGTCGCCTGGGTTCGATTCCCGGGCAAGGAGCTAACCCAGCCACTGAAGAGTTAACTCTCAGTGCCAGTCCCAAGCCTGGATTAAATGGGAGCGTTGCGTCAGGAAGGGTATCCGGTGTAAAACCTGTGCCAAAATCAAAAAACATGCGGACCAAATGATCCTCGAATAGGGAGCAGCTGATAGAACAACACTTCTGTAGTAGAATTTCCAAAGAAGCAGCTTACACAGGGACTTTCTGGTGGATGTGTCACGTAAACAGAGAAAAATGTGTAATCGTTGATAAGGTGAAGATTCTGTGAGTTGCTGATTCTTTATTATTTTTGAAAGAGTCTCCAGTTTATAGTTTATAATAGTGAGAGGTAAAGCTGTTCCTTTAAATTATCCATCAGGGGAAAGCCTCTAGGAGAGAGGGACTGTTTAGACCTGCAGTAATGTAAGTGATGAACTAACCTGTGTCACTGACAATAAAAATATAAATTCTGATGTGTGATAACCGTTGGAAAATTATTGTGGTAGAAAAGGGAATAAACCTTTAAGATGTCATGTTTTTGGAAAATAATTAACATAGTAACCGGTTGTCATGTTTTACTTCTACAATTTCAACAAAAGAAAATTGTACTCTTGGTATTCTTTTGCATTTCTGATGGACAGCAAGTCGGTACTGAATGTTCAGTTAGGATCATCCCTGTCATAGGTCAGTGTATGGGATGGTTTGCAGTTAGAATGATCCATGTTATGAACTACTGATCCTTACATAAATGTATATATGGTTTGCAATCCAAACCTAGAGATCATCAAGATGGTCTTTCAAACACATAACAATGGCCCACTGGAAGTCCTTGGATTTGACCTACTATGACCCCTAATTCGTGATTTTAGACCAGAAGTGTTACCCAAACCTGTACTTGTGCCCCGAGACTGCCCACATTTTTGCTGTTTACTGTATACTGTAAATATTTGTATTTTTGCTATCATATTGTACAAAGTACTTGGTACTAGAGTTGTGACAATATTCAAATTCTCAGCTCAATACATTTGCAATAATAAATAGTACAGCGCAAGAGTGTTTTATGATATAAAGGAAAATGAATAAGAGAATGCATATCAGAGCAATTAGAAATAAAAAATATAGCACTGAATTCAGCAAGGTTCTACCTCGCTCTAGCTTTTAAGTGTTCCAAGGCTTTGGATGGTACTCTGAAGGGAGAGGCTCAATTTGTTTACACTTTGAATTTCAAAACAGCAAAATTACTCACCTTTATCTCTTTGGTCCTAAGACATCACTCTGCCCCCACACACACACACCCCCCAACACACACACACACTCTTTCTCTCTCCCTCCCTCTCTCTCGCTCTTTCACTCTCTCGCTCTCCTTTTCTCACACACACTCTTTCTCTCTCCCTCCCTCTCTCTCTTTCACTCTCTCCCTCCATCCCTCCCTCCATCTTTCTCTCTCTCTCTCTCTCTCTCTCTCTCTCTCTCTCTCTCTATCACTGCTCACAAGCACAGTGAGGTGAAATCATTAAAGCTACATGAAAAGTAGAAGCTGCCTGAACTCTTGAACAGACATTATAGTTTTGTGCAAGAAGGATTTGCATTCAGTTTCATGTTTGTCAATTTCACATAGAGATAGAAACATTAATTTATCTACAGTTGCATTTACTTCTACTGTAAAAAAAAAATAAAAATGTAACTGGAATTACAAATAATAAAAAGAAAAGGGGTAACAGCAATGCATTATTTCTCATACATCTTAATAATAATACTTTACCTTTGGCAGACACCCTTATCCAGAGCAACTTACATTTTATAAAACTGAGGGTTAAGGGCCTTGCTCAGGGACCCAGCAGTGGCAGCTTGGTGGACCTGGGATTTGAACTCACAACCTTCCAAACAATAGTCCAACGCCTTAACCACTAAGATACCACATGATAAAAACAGGTATAGGGAACATAGTTGTTTTCAAGCATTTCATCTGCTTTAAAATACAAAGATGAAAGTTTAGTTACAGAGGACTGCTGCTAGTCCTACTCAGCTTTAGGTTATTGTATACAGCATGAATTAAGAAGTAAAAACAATAAATAGATTAATAAGGGGATCCATCAGCAGGTCTGTAAAGTTGAAAGGATCATCTTCTGCCAAGATTCAGTAGTTTGTGATTAGGCATCATGGATTCAGGAATTATCTATAAGAGCATGGAGGATTCAGGCAGTTTTTCTGCAGCTGTCAATGCACCAGCAAGAGGTTTTAATAAAACTGAAAGATGAAGTGAAGAGAAATCCGTCAAAGGAAAAAATAAAAGCTCAAGATTATGGTGTAACCGGACAGTTCTAACTGATGTCCACCCATCCATCCATCCAGTTTATGCTAGGGGACTCAGGGCACACGATAGGTGACACCCAGGACAGGGGACCAACCCATCACTGCACAAAATCCTACTCAGGTGTTGCTTCTGCTTGATATATAAACCTGAACCCAGAAGCCCTTTCCGGATAAGATTGGACCCTGATCTACGTATGTGTTCAACCCAGATCTGAATTAATCTACACATTCTGCATGCTGGATTATTACAAGCACATTCATGTGACTGTGACACTCATTGCACACATCAGTCTTTGTTTGTTTTGTTTTGCCAAGTTATTAGTCAGTAATCTTGGGTCATTTTAAAAGTCACACACAGCTTTCCAATGTTTATTCGGTTTTACGTCTTATACCATTGCCAAGCCTCAAGTCTGTGTGTTTGTGTTGTGTGTGTGTGTGTGTGTTTGTGTTGTGTGTGTGTGTGTGTGGGTGTGGGTCACAACAAATGAGGAATAGTGTCACTCTATTTCATTCAGCGGTTGCATGTGTGCAAATGTTACAGAAACTATGCTGGGCTTGAATCCAATTGCATTGAGAAAATCAAGAAATCAAGATTGCAATTTTAATTTGATTATTTTGTGCGTTCTGACAGTTTAATACCTAGTAATTTGGATGGAAGTTGTTCTGAAAGTGAACCCTCAGTTACAGCCTCTCATTTTGATGTTCTCTCCAAAGCCACACCTCAATACATGCACACTGCTCAGGCTAGAATGCTAGAGCAGCAGGGGATGATTATATATAAATATTATAAATTAACATGCAACTAGACACAGCTGGAGCAGCCACAGAGACCAAAGTTTCTCTTCTGAGCCGATGTTTTATTAAAGTTTCCATAAGGCGAGGAGAATATTTGGCAAATATTATAAAACTTGTCCTGGCTTAAAATTTTCCCACTGGATCCTTTCACATTTTAAACACACACACACACATACACACACCATGGTTGTTATAGACAGCAGGGGGTTGTTATACTGGCTTTGCCTTTATTTGCTTGTTATCACTGCAACCTAAAGTTTATGGCATCATGTGAATGAGAGTTAAAAAATGACCAGCTTGAGATCCATCGTTGGTGTGACCATTTGATCTCATAGAATGAATATGGACAGATTCCTTGAAACCAGAAACTGGTTCATATTTTAGTAAATGTTTATGACAGTTCTGGGTTAATGTTGAACTGCAGTGGCTTTTCCGAGACCGTGTGCAGAAGTGTGCTTTGATAACAGAGGCCATGAGTATGAGAAAGATCTGGAAGCTTTACAGAGGTGTTTTACTTTACATTATTCTTAAGATACACTTCCATTTCAGTCATGCATTCAGCTTCAGTATCTGTTTTAATCTGGTCAGGGATTCAGAGCTTATCCCAGGAACACTGGGCAGATGGAATAGAGAATTTACCTACATATGGGAGGCCAAATTGAACATATCCAATTCACCTATATGTACGTTTTCAGACATTAGCCGAACCCAGAGGAGAAACAATGCCTGAAAGCTTTATAAACGGTTCATGAATCATGCAATGATTTAGAAATATGTGCTTTACTTTGCCTAAATGCTGTTTTCAATGGAAGAATAAAAATATAAAGCATGATTTTTCGAATCTAAATTATTTTATAATGTATTTCACAGCCATATAAGATATTTTTTTAAATAAATAAATAAACGTGTATGTGTTTCCTGCTCTTATTTATGATTATTTTTTCCCTGTCTTTGTACAGCACTTTGGCAAACTAAGGTTGAATGTAAATGTGCTTTAGAAATAAAAATGAATTGAATTGAAAATAAATGCTTCAGCTGAAAACTTATATAAAAGATAAAATGGACTACACTTCATAGAAAGTGTTGTATATACACAGTGTGTAGAGTAAAGTGTGTCACTGGGCTTAGCATGATTTATTACATGTTAACTTGGACTTTGTAACTGCTAACTTTCCCGTAAATCAAAGTTTAAAACAAGTTTTTTTGTCTTGAGAAACAAAAGAATAGTTATTTTGCTTGAATTTTGTTGTTTAACAAGTTTGTTGTTTGTTATTATTTCTAGATTTCTGGGATGTCTGAGATAATTTTATAATATACAGTTTTAGAAATACTTGAAGTTTTAGCAATACACCGATCAGGAGCCTTGACCCTGTCGCCGGTTCAGCACTGTTCCTTCCTTGGAACACTTTTGATAGATACTGACCACTGCAGACCGGGAACACCCCACAAGAGCTGCAGTTTTGGAGATCCAGTCGTCTAGCCATCACAATTTGGTCCTTGTCAAACTCACTCAAATCCTTACGCTTGTCCATTTTTCCTGCTTCTGACACATCAGCTTTGAGGACAAAATGTTCACTTGCTGCCTAATATATCCCACCCACTAACAGGAGCCATGATGAGGAGATCATCAGTGTTATTCACTTCACCTGTCAGTGGTTATAATGTTATGCCTGATCAGTGTACTACAAATGACATTTAGATATTTTGCATTCATTTGTGAACACATCACTGAATTTTCTTTGAATTCTCCCAGCAAGAGCATGTCCACCATGGTGTTCTGCTGTGAGGAGAAGCTGGAGAGACTAACACGGGAGGAGATCATCTCCAGAACCAAGATGGTGATCCAGGGCCTTGAGGCACTGAAGAGCGATCACAATCTCATGCTGCAAAGCCTGATAGAGACCGCCAAGTACTTGAACAGGGACGAGGAGGCTGGCCTGGTGCCTGAGAAGTCTTTGTTGCTGCACAAGTCTGTGGAGATGATCGAACTTGGCCTGGAGGAGGCGAAGGTGAGGAAAAGTGAAGCAGGTTTGGATCAGAAGGGTAAAGGTCTTAGACAAGGACAAAAAATAAACAAAGACATAAAAATAGGACGGGGTTTAAGGAAGTCAAATGAAATAACATGAAAAGCTTGTTAGATGAAATGAATAAATAAATAAATGGGGCATTTCATTCAGCTTAGTCTTGAAAGAGATGAGGTTACAAGTAGGTATTGAATCGATCAACATTTGAGCAAAAAAAATTTTTTTAGGTCCATCAATCCCAAATTGATCAATCTAATCAAAAATCATCCATCTCCCTGTTTGAAATGACATGATTTATTGAGGGATACGTTACCAGACATCTCTGTGTTGTGCAGAAACACCTCTGATCCGTCGACGTGTGTTACCCCTGCAGGTGATGACGGCTCTGACTGCACACCTGAGTGCAGTGGAAGCAGAGAAACAGAAGCTGCGAGCTAAGGTGCGTTCGGTTTGCGAGGAGAACAAGTGGCTGTGGGAGGAACTGGCCAACGTGCAGCAGAAACTGCAGAAGGCTGAGCAGAATTTAGTCCAGGTAGAGGTGGAGAAGGAGCACCTGGAGTTCATGACCCAGCTCAAGCAGTACGATCCGGAAGACTTGCCAGAGGTAGAACATACACACAAACTTTTCCACGTAGTACTCTGTGAACTTTTTTTTTATTACTACTATGATTAGATAAAATGCTAACAGAAAACTAATCACACAATCTATTTATTTCATATGGTAGTATTTTCCCAAACAATAAGCATTACTGTAATTTAAGGCTGTAGTTCACTAGTTACTGCAGCCCTGACATAATGCTGTGTTCAAGATCAAGCAGAGGTTTTCAACCACAGTGCAATGTAAGATGTAAAGTGCTTTAAAATGCTTAGTCAGGCAGGTTTTATTCGTCAATAATATGGTTTAAGGTCAGTAAATAGATGGATTTTTAAAAAGTCTGTTTTTTGATGAAACTGCAGGTTTTCATGTTTTTATTTTTCGTTACGCCGTACTGTAGTCTACGTCCCACAATCACTGTTCAAATGAATGAAGTGCAACCTCATCACAAAAATGAACATCTGAAATCTGTCGAGATAAGTCTGAGGCATTTTACAAGCAAGCGCTATAAACATAAGATGTACTCTTAGGCCGCCATCACCGAAAGAGTAGCAGTTGATGAAAAGAACATCTTGCCAACTGTTCAGCATTGGAGCGGTTCTGTTATGTTTTAGGTTGTCTGGAATAAGGTACAAGTCATTACACAGCAAGTCTTAGAGCTTGACACATTTTAGCTTTTGTTATTGCAGTGATACTAATTTCTGCTAGTCCAGCTGAAATTATTTTGGCCGTTTTGTAGTTGTGATGTTAGCATCAAGTGTACCTTCGCATAACTGTCTTGTAACACATCATTAAGCTTCTGCTAAATTTCCTCTCCTTAATGTTTCAATCCCGCTTTGGTTTCCACTTCCGCGTTCAGTAAACTGTGTTTTTAGGTGTTTCTTAGGTGTATTTTTCTCAGCCTGTGCAGAGTGGTGGCTCACTGGTTAAGGCTTTAGGGTCACTAACCAGAAGCTCATGGCTTCAGACCCCAGGACCACCAAGCTGCCACTGTTAGACATTTGAGTCTTCCTTTTTCAGGTTTCTATATCATAGCTGACCCAAGCTTCCTAACAAGCTGAGATATGCCAAGAAAAGAATTTCACTGTGCTGTAATGTTTATGTGGAATAATAAAGGCCTCTTCACTGATATTATATGTAAACATGTAGGAAGAGGCTAAAAGGCAGTTCAGAATGTCAAATGAGCAACCAGCCTAGAGGATGGAGTCCTGGTTTGAGAAATTTGGGCCAAGAATTTTAAATAAATAAATAAACACTCATTTGTGCTTCATAGAGCATCAAATCCTTGCAGGCATGCTATTTTCCCATCATCCTTTTGACAGCGATCCTTTACAAGGTAAAAGTGTCAATAAATTCTTAATATTCAGTGTTGACTGGCTTTCGAAATTTGGACCTGAGATAAATAATAGATTTCTTCTTGCTGGATATTGTATTCAGCGAGGAGCTGTAATAAATCCAGTGCCACAATCTGAGAGTTTGATGTCAACACAGTATCATGCCCAAATTCATATTTTGGCCTATATACAATGCCATTTGATATCCATTTGAGAATAATAAATATGCCAACTTAATTAGATTGGTACTTTAAATTCCACCAAAAAGTATTTTATTTTTTTTAGTATGCCAGAGGCAAGAAATGGTGCAAGTAATCAGAGTCATGTTGAGGTTGTTATAAATGAGATTTGTGCAGCAGGGCAAGGAAGAAGAGGAGACATCCAAAGACATTCTGGATGACCTGTTCCCTGAAGACGAGGAGGCCAATCAGCCACAAAGTAGGACATTTCTCTCATCTATTTCTATAAACTAGCACTTTTGACATCTTTGAAATGTTGCTTGGCTTCATTTTTGAAAAAGGAAATGTGTCTCATTGGAATTAGGAATTTATTTCTGTGTGTACAGCATCACAGCAAAAGACCAGTGCGGCAATGGCAGAGGTCAGTCAGGGAGGCTTTGAGGTACCTGAACGCTTGAAAACCCTCTATAACCTGGTGAGACAGTACACCAAACAAGGTCGCTATGAAGTGGCAGTGATACTGTGTAAACAGGCTCTGGAGGACCAGGAGAGGACGCTGGGCCATGATCACCCCGACATAGCTACCTTGCTCAACATCCTCGCTTATGTATACAGGCCAGTCCTTATTTATTAACCATGCAAATGAATCAGGAGCATGTTTCCTCAACTCTTAGGTTGTTGTTTGTTCATTACTAGACCGTGAATGTCCCAATAAACCAGGTCTCTTATTAGATTCTATAATCATTCACGTTACTGGGCACCAAATGTCCCCACAAGGATAGGGATATCTTACAGTTTTTAAGTTGTTGGGTCCTTACAAGGAAAACTACAGCTTTTATTATGAAAAATCCTTTAGGTTATTGTGGTTAAAGGGTGAGACTGAGGTATAGGAATAGAATAAATTAGCTGCATTAATAATTATGGCAACAGATGGACCTCATAAAGATAGTAAGACAAAGTGAAGTGATGAGTAGAAAGTAAAATCACCTTGCAGTTTCATTTCACTTTCCACTTAATTTTAACAGGCAGGGATTTTTTTTTAAAACACTTTTGTTTCTCCTTATTATTTTTAGCTTAATTCTTTATTTCCACCTGTTTTTTGGTGTCTATGTTCATTGGTGGTTAATAACTCATATTTTTGTCTAGCCTACTAGTGGCAATATATTCATAGAAAAGTTCCTAAAAACAAAAGGTTGTATTTTCCACACAAATGTTTCTATTTTCCAAGTAAATGATTATTTCAAACCCATTTCTAATCTCTGAGATGCCCAAAGTGCTTGTTCATAAGCTTTAAAGATTCAGAGGTGTTATCTACAACCACTAAAAGCTTATCCAGACAGAGGGAAAAACAAACATCTCACACTGAAAGCCAACACTGTTCTGACTTTTTTTTTATATCAGACTTAAAGCGATAAAATAATTCATTTGTTTATACTGATTACATGTGCTGAACACGTACATACACTGATACATGTCCTTTTTGCATCTGGAGCTTGTATTACAGAGGAATATTAATGTGCACAAATATAATATATTGCCAAAGGTTTTGGGACACCTCTCCAAATCATTGAATTCAGGTGTTGTTTTTCAGGGGTTGGGCTCAGCCCCTTAGTTCCAGTGAAAGGAACTCTTAATGCTTCAGCATACCAAGACATTTTGGACAATTTCATGCTCCCAACTTTGTGGGAACAGTTTGGGTCCAGATTTCCAACATGATTGCACATCAGTGCAAGGTCCATAAAGACATAGATGAGTGAGTTTGGTATGAATTAGAGCGGAGACTGTGAGCCAGGCCAAAACTGGGACGTCTGCCTTTACATGCAATGAATTTAATATAGAGTTGTCCTGCCCTTTGCAGGCACTGATGATGAATGAGAAGGCCTGGCTCACAGTCTCTGCTCTTATTCTTTCCCAAAGGTGTTCTATCGAGTTAAATTCAGGACTCACTCATCCATAACCTTGCTTTGTGCACTGGTGTGCAGTCATGTTGGAACAGGAAGGGGTCATCCCCAAACTGTTCCCACAAAGTTGGGAGCATGAAATTGTCCAAAATGTCTTGGTATCCTGAAGCATTAAGAGTTCCTTTCACTGGAACTAAGGGGGCAAGCCCAACCCCTGACAAACAACACATGAATTCAATGATTTGGAGGGGTGTTCCAAAACTTTTGGCAATATTGTGTATGTGTAATATTATATTAATATGATCTGTAGTTACATAAAGGTTATTACAGGGAAAAAAATATTAATTTACAAATTCACAGTGTCAAAGTTCCAGTTCCAAAATAAAATAAGAATATTTTAACGGTGTTAATATGTAACAGATTCAGTTAAGCTAATTTAGTCTCTCCTGTCCTCTTTGCATTAAAGGGATCAGAGTAATTATAAAGAAGCGTCCCGTCACCTGTATGATGCCGTGACTATAAGAGAGAGGACTCTGGGTGAGGAGGATCCCTCGGTGAGTTCCAGCACACACAGACACACACACACACACACACACACACAGAATGAAAGGGTATAAAAAGAACTTGAAAAGTTTCAATTCTATGTCAACTCCATACCGTGGTCAGGCCTCAGTAGTCCCACTCAGTTTGATAGCGAACTCTCACTGTTCTCCACAATGTGGTTACTATTTTAACGGTGTTGTGTGTCACCTGCAGGTGGCTGCTACGCTAAATAATCTTTCAGTGCTGCACGGGAAGATGGGACAGTACATGGAGGCCGAGCCGCTGTGTAAAAGAGCTCTGGAGCTGAGGGAGAAGGTATCCTGCTTATTCACCTCCTGATTTATTTTTATTTCTACACATAGAGAGTAACTGCACAATTTTATAACAGGAAATACAATCAAACTATAATGAAACTTAAGAGAGATGAGATGAGATGAGATGAGATGAGATGAGATGAGGGATGAAACTGAGAGTATACTTCACAAAGTGGTCATGTGTGTGTGTGTGTGTGTGTGTGTGTATGATTGAATACAGGTGTGTGTAATTAATAGTGTGATTGTGGAAGTGAGTGTGCATTATGGGAAGTGAGGTCTGGTGCTGTCATGTTAGTAGACTGTGATGCAGGATGGGAAATGGATTCGGTAGAACTGACAATTACACAGAACTCTAACAAAAGAAAAATATAAAGTACAGTGTATACATTTTTTATTGTAACACAAAAGCTTATTAGACAGAAGAAAAAGCAAACAGCTGTTGGTTGTATGTATTTACTCCCTGTCTCAATACTTTGTAGAACCAGGTTTGGCTGCAGTTACAGCAACATTTCTCTGGAATGTTTCTAACAGCCGTGGATGCTGATATTTCTGCTCATTATTCTTGGTAAATTGTCCGTCTCTGTTGGTGTCCAGATCCTGGGCAGAGATCATCCAGATGTGGCCAAGCAGCTGAATAACTTGGCGCTGGTTTGTCAGAACCAGGGCAAGTATGAGGAGGTGGAGTATTACTACTGCAGAGCCCTCGACATATATGAGAGGAACCTGGGTCACGATGACCCCGTTGTTGCCAAAACAAAAAACAATCTGGTGAGTAGCCACACTACACTTGGGTGATTGGTGTCCACTTTGGGGTTGTTTTTTTTTTGCATGTACCATAGCACAGTACTTTGAAGATCATTGTTAGATTTAGGGGTCCAAGCACCAACATGCTCAGAACCCCAATAGATTTTTCCTAGGATTTTTCTTCTACTTCTTCTTCTTTTCCTACCTTTCCTTCATCCTTATTTCTTTACATAGCTAAAACAAATCACGCCCCTCCTATTACTCAGAGAAAGCATGATTGGTCTGATCAATCTGACCCCCACTCCGGCCTTGAAACCCATAAATCACACATATATCATACAGTGAAATTTCTTTCCCTGAACTTGCCTTTTTGGATTTGTGTAATATTTGAGACTAATTATTATGAGTGAACTAGTCCTAGGATCCTCATAAAATATCGGTGTTAAAATACTCAACATGCCAAGCAATCCATTCTCAATTCTCTCTCTCTCTCTCTCTCTCTCTCTCTCTCCCGCTTATCCATAATGCCGTTGATGACCGACAGTATTTATTTTGCATTTATTCTAGGCCTTGTGCTATCTGAAACAGGGTAAATACAAGGAGGCTGAAATCTTGTACAAAGAGATTCTTACACAAGCTTATAAGAAGGAATTTGGGACAGTAGACGGTGAGTATTCAGCTCTAAGAGCAGAGATTCCCAGACGCTGTCCACAGCTAGACTAACCGCCATGAGATACAACAGAATTACAATTAAATTTTAACCTAATAAACATGGCTAATAAGATAAGACAGTTATACAAGTCACTGTACAGCTTTCCAAAGAGGTCAGGAGCTGCTCATTATCTTTTCATTAAACAGAGTGTATATATGAACACCTTACCAATCATTTCTGCTCTTTTTTTTTCCAAATCTGTTTAGAAAATGCAAGAACGTTCTTGTTCTTAATGTTATTGTCTCTCGGAATTAATTTTTTTCTCTTGCATTTACAGCATGTCCTCATATAATGTGCTCATTTAACCCTCCATTCAGATCAATACAATACTGATTACTGATCATATTTACACTGACCAGGCATAACATTATGACCACCTGTCTAATATTGTGTTGGTCCCCCTATTTCTGCCAAAACAACTCTGACCCATCATGCACTGTGTATTCTGACACCTTTCTATCAGAACCAGCATTAACTTCTTCAGCAATTTGAGCAACAGTAGCTCGTCTGTTGGATCGGATCACACGGGCCAGCCTTCGCTCCCCACGTGCATCACTGAGTCTGTCCAATGCTCTGATCCAGTCGTCTAGCCATCACAATCTGGCCCTTGTCAAACTCGCTCAAATCCTTACACTTGTCCATTTTTCCTGCTTCTAACACATCAACTTTGAGGACAAAATGTTCACTTGCTGCCTAATATATCCCACCCACTAACCGGTGCCATGATGAGGAGATAATCAGTGTTATTCACTTCACCTCTCAGTGCTCATAATGTTATGCCTGATCGATGTATATCTCTCTTGTATTAGATTATTACTTTTGTTACTTTTGTTGGCCTCTCACACTCTGTTTCTCTGTTTCTCTGCAATGTTATTTACATGTTTAACAAATAGCCCAAGACGTGGCTGAGAGAAGCTCAAGCTGATAATCGAGTGACCCCTTCATGATCTGAAGACAGTGTTACTGAACGTTGCATTATTGTGTTACGTGGCTCATGAAAAGTGTATTGTAGGACTGTCTACAATATAAAAGACAGATAGTGTCTGTGAAGTAAAGATACTATTTAAACTCCATATAAAAGTTACAAATTTACATTAAAAGTCATTGTTTGGTTTAGTGACACTGGGCACACTTTTGTATACAGCAGAAGAATTCTGTATTAAATATATATGTATATATTTTATGTATTTATTTGAATTCATGTTACATTTTTTACTCTTTGTCATCCCAAAGACTGTCTGATCTGTCTGATTAATCTGTCTGATCAAAATAAAATGTGTGTATTTATTTGATATGATTTAAATTAATTCTTTTGATTTTTGTGATAATTGTCAATAAATCAGCATGTGATTGAATTTCTTTTTCTGATCTGTTTTTTTTTTTTTTTTTGCCTTTGTTTTAAAAATGAATTGTGTAGACTTTTCATTATATGGGCTTTGGTGGCTCAGTGGTAGGTTTCTTACCTACTATGCGGAAGGATTCGATTCCCAGCCAGTGCCCACAACCCAGCCACTGGATGCAGTGCTGGTCCCAAGCCTGGATAAAATGGGAGGGTTGTGTCAGCAAGAGCATCCGGTGTAAAACCTGTGCCAAGTTGTTGAGTGGACCAGTTGGTCTGCTGTGGTGACCCCTCACACACAGGAAACAGCTGAAAGATCAACAACATAGACCTTTCATCATGTCAAACGCACAGAGTTACAGATATACAATATACAATAATTAACCAGTGGCTCCTCAAATGAGTTTTTAGATGAGGATATTTGTATCTGAATGGCACTGTAGAGTTGTGTTTAGCTGTAGGTTTATAGTCAGGGCGATTCGTCATCATGGCCGCACTACATTTATGAACCTGTATCCCTGTCTCTTTCTTTCTAGCTGAAAACAAACCTGTCTGGATGTATGCAGAGGATGGCACAGTAAGTCACTCCTCTAAAGAACCCACAATCACTAGGGTTTTTTTTCACCATTATGCATCATCACATACAGTAGCTCTACCAAACAGCCAAACTGCACTGACTCACAACTGAGAGTCTTTTTATTTCTCTACTCTCTCACCCTCAGGGCCTGGGGGGTAATGACTCTCATTATGCTGAATGTAGAGGCTGCCATGTGACCAGGTGAGCAAAACAAGGCCTAATTACACAGCCAAGTTCACACAAGCAGATCCTTTCAGCATTAACGCTCTTACCCCAATTACAGCTCCATGGTCCAGAAGATGTGTGTTTGTGCAGGTGTCATTTCTTTCCATTTTTATTTAACCCTTAATTATTCTGTTACCTCAAGCATATGTACTAGTAATTACTATGGATTATTCAGAAACAATATTATAGATAGATAGATCTTGATAAAAGATAAAATCTCGACTCTTGAGGCTCACAGATTTCAGTATGTTGTGTGTGATTTTTTCGTAGCCCTATAATAAACAGCGTCATGCTGCGTCTCGGAGCTCTGTATCGATATCAGGGCAAAAACGAAGCAGCAGATATTATGGAGGATTACGCCATGAGAACACGCAAACAGGTCAGTGTCACATCATCTCCGATTATAAAAGCAAACACCAATTCCCAGAATCCTCTGACAAATCTACTAACGAACATCCCAGCACCTGATACTCTCACATGACTGGTTACTTTTATTTATTTCAAGTCTGTTCTTAATGACAGGCACATAACACACACACCATCACTCTTAACTATTCACTCTTCAACTATTCATCTCAGTTCTCTCAGTTTCAGCCTCATTCATTCTCTCGTACCTCCTGCCCTAACCTCATATTCCACTGCTTTACCTGGTCCTACATGCATTTCCTAAAGAATGATTCTTCCTAAATACAGTCAGTGCCCTGCTTCAGTGAATAATCTCACCTGGATATTGCAGACTTGTACTGCTTCTGTAAACATAAAGACATCCCTGTGCTCATCTCAGGACACTTATTCAAGGAAAGAAGCACTTATTTAAGAGTAGTACTGCCAGGTTTTCATGCCATGCCCAACCTGCATCAGACGACTCACCTGATTTGCAGCCTGAGTCATTTCTTAATCCGAATTAATTAATGATCACTGTAAAGTCTGCAGCATAACAAAAAACAAAACAAGCCCTTTGGCTCTTTTTTTTAGGTTTTACTCCGTATTACAGTACATCAACAGTTACATATAGAATCTCTGAACACAGCTTTGCTTATTATGCATCAGGGAGCCATAGTGGAGCCTCTGAAGGATGAGAGCCGGAGGAGAAGCTTTTCTACTTACAGCGTTAAGTATGAACCTAGAGATGATGGCAGTGTGGAGTGGCGTGGGGTGAGTGATTTCACGTACACTCACACACACCTCAGTTAAAAATGTATACTGTACATTACAATGTTACACACACACACACAGACACACACACACCTGATCCTGGGTTTTCATACAAAACACAATCAGCCTTGCTGTTGAAGCAGATATTTCTAAAATGTATAAAGCCTCTTAATTATTATACACAACTAATTGTGCAAGGAAACTAGAATCTGCTCTAGAATTAAATTACGTCATTTTATGTATATTTACCATGAATGTTGCTAATATTGTTCTCATTGTTTTGTTTTGTTTTTTTAAATACAATGAATCATAGTTGTTGATACTGCAAATATGCAAATAAGAACATTTACCCAGGGTTTAAGAACATACCGTGTAAAATGTCAGATTATATTATTAATTATTTTATTAAAACCTCTGGTAAACTATGAGTATAACTGATCATATATTTTAGTTTTCATCATAAAGCTTTATAGATTACAGTATATCCTAAACCACAGCAGTGCATCTGTGCACACATTCCAGCTTACTAAAGCAGAAAAACCCAATAGACCATTAAGTTTATCCTGGAGTCTTTTCTAAACAACTACACTGGAGTCAGAAATTGTTTAAGTATTATTTTTCGCTTACTGTTTCTTTAAGAAAAAGATGTGTGTGTGCCCAGGAGAGTCGTATGTGGGCCGTTAGAAGTAGTGCTGCTCTCTTCTCAAGCCAAACTTCACCAGCAGTACATACCAGCTCGTACTTCTTCATCATTATACAGAGATGTAATTAGCCATGCAGTCGCTTGTTCCTTTGACATCGTCCCATTCGGATAGTAATGGATGATGTGTTTGAAACTATTTGCCCTTACAAGAAAGAAACCTAAGACGAAAAGGACTCATTTGTTAAGAAAGTACAAATATAATATTATTCCTTCGGAGATAAATGGGTCCTGTCCTGATATTGAAAGATACTTAAATCCCCTGATTGCTAAAGAGCAAGTCTCGTAACCCTCACCACATCAGATATATACTTGGAGTGCTCATCTTCAGTGACTGCCTGGTCAGGAACCAGGATGGTTTTAAATTACACCCCTAGTGTGTCCTGTAGTGGGCTGTTTTCTCGTTCTGGCTGTATTTCTGTTTCATGCTCAACACTTCAGATTCACCTGATGCAGCAGATGAATAAGCACACGAATAAATTAAACATTAAAACATTTTTAATAAATTCAAAATTCATGACACTAATTTACCTCAAAGCAGAATCTGGCTCATAAATCTTTACAGAGACAATAGTTTTGTACGGTTGTTGCCTTTTAGTCTTTCGGCTCAACAGAGATCAATATATCCAATACTTAGGTAGTCATTAATTACATTCAGTCAACTTTTCTGCTTAAAGGCCTGTAGGTAAATAATATACAGCTGTTTTATTATTATTATTATTATTATTATTATTATTATTATTATTATTATTGGGACTATAGTAGATTTGTGTGTTTTCTGTCTTTACTCTCATGTCTTTCTCTCTCTTTCTTCTTCCACAATCTTCCTCCTATTGCTCCAACAACAAATCAGATCTCATAGCATTTCTCTTTCTCTGAACTTCTCATCTATTCTATGATCCCCCTTTCTCTCTCTGGGACTTTTTTTTCTAGATTATTACTATCAGGGATTGTAGAGGAGGTTGATACAAGTGCGGAAGTTTTAATATAAGTGCAGAAAGTAACCAAAAACAGTGAAAACTAATACCAAAATATGAACAGGGGACACTAGGGAAATATATATCTGGACTATAAATGAGGCTAGGGCATGTGGGACAACACATGAACAACAAAGAATGCTTAAAAAAGAGAGACACAGAAAGCAGAACTTAAATAGGGGTGTTATTGGAGAGTAACATGAACCGGGTGAGTGAACAGTGGGACATGTGACATGGTAATGTAGTTCAGCAGCATAACACATGACAGTTACTCATTTGTGTTGGGTTAAATTACAGCTTCACGGCCAGATAGTTAATGATCACAGCTGGGTTACATATCAGAGGCTTGAATTTATGAGACATTTACAGCTCATCAGTCAGGGCTTTAGTATAGTGCTGAGAGAGTTTGTTGTTCCTGCTCACATTCATATGTTTACTGACTGACTCTCAGTGAACCTGATATGCTAAATATACAGTTAAATCTACAGTGTTTAACATGCTAGTACAAGGATTTCATTGTTTTTATTTAATAAAAATGATTCATTAAGGAAAAACTGTGTTTTATTTAGCCAGTTAATCATGTATAAAAGAAATCTGTTAAAACAATAGTTAAAAGACTCTGAATTGGGTTATCTAAATGAGTCCAAGCTTCTACAGACATGCAGTTTTCTTGTACTGTTGTGCGTTTGCTTAAGAAAGAGCGAAATAACGAGTCATTTTCTACAAGGCTACACTACGAGGAGGTTTGAGACATCATTTGCAAAGCAAGAGTATCTCAGTGTGGGGCGGTAAAGGCTTTAAATGTGCTTGGCCTTTAGACTGTGCTAATGAGTGGGGCAGACTAGGGGAAGCAGCCATTGTGCTCGCGAAAGAAGCTAACTTAAAAAAAAAAAGAAAAGAAAAGAAAAGAATGTGACTGAGGAAAAGGCCAAAGGAATTTTAAGTCTATTCTCAAACTGGCAGCTGGAGGTGAGCTTCTTACAGCAAACACAAAAACCAGTTAAAACCCAGTGCTGCAGTAATAATGCTTACACTTTTCAGGTAAGATAAGATCTAGTATTTATTGCTATTTTTATTTGTTATTAGTGACAAATAAATAAATATTTCTTGATCATACCAATCAAGAGATATCCATCATTCATCTTACATGTAGTGAAATATAATAACTAAAGGTCGAGAGTGAGATAGATAGATAGATAGATAGATAGATAGATAGATAGATAGATAGATAGATAGATAGATAGATAGATAGATAGATAGATAGATAGATAGATAGATAGGTCGAGAGTGAGATAGATAGATAGATAGATAGATAGATAGATAGATAGATAGATAGATAGATAGATAGATAGATAGATAGATAGGTCGAGAGTGAGATAGATAGATAGATAGATAGATAGATAGATAGATAGATAGATAGATAGATAGATAGATAGATAGATAGATAGATAGATAGATAGATAGATAGATAGATAGGTCGAGAGTGAGATAGATAGATAGATAGATAGATAGATAGATAGATAGATAGATAGATAGATAGATAGATAGATAGATAGATAGGTCGAGAGTGAGATAGATAGATAGATAGATAGATAGATAGATAGATAGATAGATAGATAGATAGATAGATAGATAGATAGATAGATAGGTCGAGAGTGAGATAGATAGATAGATAGATAGATAGATAGATAGATAGATAGATAGATAGATAGATAGATAGATAGATAGATAGATAGATAGATAGGTCGAGAGTGAGATAGATAGATAGATAGATAGATAGATAGATAGATAGATAGATAGATAGATAGATAGATAGATAGATAGATAGATAGATTTTTTCTTAAGATGAAGAACATAATGTTGTAGTAAAGTGGGTGGAGTCTGTTTGGGTTTTCATTACTAATGCAATTCTGTTTTCAGGCAGCAGAGGGCTCTAAACCCAATAAACTACTCTTTCAGTCAGGAATAAACAACACAACTTTTCATTTTAAATAACATTGAAATCTACAGCCTATTAACTTAGTGGGGGTTTTTGTGAATTATCTGTATAGAAGTGGGAAATGCCTGACATGAAATTCCACTTCCACAGCTAATTTTGAAGCAACTTTTAATTTGCCAACACAACACAGATGTAGCATGTTTGTGTGTACAGTATGTGAGAGTGTTTGGTGTGTGTATCTGTAGTAAAGCCAGTGTTGAGGGCATGACAGGGTTGTTTGGACTCTGTGCACTTTCTTAATGTCATTGACACAAGCCGGTAAATGGCTTTACAACTGAGAAGGAGTGATCTGTAGCTCTCTGATTGCTGATTATTGGCTTTCTCTCATATGGTGACCTACATCTTGGTTTCCATGGGAACAGGGTTTACTGCAAACAGTGCTATAATCCAGCAAGCACTGGATGACCTGAGCTGCTTGTTAGTCCTTTTATGAGGTGTGTGTGTGTGTGTGTGTGTGTGTGACAGAGAGAGAGAGAGAGAGAGAGAGATGTTGTGTATGGTAAGCTGACTCCTAAATAAATTGACCAAATGACAATACAGTGTTTGCTTGTAAGTAAGAACAGTACCTCAGGTGTGTGTGTGTGTGTGCCAACAAAACACCTCACCAGGAATGGAAAACCTGACAGTTTAGCAAAGCAAAAAAAAATTATTTATTTTTTTAGAATTTTCATTGTGGGGATATGCCAAATATTAAAATATACTTTATTTAAGCACCAAATGCCTTCATATTCATTCCTAAGGATAAGGTTAGGTTTTATTTGTACACAACTGTGTAGGTTATGTAGTTTCCCAAGGATAATTTGACAAAGGTGTGTGTGTGTGTGTGTGTGTGTGTAGGGTGGCATTTTGAAAAGGGCTGGTTCTCTGGGTAAAATGCGAGAGGTGCTGCGCAAGAGCAGTGAGATACTGGTGAAGAAGCTGCAGGATACCATATTGCAAGATTCCCCTAACCCTCAGTAAGATTTGCATTTATTTTCATATTTCAAAGATGTTTACATATCTCAAAGGTTTTAGAATTATTTATTATTTAACATCCTACATTTTAGTACTTTCTATTAAACCAGACTCTGTTGCTCGATGTTAGAAACTGGGTCTGCCATATTTTATGTCACATATTTCTTTTTTTGTATGATTTTGTATGATTTTACTCTTTTCATTTTATACAAGACTGCACAGACCCATTGTACAGATTAGCACTGAATTTCTGACTTCCTTTATTTTGTTAAATTGCATATTTCCCTTGCATGATATAATAGAAAACATTTTTCATAATATATTTTTATGATATATTTTAAGATATATATGGAACATCTCATACAGCTATTACAACCTGCACATTGTTATTGATTTCATGTAGCTTGAAGAGAGCAGCTTCGCTGATTTACCTGAACAGGACGGGAGATAATGACGATCCTTTTCAGGTAAGGGTTAATAAACCAGCACTAACAACAGCATTGAAGTTCATTACTCCTGTAGGGCATACCCTTTGTGATGACACCTATTATATGAAAGATCATGCTTTACATTTTGCTTAATAATTTAGGAAATATTTGCCGTACAGATTTACTGAGAAAGACAGAGATCTGTGGTTTAACAGGAAGCTTCAGGCTTTAGCAGTAAAAAAAGCGATCTGTTTTATAAATCAGGGATTTCCAGGTTCTTGCTCCAGCATTCCACACCACTCTGTTTAGCTGGAATCTGGTTAGAATGAAACAAGAAGTGTATAAATACAACCAGACACTGCGATTATCCAGAAATGTGTATACATTCTCAGAGCATCATTCTACTCTTCAGTGTGATTTGGTTTCTTGCACCAGCAAAGAAAAAATACATTCTGTCTTCACCCAGTTGCCCCAAAAAGCTGGCTGTATCCGGTAAATAAAGACATATGTTCCTGAAACCAGGCATACAGGAAGTGACGAATTCTGGACAGGAATTTAGACGTATTAGAAAGAAAAACCATGTAGCTATCAGATTGGAACAGAAAATAAGCGCTTTTTTTCACTCGGCTCGTAAACACTACAGAAAATGAATGGATGTAGATTCTATTACATTCAATAAAACAGTTTTTGCTTCCTGTAACTAATCCCCACTGTAAGTAGCAGCACCACAGCTATCAAACAAGACCTTTTTTTAGCGATTATGCTTTATTGTGTATTGTGTAAGCTCCTACACTAACCTGGTCATTCAGCAAGAGGTTTGTGTGTATCATCAACATGTCTGAATAAAACCGTATATAAAACAACGCTTCTTTATTTTCAGCTGAAACTCTTTGTGTTCACAGAGTGGCAGAGGAGGCAGACGGCTGAGAGACAGTCGAGCCCTGAGCTCCAGCACTGTGGCGCTGCATGGAGGCAATGGAAAATAGAAAACACACACACACAAATTGTTTTCTTTTATCTCTATCCCCACATACATTTCTATTTCTAGCTTATGATCCACACACACTACCTGCGAGTTTTCCTCGTTAGTTGTTTTTGTGTACCGTAATGTACCAATGATCACCGTTATGAATAATTAAGGAATGTGCCTACAATGAAATGTGATATATTTGATATTTGAAAAGGCGTTTTGACCGTTTGAATGTTTGCATCTCTCAGGGAAAACTGACTCTTCCATAAATAAAGCAATGATGAGTAAGCACAGGTCATGAACCTAAAATTTAGTTCACAGCCACATGCACTGTACTGCACAGCTGGGCTGCTGTTTGTGATTTTGAAGCGTAACGTATAACAGCCTTGTATTCCACAGAAAGAGAAGGAAGGAAAATGATGTAACATTGTGACATTCCAGATGTGAGAGGTGTTTTTGTTTTGTGTGTGTTGTTGTTGGCATCACTATGAACTGTTCTTCCTGATGCTGCATGAGCTACTCAGGCTTAAAGATTACAGATCTGTGTAGTTGTGTAGTTCAGAGAGCTTTGTATCAGAGTGTATAGTGTAGTGGAAATTTCTGTTGATTTGTTTTCAAATAAGGCACAATTTCTGATTTCTTTTTTATTCGTATAATCTGAGTTTTGTACCACACAAGGCTGTGAATATCCTTATTTTGTATTAAAAAAGGGGAACTTAAATCCTGTGGAGTAAATCTGTACCATGTCCCAAAGGTCATGGATAAAATTCAAGATGTACAAGCAAAGTAAATAAGTAAATCTTTAATGTTTACAGCACTTACCTGGTTTCCTGTCTGATATCATTTTCTAGTCTTTATTTCCAGTCAATATTTAGCCTTTTCTCTCTCTTTTTGCTTCTGATATCTCATTTTTGAGTTCTAACAGACTGAGTAGAACATAAAGTCTGTTGATTTACTAAAACGTAAATCTCTACACCCACTACATTCTATATCTTTTTCAACAGTTACCTAAATGATGATGTTTTCATGTCATTAATTAGCCAGCTTTTTTTTCTTGCTAGCTCTGCAGCACATTTTCAATTCAATTCAATTTCTCTGTGTAGCAATTGTATTTAACAATGGACATTGCCCTTAAAGCAGCTTTACAGAAGTATAGAAACAAAGAGAAAAAAAAATTATAAAGTTTAAAATGAATACATAAATTTAAAGGCAGCATGGAAACCACTGCTATATGGATAAAGAAATAAAGGGTAATAATAATAATAATAATAATAATAATAATAATAATAATTTACATTTCTGGAATACGTTCTTTTCCAGAGTGACTTACATTTTATCTCATTTTATACAACTGTGAGGGTTAAGGGCCTTGCTGAGGGGCCCAGCAGTGGTGGACCTAACCACTAAACTAATACACTTAACTATAAACATTAATAATAAATTATTATTATTATTAGTAGTAGTAGTAGTAATAATAATAATAATAATAATAATAATAATAATAATAATAATAATAGATAGATAGATAGATAGATAGATAGATAGATAGATAGATAGATAGATAGATAGATAGATAGATAAAACACAATAACAAAATATATTTTTAAAAAATATATTTAAAAAAAAAATACATACAATGAATAATAAATCCAAGAGATAATTAAATGTCCCCACAAATACGCTTACTGCTTGTTTACTGCGCAGATTAGCTATTGGCTAATCAAAGCTTTAAAAAAAACCCCTCTTAATTCCGAACATAATCTATTCCTTCTTCAGTTGCTAATTTGATGTGACAAAAAGCCGAACAGACTGCATTTGTTTTCAGACTGATTCTCTCATTCACGCTCTTCCTCACTGATAGTAGAGCCGGAGGTCACGTGACTGCCGAACTGCACGGGCGCAGACGGTGCAGCGCGAGACGGACAGAAGAACCGCGGCAGCCGCTTCGCTCTTATCTCCTCCTGACCAGAGTGAGTGTTTACTGTTTATTACACCGGTTTTTAATGCAGCCTGTGTGTGTGTGTGTGTGTGTGTGTATATATATCCTAGTGCGTGTATATTTACACTAGGCTGTGTTGTATCTGCGATATAATTCGGTGGTGCGGTTTAACGTCGTTGTTTACAGGTTGATTTAATGTTTTTAAAATGACCATAAATGACCATCTGGATTCAGAGGGACATGGACACACCGGTGTAAGCGCACACGGTTTGGTTTAGTGTCTGTTAAAAGAAACGCGCTTTTCTATAAAGTAATGTGTTCCTGCTGGTTGACCTACTTTCTTGGAATTGAAGCTCTGGATGGAATGAGGGAGAAAACATGGTGTCCTCAGCGTTTAATCCCATCTCAGTGTGAGGATCTACTCAACCATGCAATCTGGGACTTCTCAGCAATTTATTTACTACTTTTTGTACACAACTGAATTGTTGACACTCACGTGAACGTGTGTTGATTTGACTGCAAACGGCTGTGAGAAGATCTCCAGGGGTTTTTAAAAAATAGTCTACATTATTTAGAAAGTCACCTTTGTTTTTGTTTTGTTTTGTTTAAATAGCATGTAACTATAACAAGATCGATGTGACAAGCCGATTGTGTGTGGTTTTCCATGATTAAATGAATTGCATGATTAATATCAGTATTGGGTTTAGCATTTTCACAAGACTGAACCAAAATTTCGTATGGAGTGAATGAATTCATTATTCATTCTCTTACCATCAGTCTTAAACACATGGCCGACTGTGCAACTGTTTAAAAAGAGCCCCAAGGAAAAACATACAACCCTGAAATAAAAATAAATTACTGTAACTAATAATTGACCTATAACACACTATATAGCCTAAAGTCAGTGGGAGATTCCTCCCTTGCTGTTATAATAACCTCCTCCGTTCTGGGAAAGAAGACTGGAGGTTAGATTTTGGAGCCTAGTGTGTCTGTGTGGATTTGTGTTCATTCAGCCGCTAGAGCGTTAGTGAGGTCAGGCACTGATGTCAGTTGAGGAGGTCAGGGGCACAGCCAATGTTTCTAATCATCCTAAAGGTGTTGAGGTCAGGGCTCTGTACAGGACACTCAAAATTTGGCAAGCCATTTTTTTTTCTCACTTTTGTGCAAAGGGTAAATGTCGTGCTGCCATGCTAGTTCCAGTGAAGAGAAATGTAACACTGTACAGCATACAAAGGCATCCTAGAGCATTGTGTGGTTCCACATTTGTGACCGTCTGGTCTATATATATATATATATATATATATATATATATATATATATATATATATATATAGATATATATAGATATATATAGATATATATATAGATATATATATATATATATATAGATATAGATATAGATATATATAGATATATATATATATATATATATATAGATATAGAGAGAGAGAGATATGCAAATGATCAAAATTGTAATTTCCTTAAATTAAAATCAGGCCATAAGGGGGACCCACACAGGTGGTTTTAATGATGATCAGTGTATCTGAGCACAAATTGGGGCCACAAAATGGGTGTGTGCTTGCGGTGTGTATATCGGTCATTGTCAGTCTCATTCCCATGGTGTTGATCTCATCAGGGCATAAAAAGTGTGTGGGTAATAAAGAGAGGCAGGGCGGGATGCATGTTAATTAAAATTGGCTTTTTTACTAGCAGGTAGCACTTTTCTATCAAATATGTAAAAGATTGGAATCCGGCTTAATTTGTTAAAGCCTGGTCTGAGAGTGTTATAGACAAAGTTGTTCAGAGAGTATGAATCAACAATAGGCCGTATTTTTACAGGTATACTTTTCATACAGGTTATTTCCCCGGAGGATGTGTGATAGCCAGACTACTGATTGTTTGAGCAAGATTTGCATTCATGGCTGTCCCTAATTTCCTCCTTTGTAAATAATCTAAATGTAAGACTGCCTTTTCATATCTTCAGTTCAGTAAACAAAAACCTGTGTTCCTTGCTGTATTTCAGGTCACACTACAAACTAGGCAAACATGGCTCTTATCTCCATTGAAGATCTTGCTGAACTGGATGATGAGCAGTTAGATGATGAAGTCACTGATAATTCCCAGCCAGCCGATGAGGAGCAGGAGGAACGGCTGCTTGCTCACTGGCAGGCTGTGGGGCGGACGCATCAGGTCAACGTCCCAAGAGGTAGAGTTTCTGAATTTCGGGTTAGGAAAGGATTAGATTATACACATCACTGTTCCTTTTTCAGTTAATTCACTAGTTCCTTGTCTTTTGTTCAACAAGCTTTAAGGCTGTAATTTAGCTTCTTGCACATTTGGATATCAGGTGGGAGGGACAGTAAGAATAATCCTATTACAAACATGTTGCCAACTGAAAGCTAACCTTAGACTGCAATCCTCCAATTAGTTGAATGAAGAATAGATGAAACATGGATTGCAGTGGATTGGATGCTTCTCGCAGTTTATTAGGACACTATTTTCTTTTTGTACAAATCTTGTATAGAAGTTTTGTTAGTATTATAACAACCACCATCATGACCCAACCTATCTACACAAAATTTCCCATAATATCACAAGTCTGCATAGTTTACATTTTATTTACAAATAAAATCAGAACATTTGCATATTTTAGAAATATTCAAACATTTAAAAAAGTCCTGGTGCATAAGCCCTAAACTTGATTAGTTCTCTTGCAACCAGTATAGTACACATATATTGTTTTTTTACTTCCCACTTCAGTATTATGGGTGGTTCAGTGTAGATTCCTGTTTTTCATAACACTAGAAAATGTGGAAAAACTGGAATATTTATGCAAGCTGCTGTCTATTTTAATTTCTATTTTGAGTTCATGAATGTAAAAAAAAAGAGCATGGGCATAGTACTACAAGGCTAATGTAAGTAAGTGTACAAGCGTTAGGCAAACTGCATGCTTAACCCAAGCTCGCCTCAAGCCATGTCGAGTTTCGAGCTCGCCGTAATAGAAGCCATCTTGAAACCAGAATCTCTTTTCTTCTTCAGCACATAGTTTAGTCTCGTTCCAGAGAGATATCTGGTCCAGGCAGCAGGTGTGAATCCAGGCATTTGGCAGTGATTCTGAATCATAGTGTAATTCCATAGCACAAAATCTAATTTTTTATACTTCTCATCTGTTCTTGTTATAACACGTACTAAACTACACAAGTGAATGCCAGACACCAAATAAATGCCGCTGATCATTTCTGTATGAACGAGTCCTTGGGGCTTCTGCATAGCTTAGTCATTTAACATGTTTTTCTTCTCCCTCCTAGCTGATACACAGAGCTGTGCTGAGAACTGAAGGGCTCTACAAGATCACGTAGATTTGTCTGTGGATACAATGCCCTCGAGCTTGTCTACCGCTTCGAGCTGCTTTGTAGCATTGAAAGCGTTTATTTTCCTTCAGTTCTACAGGTTTATAGTTGTATACCATTTCAGAGAAATATTGCCACAATAAAACATTACAGGCTTAAAACTCTGAATTCAATACCTGAATGTTGTTTATCATTAGTACACTCCACAGTCCTTCGCACAGTGTGTTTGTGTGTGTGTTTGCACAATGAGGGTGCCGTCAGATGAGTGTTACAACATTTCGCTCCGTAAGATCGCCACCTCTAAACAAACTATGATAATCAAGCTCAACTCGATTATATATTTTCCTCTCAGAGATGACTGGACCGATTGTGGAGATGACGAGGAGGAATCAGCAAATGGAACAGGTTCCTTTCGTCACCATAGCAACACATGAAAAGGTATAGGTTTGTCCCGATGCGTTTTAAGATTTAGTAAACATTTTATACTCAGTGACGTGAAGTCACATCTCTGCTTTAGTATGAACAAGTGTCTATAAATGAACATAAACATATTTCCTCAAGATGTCCTGCACTAAATCTGTTATCTAATTTCATATGTAAAAGTTTTATTTCATTGCTTTTATTTGTTAACATTATCCACTTGTGTTTCTCAGATGATTATTAGCTAGTTAATTAAGCTAAAAACAGTTTATCTGCAACTTTTAGCTCATTAGGCCGAATTTCCAAGAGTAAACAAAGAAAAACGGCTAACAACTAATCTACATAGGACCTTAGCACCATAAATGTGCTGGAAAGAACCTTTTGAGGTTGTGTAAAAAATAATAGGTCACATCATATTTTGTTACCACATGGTAGCGTAAACAAAAAACTTGGCAAAGAATCCTGGGAGCAAAGTATACACAAAAAAAGACAACTCTTTGGTTTTATGACAAGCTAATTCTTTGTTATACATTACACAGCAAGTGCACAAGAAGGTATCGAGGTGGTAGTCACTGGCCATAGAGGTTATCTGAACCTCAGTTACATATGTAAGTAGCATTTCACAGTAAATGCTTTTCATCACTTCAGACTGGAACCTGCGTGCAAACGGCTGTCACGGTACTCCTCCTCTGAAACGCACTCCATCACTTCAGTATTGTCTTTGTGCAGCAGGTTGCTGCTGATT
Source organism: Hemibagrus wyckioides (assembly GCF_019097595.1). NCBI lineage: Eukaryota > Metazoa > Chordata > Actinopteri > Siluriformes > Bagridae > Hemibagrus > Hemibagrus wyckioides. The sequence continues at coordinate 17,201,616 of NC_080719.1, forward strand.
ATGATGGGATTTGACAGCTTCAAGGTCACACCATGCACTTTAATTAAAGACAAACATTTTCAGAAATTCTTTTCAAACCAATTCAGCATGTCATGACATGGCAAGATTTGGATTTTTCCTGTGTACTGTTCCCTAGACATGGAAGACAAACAAATGTTGCATTGCTGTAATACACAGAAATGCACTCTTCAAAAATGTTCATGAATTCTGGGTTCTGTATGCATTTTTCCCCACCATGTTTGCGTCACCATTTAATAATGGCATTAATAAAGCACTGCACCTTATACTGCCATAGACTGCCAGTACCTGGCTGCTTGCAGTGGTGAGTGTAATTCAGACACTCTGCTCAAGCTGGGGCTCTGCAGCAAAAAATGGCATTTTTCCAAACCTAAAGGTATGTCCCCAGCAAGTCACAGAATAAACAGCATGTCACACAAAAGACACAGCACAGTGTGGTGTAGCAGGTAGTGTTGCTGCCTCACAGCTCCAGGATCCCTAATTCGACCCAACCAGTAGGTGGTCTGGCTGTGTTGATTGCCCCTGTGTGTGAATGTCTGCTAGTGTGGGACTGGAGTCTCATAAAGGATGTATTCCTGCTTCATCCTGAGGGTTCTTGGGACAGACTCCGGATCTAACACAATCCTGGATTACTGAAAATGAATGTCTTTCTGTATATCTATCTATCTATCTATCTATCTATCTATCTGTCTGTCTGTCTGTCTGTCTGTCTGTCTGTCTGTCTGTCTGTCTGTCTGTCTGTCTGTCTGTAAATTTGGCCAGTTTTCAGTAAAGTTTTACTTCATACTCATGTTGAGAAACAGCAATAATGCATAAATTATTAAGCATGTTAAGGCAAAGATGATTTTTTATTTATTGACAAATAAAAATGAAAGGGGACAGAGCTAAAAGTGCATTGTTTGGTAAATCTTCCAGTAATGCAGCTCAGCCACTGCAGCACATCTGCTTCCACAACCACACACTTCCTCTTCCTCCTCATCAAGTGCCATTGCTTACTGCATGTCCTCAATGAACAGCTAGTCTTATCTGTCTTTATTTACAGAAATGTGTTGGTTTTATTAAGTCATTAATATGAAACAACCTAATTTCATATAATTATTTATTAACTTTTTGGGTACAGCTGAAATAAATAAGCGATTTAAACTCAACTATATAATCTGTATATAAGATTTCAAAAGTGAGGTTCTTATATGTAAATTTACACAAAATCAAAACTTGTAGGATTACAATCTTATTCTCGGAAATGCATTGACCTGATGGCCTACTTTTTGTGTGTCTGTGTGTGTGTTAGATGGGTGAGGTGATCTATGAGGAGAGGGTGTATCCACCTGGTAAATGGGCCTGTATCACTGTTGGAGAAAAGATGTATGAGCAGAGCATCTCGATTGGCTTCATGAAACTCATGCGCTTCATCTGCAATGAGAACTCGGCTGGTATTTAACACAACTGAACACAAATCACAACAAGGACACTATAACTCATGAACAACATACAGTATATAATTCCTTGCTTATGATTCCTCCAGGTCGTTACTTGGGCATGACCGTGCCTGTGGTGAATGGAATAACCATGATGGAGGATGGAAGGGCTTTCGAAAGCGAAGTCCTGACAGCTTTCTACTTGCCTGCAGAGTTTCAGGCAAACCCTCCGCAGTCTGCTGACCCAGATATCACCATCGTCCACAGGGATTCGATGCGAGTAATCACCCGGTAAGATGCTTCCCTGCATGACTGTTAAACCAGGCTTCATCTTATCTTGATGATTTTGTGCCTGCATGCTTGTGAAGGTTTTAAGCCAATTAAGCTATTCTGAAATATACGGTAGTTATCAGTCACATCAGACTTCTGGCCTCAAATTGGCCAAGATCTTGTTTAGAAAGGGCTGGAGTGCTTAACCGTCTTCAGGAAGTTAAGATGCATTGACTTTATATAACTACACATCCTGTACATTTGGTCATTTGACATGATGGGAATTTATAACGTTTTAAAGGCAGTGTAAAGTGAATAATGACTAATTGTTTTCTAGTGGAAAGCGTATGGTGATGTGTGTATGTGCTTCTATTAGGGTTTTCTTCGGCACCACTACAGAGGAGACAATCTCCCGGCAGATCAGCCTGCTGTGGGAGCTGCTGGGAACATCTGATGACATTCACCAAGGCCAGTACATGGTTGCCGTTTACGAGAACCCCGGGGTGCCGTCCCGTCGAAACGAGATCTGGTTCATCTACCGGAACCCATAAGGGGTTCTGCTCCTACACACACACACACACACACACACACACAGAGCCATTGTTACAGTACCTCCCCTGTGGCACCAGAGAGAAAGACCAGTGAATATTTACAGGTCATATAATAAAAATGTATTTTTGTATATGATAAAAGATCCTTTTGTTCCAGTAATAGAGAATAAATACATAATTCCATCACAAATATTAAGTCACGTATGAAGTGTATAAGAGGAATCAGAGTAGACTCAGTCCTCAGGTAGCATTTTTACTCAGCTGGCAAGACGCTCATGATTCTGGCACTTTACAACTCTTCATCTAAAGAGTGACCACGAGAGGGCGTTTTAACCCAGTCTTTTTTACCAGGACCTCACTAATTCTGTTATATTCTGAAACACGGGTTTTGCACATTCATACACTAATTTCATTCAGTTTGGCTTTGTCTACACTGATTTCTTTTAAAACACGTCAGGAAACACTGCACCTTCTCTTACCACCACTCCATTCCACACACACACACACACACTTACACACTTTTGTATTGTCAGAACTGTAATATCGTCTGCTGTCCTTACTAGTTTATGTGAGAAAACTGTAGTAGTGTGAAATTCAGAATGTACTGAACTTAACTTCACTGTGTATTTGTAGAAATCTCTGTGCAGGTAATATTACACTCCTCCATTAACAGATTTTTCATCAGCAAGACAATCATTTCAGGTTCGACGAAGTGCTACTCAACAAATGAATGCTTACACAAATAGAGTAGGTGTTAATGCACTGAATAACTTTTACAATAGACCAAAGGTTTGTGCAGCATGACAAATCAGAGGTGTTTCTATAGACGGATTTTACTGTGACTGTATTTAAAATGTAACTGTGATTTTAATTATGATCAGGGTAAGAAAAGAATTTGATTATTTTTTACAAACACAAGCCTGGAAGAAATAAACGAGAAAGTATATTTATTTTCCCTTATATATGACTGTTAGTTTGAATAACAAGAATGATCACCTAAAACTTATTTTAATATACATATACACTGACTGAACGGTAGTTAGTCTGTTTGACCACTAGGTGGCACGCATGAACACTTTGGTGTAGTATTAGGATGTGCTACTAAATGGGACCATTAAGCTGTAGATACTCTTTATTGTTTACGTCAAAAGACCTTTTTGCCATCATATAAATAATTACTGATCTGGTAACTTACTGAGTTTTTTTGTCAGAATGTTCTCCTGTGTGCCACTTTCCTCATTGTGTTTGTATTTGTCTCATATTCACATAACACTTTCCACACTGATGTTATTACATTTGAATAGAGTAATCATGCTTACTGTGTCTTTTAACAAAGTAGGAGCCTAATGCAGCAGATATCAATGTTCTAAAGTAGCTGGTGTTTATTATACTGTGGTGATGTGAATTCCATGTGCTGTAGCCCTTAAAGTTCATATATTGTGGACATTAGTTGTTCTTTATGCTTTCTTCTGAAGAATAAAGTGGAGCTCTGGTAAACTTCTCTGGTTTTATTCATCTATGCTTTACTGTGTGTGGCATACATAAATCAGAAATTACATTATGACCACCTGCCTAATATTGTGTTGCTGCCAAAACAGCCCTGACCCATCATGCACTGTGTATTCTGACACCTTTCTATCAGAACCAGCATTAACTTCTTCAGCAATTTGAGCAACAGTAGCTTGTCTATTGGATCGGATCACACGGGTCAGCCTTCACTCCCCACGTGTATCAATGAGCCTTGACCGCCCATGACCCTGTCACCGGTTCACCACTATTCCTTCCTTGGACCACTTTTGATAGATCCTGACCACTGCAGACTGGGAACACCCCACAAGAGCTGCAGTTTTGGAAATGCTCTGATCCAGTCGTCTAGCCATCACAATTTGGCCCTTGTCAAACTCGCTGAAATCCTTACGCTTGCCCATTTTTCCTGCTTCTAACACATCAACTTTGAGGACAAAATGTTGACTTGCTGCCTAATATATCCCACCCACTAACAGGGGCCATGATGAGGAGATAATCAGTGTTATTCATTTCACCTCTCAGTGGTCATAATGTTATGCCTGATCGGTGTATATTAACATAATCCAATATTTAGCATTGGGCCAGTACCAGCAAAACAAAGAATCCTACATGATATTTCAACATTATGTTAAAATTTATATCACATAACTGCAATGTGATTTTTCTTTTTATTGTTTTTTAAACTGCATTTTGTGTAATACTGATGTGGAATTAGATATCTTGGAATTACTTTGGAATGTAGTGTGCTAGAATTGGGACTATTCTGCAGTATTGTGTGCTAGGGTCAGAATGAATCTGGAATATTGTATGCTTAAATTGGAATTAGTCTGGTATTTGGCCTGCTGGTATTTGAATTAGTCTGGTATTTGGTGTGCTGATTTTTGAATTAAGCTGGAATTTGGTATGGTACAAAAGGATCTAGGCTCGAAATTGGTGTCATAGAATTAGAGCAAAACTAAAATTTTGTGTATTATAATTGGAATTGGCCAAGAATAGTGTGTGCTAGAGTACACTGATCAGCCATAACATTATGAGTGGTACCAGGTGAAGTGAATAAGACTGATTATCTCCTCATCATGGCTCCTGTTAGTGGGTGGGATATATTAGGCAGCAAGTCAACATTTTGTCCTCAAAGTTGATGTGTTAGAAGCAGGAAAAATTGGCAAGCGTAAGGATTTCAGCGAGTTTGACAAGGGCCAAATTGTGATGGCTAGACCACTGGATCAGAGCATCTCCAAAACTCTTGTGGGGTGTTCCCGGGCTGCAGTGGTCAGTATCTATCAAAAGTGGTCCAAGGAAGGAACAGTGGTGAACCGGCAACAGGGTCATGGGCGGCCAAGGCTCGTTGATGCATGTGGGGAGAGAAGGCTGGTCTGTGTGATCCGATCCAACAGACGAGCTACTGTTGCTTACATTGCTGAAGAAGTTAGTGCTGGTTCTGATTGAAAGGTGTCAGAATACACAGTGCATGATAGATCAGGGCTGTTTTGGCAGCAAACGTCGTTATGCCTGATTGGTGTATGATTTATTCTGTAATTTATTATCCTAGAATTAGAAATAGCCTGGAATTTTAAGATAAGATAACATAAGATAAGATAAGATGAACCAACCACACCGTACATTTGCACATTTGCACATTACAGGACTGTGGCACACAATACGCAATAGAAAAACATAAACGTATGTGTTGCTCCCGTTTATAAACAAAGAGGACTTGTGCACATCTGCACTTTAAAGATGGACACTACCACTGCTTCTCATCATCTCGTCACCTTATTTCACTTCATGACCACCCCGTACTGCTGCTGTCTGCACCTTGATCATTATTGCACACTATTCACTTTATATAATTCTGTATAATTCAGTTGTTACATTTTACATTTCTTTATATATATTCTATATTTTATATACATATTCTGTATACATATATACCCTACCATACTTTATTTATATTTTATTCTGTTTATATTCTATTTTATTTTTATTTACCTACCATGAACTTGTAGTTTTTATATTTTATGTTTCGTATTTTTATATTTTATATTTTGTCCTTGTCTTTTTTTGGTCCTTATTCCTTTTCCTTTTCAAGGGTCAAAACAAACAGTGGTGTAAGCATTTCACTGCATATCATACTGTGTACGATTACGTATGTGACAGATAAAAAATTGAATTTGACTTTTATTCGTCCCACAGTGGGGAGATTTCCACGTTACAGCAGCAGCAAAGTAGAAAAAATGTGCAAATATGGAACAGAAAAATAAGGAATCTATATAAATACAGAAGCAAAAATAGGAATAACAATAATTTCACAAAAAAAGACACACAAACAATTGCACTTGGATATTGCAAGTGCAGGAATAGAAATGTTAGAAGTGTAAGAATGTTGTCCTAAAACTAGAATTAGGAGGAAATTTGATGTGAATTTAACCTGGAATATATATATATATATATTGTGTGCTAGAATTGAAATTAGCCTGGGAGTTATTGTGGTAGAATTGATGGAGGTGTCCTGGATGATGAGGAGACTCTTGCGCAAGCGCAGAACGATGGTGGCGTTACAGCGCACTTCGAAACAGTAACGCTTAAAGGTTCTGGTTTTGGAAAGAAATAACAACCATTCCTCCACAAACTAAATCCCGAGCGACTCTTCTCCACCTGGATAATCCTGGTATAGTGATATAATGGTGATTATGTAGTGCACTTTTTGGGATTGGACCTCGCTTGTAATTTACTACACCACCGGAAGTTTCCATTCAACCGGCGCTCGTTTGTGGGCGGGTCTTAGATAGAAAAGGCGGGGCTTATGGCTGGGACGGTGCTAACAGAGCTAACACGACTAACCAGATGTAACTAGACTCGGTTACAAAGTGTATTATTGTGTGTGTTTTTTTCCGTGACCTGACGCCTTTTTTACGGAAAGAACTAAAAACGTCTGGTGGCTGGACTTCCTGCCAAACCAGATGCAGCTGGAAGGAGGGGAGCAGAAGTGGTGAAATATCCAGCGCTCCATCGACATTATAAGGAAAGAAAGTTGTAAGTAATGAAAGCAGCATGGAGCGCCCTCCACATCCCCCCTGCGGATCTCTAGTCCCTCTCTACTAAACCAGTTCACTGCTTTTCACGCGTTCCAGTTCACGTAGCCTTAAAGAAATCTCAGACTTCAGAGGGGGGAAAAAAAGGGGGCAACTGGGTTTTTCCATCCGATCTGCGACAGACCTGTTGGTTCACCTTTTCTGCGTGGGTTCAAGTTGAAACATGATTTGGTCGATGGAGGAGAGAAGTCACCGCCGGGAGAGCCGGACACGGACTGCTGCTGTGTGCTTCACACTTTTATGGCAAGGTATGAAAATGATATGCTATGTGGGTTTATTTACTTTTGTAATTTTCTGCGCATCCTAACTTGTTGCAGCTGCTCATAGATTGAGCCTAAGCGTATTTTTTAATATTCATTGATCATATTTCGGACCTTCTGTGGATGAGCCGGTCATCTCAATCTGTAACTATACAGCCTATTTATGTACTAGTGCAGGTAGATTTAGCTCTAAACAACCCACCATAGCTTGGACTCACAAGTCTGATTGTGTTAGTGGCTTGATTTATGTTTCCAAAAGCCTCCAGTCCTGGTTCTGTGCCTCATGCATTCATTATTCAAGCTTTTTGCATTGGCAGGCTTCCTCCCTGACTACAGCCTTGTGCTTGGAAATAACCTTACTGTGATAGTCCAACAGGGTTCAGTTGACATTTTAGGACTGAAATGGTTATGTAATTGTGTGTGTCCTGAGTAATGATGCAGGTTTGCCATAAGGAGCAGAGGTGGAGAATCCTTACCGGCCTTGTGATGCATAAACAATGGAGAGGATTACCAAGTTACCAATGCCAAATGGTTGTGCTCCAAACAAAAGGGTGATTACATTATAGGTTGTAAAGCAATGGTTGATGATTGCCGGATTTGCATGATGGCAGATCATGGAAACTGGGGAAAGAACTGCATCTATCTATGGCTCTCTGAATAGTGAAATTCCTTACTGTGAACTAGAGACCACTTTGCGGTCTTCCATCTTAACCAGGATTCTGAATGATGACATTGCTTGACTCTAAGCTGGTGAATTCAACAGGCTCTTTCAGGACTTTGGCGAGCAGTCTAGGATTAATGCCCAACTCCATACTGCTCTGAGTGTACTCCAATGCTCCTGCTGTTGTGTATTGCACAGTCCCTAATCCCTGTAAGAGCATAAAAGTGATATGGATGCATTTTAAAGGAGAGTAGGTGTGAAAACTGAGTGCTGAGTACTGAATGCTCTGTCTGCGCAATGCATCCCAGGGGACCCAGGTGAGGTAGCGCAGGGAGGGAAAGGGAGGACGTTGTGTGTGTGGGGGGGTGGATAACGAGAACGCTGTGTTGTGTATGGCTGAAGTATTCCTCCAGGGCCCGCTGAGGAAGTAGCGTAACATTTGCATGGGTGCCTGAAAGATAAAAGCACGCAGGGTAGCGGCACTTCACAGGTACTTGAAGACCTTGGTCGATGTTTACGAACATCAGGGGAGCCGTCATACTCCTTTGTTGTGCTAATTGGAGCAGGTCTGGGAAAGCCGATTCCTAACAATGGTCAAATAAATGTGCAAGGTGTGAAGACCGACTGCATTTTGCATGCAATAGTGTCAGAACCGTATTCTCTTTTATGGGCTGCATTTATATTTTTCTCACCTTTATTGTGGATCACCTTTTATGAGATCATCTTCAGTGATTTTGGAAACAACATAGATTTTTGTTTCCCCACTTTAACATATAATGGCTGTGTAGATTCACATAAGTCTGTTTGAGTCTGTAACACTGCAGATGTGGAAAGGTTTAAGGGAGGCATGTATACGTATGCACTGTGTGTACCTCTCTCTCTCTCGCTCTCTCTCTTTCTATATATATAGTATATAATAGTGTGTATAGTAGGTCAGATTGACTGGAAATGTCTTAATGCTGAAGATATTTGGTCACACAGCTAAGTCCACGGTTCAGTGTCATCAAAGGATATCGCACAGATTTTGTGGTGCCTTTTAGTGCTGGAAGGGTTTCTGGTTCAAAAGTTTCTAAAAGAGCTTCCCAGGATAGAATTACAAAGCACTTTAATATTGAGTCCTTGAAAAGCCCATGTCATTAAAAGCAGACTGAGAATTTCCTCAAAGAATACTTTCGACTCTGTCTGGAGTTTGGAACCTTTTAGCAGTGCTTATTTGGAAACGTGGTACTCTACCGCAGTGATGTAAACAGTGGCTCATACAACTCAAAATCTATATAAACAGTGTTTCAGGGAATCCTTTTCACTAACAGATACAGTATAATCTGTGGTCAGCTACATTTTCTTATATTGTTAAAATGTCATGAAAAGATTTGGTGCAATAAACTGTTGTTTATTTTCATTTTATTTTCCTTAACTGACCTCGTGTTCACAAGGCTCTTTCTCAACCAAGTCCAACAGTTTGGATTCCCCTGGAGCCGGGCGGAAAAAGGAAACTGTACCCCTATTTTAAGTTTTTCTCCAAAAAAACAAAAAAGTTCCAATCTGAAACACGAGGCGAAATGAACTGAAAAATAATTCGAAAAGACGCTGGAGGCAGTTATACTGGCAAAACTTCAGACGCTCCATCCACTGGCCACAGAGTCTTTTATGTCTTTTTTGTATACTTTTCTGGTCACAAGCTTCAGAATGTCAAGTTGCAGCAGTTTCCAATAGGAAATTTAAATAAACAAAGATTAAAAAAAAAAAAATGGATCAAAATGATTTGATTTGAAGCACTTAGTCGTCAGTAAATTGGATAATCTTGTGTGTTTGCTGATGGACTTCTAGAAAAGTTCTGTGGTTGGTCTGTTTCAGAAAAAGACAAATAAATAATATGACAAAACGTATCAAACACATGCTATAGGTCTATTTATATATTTTTTTTGCTCCAGGTTTTGATCCTGAGCTCAAATTACTGACTTTGTGGAGTTTTGCTCGACTTCCCTGAGTTTTCTCTAATTTCTCTGGTTTCTGCCCAAAAAAACATGCAAGTTGGCAGATTGATGTGCCAAAGCTGTGTCTGTGTGTGATGCTCTGTGAAGGACTGCTGTACCATCCGGGGCATGTTCCCTCCTCACACCAAGCGATCCTGTGATCCGCTCCGAATTCATTGCCAGTATAAAGTGATGTCTTCCACTAAAACAAGTACCTCAGTATTTCTGACATCTGACTAGAAACCTCAACATGGAATTCCTACTTGTAAAGCTGGGAAGGTTATCCATATCCTTTCATTTTAAATGAGTTATACTGAATATACTAATGTCTGAATTACAAGCAATCCTCATACAGGCATTTTTTGTGTGTTGAATCTGTTTTTTTGGAGTTTTTTGACGGAAAAACATACATCGCTCATTTTTAGTTAGTTTTTGCTAATAAATGGCAAACATGGGGGGGGGGAGGTTGATATTTTGTTTGAGATTGAGAATGACATCATTCTGAATTGTGACTTTGGAGTTAAGCCGAGCACAGCTTTTACTGGAGGTGAATAAATGAACCGATTCTAGCATGGAGTGTTCGATGTCTGTTAATTAAGGTCTGTTTCTTTTTGTCATAAGGGAACACAAACTTTTGCACGCTCAGCTATAAGCCTGAGAAAATGCCTGGTGAATCGTATCCATAATTCCATGCATACTCAGTGTTGAGAGAGCAACATGATTAAGAAGATGGATTGTGCTCTCTGCTGTCTGGCTGTTGCCACCTGTCAGTCCATGATTATATTTTGAACAGTGAAGCACTGAGAGAGAGAGAGAGTGGGAGGGAGAGATAGAGAGAGAAGTGGGTGGGGGGGGGGGGGTGAATAGTCTGCATGTGCTTTGGTTAATAGTGGTCGTGCTGATGAAGGAAGCAGCTGTGGTGTGTGTGTGTGTGTGTTTGAGGGGGTCCTACGTTGGACTGGCATCCTATCCCAAGTGTATTCCTGCCACAAGCCCAGTGTACCCAGGCTAGGCTATGGATCCACTGCAACTCTGACCAGGATAAAGCCACTTACTCAGTAACAACTTAATTCAATTTATATGCAAGGAATTTGTGCTTTGCAACAAGAGCAGTTAGTTTTGGCAAAATGATGTATGATGATGCACTGAGTAACTTGAATAATAAAACAGCAAAGCTATATAAAAATATCTATATTATGGTACTGGGTGCATCCCAGATCGCACACTTATGCACTATTCTATGCCAGTGTGTAGTATAAATAGTGTGAGTAATGTGTTCACATTGAAACAAGAAGTGAATTAGAAGAACCAGGAGGATGCACATATTTAACTGAAAAATTGTGTCAAAGAAAAACTAAAAAAGTGTAGAATATTTGTGACACTTCTGCAATCATTGCTTGCGGCTTTGCTTGCCTAGAGGAAGGGGGGGCTGAACTACCAGGGATTGGGGCGGAGCTACCAGGCGGACAACACTTTGGTGGACAAGACATTTTAAAGGTTTAGGGTATCATAACATCAAACAAAATCAAGTAAATCTGTTTAGTGTAAAATGGCGTTTATACAATTAACAAAGCGTTTTTTTGTGTTTTTTTTTACACACAGGTAAGAACCCCCTACCTGGCTCAATTGTGCAGGTTGTAACGTCTTTGTAGTTTCCTCTCAAGTCCCTATACATGCTAGTAGATTAATAGTCTATTCTAAATTGCCCCTGGCTGTGAATGTGTGTGTCCTTTCTGCCCTGCGATGCATGTGTTCCCAGGCAAGACTGCACATAGGCTCTTGATCCACCTTGATCTTGAGCTGGATCAAGAATAAAAACTCCCAGCTCTTCCTTTTCATGATGAAACGCCATCACCTTTCTCTTTAACAAACACTACATGCTCCATGTCAAATCATGTCTCTGTGTTATTAAAATGCTCAATAGAGCCTGAATTTGGCTGGAGATAATATAAAAGTGGACAGAAGCAGCCGACATCTTGAGCCGTTTGATCAGAGGCTTAATTAAGTGGCACAATGACAGCCATGGCGGTGCTGTAAAACTCTCTCTTATGTGGAACTCTTCTACTGCTAGTGATGAAATACAGGCGACTGAGCAGTCTTTATCTCAGGCTTACTTTTTTTTTTCCTCGCCTGGAATGGAGACTTTCACTAAGCCATACTTCTGTGACCGATGTTTACGTAGCTTGTTGTAGTAGGAGATAATGATCAGTTTCTGGCGTTGAACTTGTTGTGAAAGTGAAGGTTGGATAACAGGGTGTTTGTGTAAGGTAAGTTCAGGTCACAAGTCTGTTAGAATGTAGTTTTGGTGCTTTTGATGTTTGAGGTTCAGGGCCATGGATTGTATAGCGTTTTGTAGCTTTCACATGGTCCTAATTCGAAAAAGACGTTTGCTGAAGCTAAACTTAGGCGTATCGAATAGACATTTCTGAGGTTACTATTATACAGGGTTACAATTCCTTTTACAAGGCTATGTGCCAGATGACTATGGTTTTATTAAGGGAAACATTAGCAACTTGTCATCCTCTGCTAAACGTCTTCCTGCTACAGCTGTAATCCATTTTGGTTTTGGGCTGACACCAGTAAAGGAGCGTAGCCAATTCCTGTTCTGGGCAGAGTGTAGCGCTACGCATAGAACATCTAGCCTATAATTTCCTTTCACAGATGGTTAATGCATCTTTTACCTGATCAAGCTACAGCATGTGCAACTTGAATTGGTCCAAGAACTGAACCAAGAGGGACACCAAAGTAGAGTCATGTAACGACATATTATATTATAAAGCAGGGCTTAGTGGTTAGCATGTTTGCCTCACACCTCCGGTGTTGAGGGTTTGATTCCTCCCCGTGTGTGTGGAGTTTGCATGTTCTCCCTGTGCTTTTGGGGTTTCCTTTGGGTACTCCAGTTTCTACCCCCAGGTCAAGTGGCATCTCTAAATTGAGTGTGTGCTCTTGTACCCTGTCATGGTTTGGCATCCAGTTCAGGATGTCCTCCATTTTTTGCCAAACTCCCTGGGATAGGTTTCCCTGTGTAGGATTAAATGGCTGGATGAACTATATTATATATTATAAAATGAATTTAAATATTTCATAGTGAGTATCAAAAACAAGCAGTGTTATGAGTCAGTTTTCAAACATATGCCACTTGTAGTGAAATCCAGTTCAGTCCAGTCCAGTGCTTCTTAGGGAAATAAGAAATAAGTTTGTTTATATATATATATATATATATATATATATATATATATATATATATATATATATATATATATATATATATATATATATATATATATATATATATATATATATATTAGCTGCACTTACGTGTTAGAATGTTTAGATCAGCAGCTTGAGGAGGCGAAGGAAGGCATTTATTTGACTTCATTCTGTTCTCGATTAAACCGCTCTTGACTTTGGCAGTGCGTATGTAGGCATTATAATCATGGAATGGGAAACATTGTAAAAGCACAGTGTTTGCACCATGGGCTGTTCCTGTCCTGTAAAATGACCACATGTTTTTTTTTGGCGATTATATGACCCTGTAGAGCAATCAGAACCTAATGACTACTACTCATACCAGTACTGATCCAACAAAAAGGTTTAAGTGTTGGCAGGGGATGATGTGGGATGCAGGCATCATGAATACATCCGGATGTAGGAAAAGGCTCAAAGCTGACTCAAGCTTTCTAATGTGCTTTTTAATGTGCAGATTGAAGAAAAAAAAAACACCATTTCCTTCCCATTTTCCTTGACTCAGCTACCACCCAGGCAGAGTGTAGGCTCACCTGTAAATGCTCCGGTACACATGAAGCCAGTTTACTGCATCTTTGTGAACTGCTACTCATGCTGCATCACAGAGCAGCATAACACACTTGGAGGAAAGCCGTACGTGAGCTCACACAATGTTTCCAAAGCCTATGATTGGCTAGTGCTGCTGTGATTGACAGGGGAGAGCGAGCATTTGCTCCCCACTGACTCTGAGTTTGAAGGACGGTCTACAAGCGATGGTTCTGTCATAATTTTTAGGTTTGTGTTTGGTTTCGGTTGAGAGTGAGTCAGAGTGACTTGTGCTGTCATAATCATGTTTGTTATTCAGCAGTGAGTCACGTCATGGCTGATCAATCACCATTAATAGCCTGATTTTTGTCCTGTCATGACATATTAAAGAATGTGGCTTTGTTTTGTGTATGCATATATTACTTGCTAATTATCTAGTTACTTGTCTTTTGTTGCTTTCAACATCTTTTTTTTTTTTTGCATTTAAAAAATCTTTTATACATTTCTAATATAAATGTGCCCAAACCACCATTCTGTGCATCTCTAATTATGTTTGATTTACATGAGACCTGAAGCCAGTCTTCGTGTAGTGCGGTTTATTTAATCCACACTCTTCATGTCCCTTACTCTTTGATTACAAGGATCAAAATCATACGTGAATGATTATAAAACATTACCTATGCTTTTAAATGTCAGATGCGCTTTTAATGACGCTGTATATTTCGGAGTAAGAGCTGCTTTGATATCCTGAAGATGGTGCCAGGCAAAATAAGAGCAGGTATTTTTAGTGTGTGAAACTGCTGCTGCAATTCAAAGCGCTCTTTATGAGTACAAGTGGTTCTCGTTAGTTCTACAAATGCAATTAGTTTGAAGTTCATATGCTTTGGGTTATGGTTATTCTTTTTTTCCCCCTTCTGATGATTTATTTAGAAACTGCGTAGCACTCTTTCTTCACATCATAGGTTTTTTATGTAGTAACAGGAATGCACATGGATTAGTTTAGCTGGAACATGTCCACTCCTGCCCTGCTAATTCATCATCAGGAGTTGTGACGAGAATAAGAGAATAAAACCTATTTCCTTTTGTTTGGTTGATGTCTTTTAGGTGCAAAAATGTGCTGTATAGAAGACAGTTAACTGAATTCACATTGCAACATTATAGAATATTTGGGAAGTTTATATACTTTTCTTAACCACAGTTGAAATCCCATTTGAAATGGATAGGTTTTGGATTCGTTTTACCATCGAAGATGATTACAGATGAGAACAGTGAATTTTAATCCAGTATGAATGAGCAAAGGTTGTAGTTTTTACAAGTCTGGACAAATACTTAATCCTGTTCAAATCAAATCCAGCCAGTCAAAGCCTTCACATATTATATTACTAACTCTAATTGACCTATATCCCTGTTGCTGCCACCCAGCCTGAGGAGGGGAAAATATTTGAAAAATGTGGACTTTTGCCCTTGTGCATACTTAAGGAAGATAATACAGACAAACAAGAACCAAGAAGCAACTAAGAAATAAGAACAAACAAACAAACAAGAATGAACAAACAATCAAGCACAAACGAACGAACAAACAAACAAACAAGCACGAACGGAAAAACAAACAAGCATGAACTAAAAAGCAAACAAGAACAAACAAACGAACAAACAAAAACAAACAAGAGACAAACAAAAACAGACAAAAGTACACTTTTCCATTTTACACCAGAAGCGAAACCACACATGCTAGTAAACGTCAATCATGACCTTTTTAATTTTCCACCAGGTTGCTCTCAGGTGAACTATTCATTTATTCTTTTTTTTTTATTTTTTTTATTGGTTTAGTTAATATAGGTCAGCAGGAAAATACTGGAATATTAACTATTCCGTCTGGAATCTCAAAACGCTATTCCAACGTGATATTCGGATTCTCCGAAATCACAAAAGTAATTTAAAACTCTTCACAAATGTTTAAGGAAATTTAACCATCTGAGGCACATCCCTGATATATTCCATCATTTTCCTATTTCATAACCAGTATAATATGAAAAGCCTAGACTGCAGGGTAAATGTAAATTACAACTCTGTTTCAGTTTCATAACCATTGTGTTGCCATCAGCATGTATTAGCTACTGTTTTAAAACAATGCAAATTAAAAAAAAAACAATGCAAATCAACCAGTTTCGCGACATGTGGCATTTTAAGACGAATAAAATTTGTCATCATAATTACAGTGACAGAAAATCTCTACATGTCTTAATGAGCACATTCATGTGGTTTGGCTCGTCAGTCAACTAAGCTGTGGCCTTATTTTATAAAGTCACGTTATGTAACTTTAAAGCTTGAAGCAAATTTATTTTATTTTATAAAAACTTAAGTTTTTTTTAGATACTGAACAAAAAACTCAGGCGATGATGATTATAAGAACATTTTATACAACTTTATCACACGTTTAAATAACTTGGAATTTTCTTTGTTGTGGGTGTCACAGGGCTTGTTTTGGTAATTGATACCAACACAGGTATAATGTTTGTGCTTTTTTTTTTTTTAAGCGAAGGCGGGGTTGAGAGATCTTCTCACAAGCCTCGAGAAGCAGTTAATTATACCACATTCCAGTCACATCTTTCACAGTGTGAAGAAAGATGGACACGGCAGGGGTGTGTGTGTGTGTGTGTGTGTGGGCCTCCTGCGGGCTGCGTGGTGTGAACAGAACCCATGAACACCCCCTCATACTGTAGCCATGTGTATGGATCAGATTAGCCAAATTAGATGAGCTCCATAGGCATGCTGCATTTGTTCTCACTATTGAGGTGGTGGAAACCAGGAGTTAGGGGGTGAGGAAGAAGGTGAGACAGAGGGCTGATCTTGAATCCCTATAGAGCGGAAATCGATTTCTGAACCTCGGCCAGAAAACCGGCTTCTCCACTTATAGCCTGTAGCACATCTATAAACTTGCCCATTCCCAGGACCCTGCTGGCATGGACCCCACGGAGAGCTCCCCACCCCCACTGCTCTTATAGACTGTGTACTATAAACACGAAGAGGCTTGTGCCCCCCCTTTCTTCGCTACCCATTCATTCGGCTAATAATACATGGTGTAGGGTTTCCACCAGTGTTGAGGTGTAGTTTGACCTTCCAGGACGGCTTGTGAATAGAAGTTGTTGCTTGGGAATCGGGTAGATCGTGCCGTGTTCTGTTGTGGAGGCTCTACCCTTGACAGTGGCCTTTTGCTGAAGGGGGGAAAACGAGGGGGAAAAAATCTTCGTCTTTTGTCACCCGAGCGCGAGTCGATCCATCTGCCGTTCTTGTTTGTACGAAGACGTGCACACTTAAGGCTACAGGATATTTTTGGCACACGATGATGGATCTGTAGCTCACAGGTGGGCACAAGAACAAAGAAGGAACCACGAGGACAAAAGGAAGGAAGGTTGGAGGACCACTTGACCAGTCAGTAACAATAACAATACTGATAACATTTGCACTGATGTGGAGGACAAATGACAGTTTTCAGTGTGGCTTAGGAGCATGCTGCCATAATGAGCTTCGCAGAGATCAGAGCTGCTTAACCGGAATCATATCCCAAATAACATTAGGAGGTGAACATTAGTTTTTATTTATGAGGAAATCACAAGGAAGCAACATCGTAATTTTATTTGAAAAAAGTGGTCAGGCGCACTACTTCCGCTATACTTGACATACTTGACAAAAAGACTTCCTAGTCACTATGTATGTGCATTACATATACCCCATAATATTATTTTTTATCGTGTTCATAATTAAAATATTTATAGATGAATCATTTTTCAGATCCCTTATACCTACATGATGTGGTAAAGGTCTTCAAAATTTGGCTTAATGCTACAGTAAACCTCTGACAGATTCCAGTCTTCAGTTCAAATTTATTTTTTACATCGTCAAAAGCTTTTTCTGCCATGAACTATGAACCATCTTTTTGTGCATGTTTAGTCTTTAGACATAACGCCGCATAAATTCTGGCCCTTTTATGACCTTTGGTGAAGATGCGTACGTCATATGCACAGGTGTGTGGAAACCGAGGTGACCATCAGGTCACACACAAACTTTATTCCTCCCACCTAGATCACTAAGCCTTAATAAAACAACACCATGATTTGAAGTGTTCTCGTTCTTGACACGCCTGTAATCAGAGAGGATTTACTTTCTTTAATCAGTACGCAACCCCCATCCCCAGCTATCGCATTACCCTCCTGACGTTTCTGGCAGCTCCTTTAAAAAAAAACCCAAAAAACTATAGAACCTGGACATCAGTGCTCTATTGTCTCTGGAGTTTAATATGCGTGTCCAAGGCGTGTAGAGTGACACCTGTTTAGCCAAGTCCATGTGAATATAACTTCTCTGATGGGGGAACAGCTGGAAAAATAGGCCACTTCCTGCCCAAGATGGGACCCCGCTGTTTGGCGGACAATGGGGTGCCCTGGAAATATCCGTGACGGGGGCAGAGACTTGTCTGGACAGAGACAATTGTTGGGCCATGGTAGGGCTGTTAAGTCTTCGCGTCGAGTTACCCTCAGGGAGGCCAACAGCTGGATGTTGTAAGTTCGTTATTAGGTGTTTGCCAAGTCTTCCACACATGTGCTCCTGACTTAGTTGGCCACTAATTCCTCTGCTGGTATGTTGACTAAAGTGGGCAAGATATTTTTACTCAAGTCTTCCGGACTCTTAGGTCTGTGTAAGCATTAAATATTTTTATGGCCAAGCTGTTTAAAACAACATTTTGTTCACTTTATACTGGCAACAGTCGCTACCTTTTATATAATCCTTTATTAACATATTGCTTGTTCAGTAATATCAGAAACCAAACATTTATACCAAATGTATTCATGGTTAAGTTCTTGTGCCTGGGGGTTGTTCAAGTAATAAAATAAACAGTAATTTCCAGAACTGAGAAATATAGAAATTCAGAACTGATTTGGAAAATTAGAAATATTCTGAAGTCAGTGCAGTGGTGTGTTCAAATGTAACTCACTCAAGCTTGTGAGATGGGATGGCCAACACATTTCATGCTTGCGGTTCATGTGAGGACATTGTTGCTAGGCAACTAACAGATATGGACACCATGCATGGTTGTAGCACAAACACAGATAGACAAAGCTTTGTATAAGTACAACAGAACGGTCCAAAAATTTTTCCAACATTTCCCTCAGAAATATTCAGATTTGCTTCAGAAATATCCACTTTTACCTTAGAAATATCCACTTTTACCTCAGAAATGTCCACATTTACCTCAGAAATGTCCACATTTACCTCAGAATATCTACATTTACCTCAAATATCCACATTTCCCTCAGAAATATTCAGATTTGCTTCAGGAATATCCACTTTTACCTCAGAAATATCTATATTTACCTCAGAAATGTCCACATTTACCTCAGAAATGTCTACATTTACCTCAAATATCCACATTTATCTCAGGCACATTGAGAGTTATCTCAGAAATACCAACATTTAACCCAGAAATGTCCACATCCTCAAATATTTTTTGGAAAATAACAAATAAAATGCTCTGTAAGACTAAAATTAAGTTCTAAATTCCAAGACTGTCGATCACATCACATGTTGTCTGTTTTCATGGTGCAGTTACTGACCTTAATACTTAAAAGCAGCCAAAAAGTCTTGCAAAAGTTCTGTATTTATTCATGAGGAAATGGTTAAAACCCTGCATGTGTTGTCAGCTTACTGATGTTTTAACCAGAATGCCTCACTCACAAACCTCAACCAGACAGGTGGTATTCATCAGAATGGTCTTAGTGTTAAATATGAACCTTTTAATGCATCTTTGCTCCAAAGCAGTCATCCCTTCACTGCTCCTGACTTAACCTCTCTGTGGGCAGCAAAATTAATGGAGACTGTATGGGCTTACAGCTAAAGACAATATAAAGCCATCATTCTAAAGGTAATAAAAACATCACCATACATTTGACCACCAGGTCATCTTTCTAAGAAAGGATATCTGTTTTATAGGATCTTCTTTACTCATATAAATCAGTAGATTAGTATCTACACACACACACACACACACACGCATCTTCTCCAGCCTGTGATTAAAGTGGAGACATGATCCAGATTTGGACGTCTCAAATTTAAAACAAAAACAACAGGTATAACTACTTCAAGCTTTTTCCACCAGTTTCTTTTGATTACATTAACTGGCCTCATCATGGAAGATGGTTAGATGATGGATAAGTAGGAGCAGGGCTGGTTTTCTATAACTACCATATTATTATTTTTTTTTTTTTTTTTTTTAAACCATGAAACAATTTTTAATTAGCATAATTGTGCGATCTATTTACTTTTCTAACACAAATACAAAAATGAAAATCATCTGATAGAAGTACAATCTAATACCTCAATAATCAAACTTAAATGAAAAACAGTTCAGTAGTTCAGTTCAGGTGACTCATTTTTCAGTACACAATGATGTGTTATGTGTTAAGTATACAACACTCTCGAAATCTCAAATTATGATTTGTCAGAAGATTTTGATTAATTTTCTCTAACAGCAGCCTTCCTATTAGTGCTAGCTGTAATTCAAATCCCAGGTTTATATGAAAGTGCTCCTTCGCTATCCCTAATTTGACGTTTTGCCATCCTGATCCATTTGATTGGCTCAGAAATTTAAAACTGGGCTTATTCCTCACTACATTCCCACCCCCTTGAGCCAGACTTTCTTACTGGTGTCTCCAGACATTTGTTAGAGATCATTTTTTGCCTAGGGAGACGTCTGGTCGTATGTAAATGTGCTTCAGTGCTTTATATTCTGTCATTGCCTATGTTGGAGGTCATCAGTGCGTTTTCATTCCAACTACAAGGCGAGTCTCCAACGAACTACACCCATGGTTTAAAAATCTTAACCCAAGGATGTTTTACCTCCCAGCATGAAAGCAGTTCTTTGTGTAGGAACAGCATAATGGTGAGTAAGACCTGAGGGAGTGTTCGAATGAGCTTTACACTCCAGGTTCTGTATAACGACCCTCTTGGGGTAAGCAGAAGGTTCCCACTGGTTATGATTATTGTTTGACTGGGGAGGATGTATTATATTTGAAAATATTCCTGGATAGTCTGAATTTGGTTGCTCTGGCACCAAAGCAGAAGCAATGATTTAGCATTATTATAAGAAGTTGTCCAAATCTGCTTCTCAATCAGATATTCTAATCATATAAATTATTTGCAATCAAAATGGCAGGTGAACTAAAATGTTCTTCCATATTGTCCAACTTTAGCTTCAGGTTCCTGTTCTTGGCTGATGAAAGCCGATATGATCACCTGCTGATTTAGCCTCAAGGTTTGATATGCCTTCAGATGCTTTTCTGCTCACCACGGCTGTAAAGAGTGGGTAGCTTCAACCAGTCTCACCATTCCCCTCTAACCATCCCAAAGGATGGCTACTAACTGGATTTGTTGTTTTGTTTTTTTTTTTACTAGAAGGGAACTAAATGGATTTTTTTTTCCACACCATTCTGTGTAAACTGTATATACTGTTGTGCATGAAAATCCCAGAAGAAATATTTAAATCAGCCTGTTTAACACCAACAACCATGCTACATTTAAAGTCACTGAGATTACATTTTTGATGTACAAATGAACTCATGAAATCTGCATGGTTTTATGCATCGTTCCGCTGGCATATGAATAGCTGACTGGATAATTGTATGATTGTGCAAGTGTATGGCGTGTGTTTTTAAACTATTGTTGAAAAATTTCAGCACCTCGCAATCAGTGCTACAGTTTTCATACCACTTGGGCAATATCCAGATGTATGAAATTGTGTGTGCTATAAATCGTGAGTACTCAGGTGTCTGTATACTGATCTGATTTTCATGCATTTTAAAACCCTTTCCAATGAGTAATTTAGTCCTGTGAATTCCTGCAATGTTGACTCACTGGGGGGAGAACGTCTGAAAGCCTGCAGTCATCATGGCTCACATTACATCCTTGCAAAGAGTTGACCAAGTTACTAATAGGATGTCAATATTTCGATCAGAATTGTGTATCAGCCAGCATTTGAAGAAAAATTTGGATGTATGCACAGTGCAATTTTCTATATACGTGGGCGTAGGAGTTTAATCCAGTTAGGGTACTTCTTTCTGCTTGTTCATCAGAAAGTCAGACTGTGGTGAATGCCATCTTTGTGCTGAGCCTCTCTACAGGAATCCAGGAAGGGGTTCAGAGAGCGGCTTTCATACAGGTTCGTCTAGAAAAAGGCGGTTTAAAGCTTGTAGGCTGAAACGATTGAGAGTCCAGATGCTGACCATCAAATAAATGACCAGTGTATAATGGGCACATGATTAAATAGCTGAGTAGAGAAATTTTATAGAGTTGTGTAATCTGGTCATTAAGTGGCTCTAAGTTATGCCACTCCTGTTTCATGTAGGTCACATCGGTTGGGTTGAATATTAAATATAAATGGCGTGCTGGACAGAAAGCCAGTGCTGCCCTTCCACTGAGAGAAACAAACTCAGTCTGTACCTTGTGGGCTTTTTTTCTTTTTAGTTGTTTTTTCCTGTAGAAGAAAGGAAAGGAACAATGCTGAGGTGCCTGCTCAATACTATCCCCTGTGTAATCAGGAAAACAAAAAATGCCCTTGGTTTATTTCTGGAGCTACGTTTGTGGCTGGATTTCCTGTGTCGTCTCTGTGTTCAGGTTTAGTCATGTTTGACATCTTGATGGAGCTGGAGGAAATGGTATTTGGGGGGTGGGTGGGTCCAAACAGATCTCGTCTTATGAATCTCAGTATGGTGGTTTGTTTTGTTTGTTTGTTTGTTTGTTTGTTTCTTTCTTTGTTTCTTTCTCTCTTTCTTTCTCTCTTTCTTTCTTTCTCTCTTTCTTTCTTTCTCTCTTTCTTTCTGAAGGTTACTTGAAAATAAGACGCTACAGAACAGATTCATTCCAGGTGAAGAGGATCTACTGTTGTTCGGTGGCCTTTCCCACACTCAGGAAGAGAGACGCTGCTGTTAAACATAGAGAGTACTTGCAGAAGTTCCTCTGTGAAGATCCCATATTGTAGCAACAATCACAAAACAAGAGCCTGGTGTTTGTGCATGAATCCGGAGATAATGATGTGTGTAGTTTTCTCATGGCTGAATGGAGCAGTTGTACTTCTACATGATACTACATGTTATGAATTAGCGGTTTTGACGATTGTTTAATTAAAATCCAACATGGATGGAGATGCTAAGAAAGCCCTGTGTGTAATGGAAGAGACTAAACTTTCAAGCATGGAGATGCACAAAACTTTATTCATTCATCAATCATCTTTAGTGACCACTGTATCTTGGCCAGGGTTGTGGTAGGTTGTGTCAACTGTGTGTGAACAGAAATCTCCTGTAACCACCCCCCAAACCAAAAAAAAAAAAAAGGAAAGATGCAGCAAAAATGGGAACTTGGAAAACTTTCATTTCATGTCTTGTTGGTTAATTAATATAATTCCTTCTTTTTAAAACTTTCTTTTTACGCTAAGGGTGCACAGACTTTTGCACTCGACTCTACTGCGTAAATCGGATGCATCGTGCAGTGAACACACTCGCACCCAAAAACCCCAAATGCATATAAAAGCAGGAGGTTTTTCTGTCTCTCAATCGCAATCTCTCGGTTTACATTCTTCCCTGTGTGCCGGCATGCAGGGCAGCGAGACAGCGTGGTGTTGACATCATTTCAAGCTAATTTTTTTGTCTCAGGTCAACCGGGTGCAGTCCTTCTTTGCCTCTTCAGATTCCTTCAGCCTTTCCAGCCCGTCTTACAGCTGCAGAACCTCCCACCCTGTCACCGTCGCCCAAAAGGGTCAATCTGTAATCTCATTAAGAGAACAGACTCTCAGTGTTCAGCTTCACTCAAGATGAGGACGTTGTGTTTATAAAGTGTTCCCGTTAAAGCAAAGTGTTTAATCCACTTCTCCAGGCAACTAAGCCGAATTTATACTTTGAAGAAGATTCCTGACGTGCCCTTTAAGCCTTTATGGTTTGTGGTGAGTCACAGCATCTCTAGTTAGTTTCTTTACAATAGAGTGCTCACTGTGTGCAGTACTTATTAATTAAATGGGCAGAACTGTGCACTTTTTTTGGGTGGTGAAACAAAGTCTACAGGAATACGGAAAATGTCCCTCTTACTGTCAGTGTTCAGTGTTTATTGTGTTATAGTGTATAGATTTTTGGTGAGACCAGCTATGTTGTTTGGTTTGGAGACGACGGCGCTGACGAAAAGACTGGAGGCAGAGCTGGAGGTGGCAGAGTTGAAGATGCTGCGATTTTGTGTTGGGATTGACTAGGATGGAGAGGATTAGAAATGAATCTATTAGAGGGACATCTCAGGTGGTAAGGTTTGGAGACAAAGTAAGAAAGGCGAGATTAAGATGTGCAGAGGAAGGGTATGGATTATACTGGAAGAAAAATGCTGAGGATGGAACCACCAGGAAAGGGGAGAAAAGGAAGGCCAAGGAGGAGGTTGTGGTAGGGAAGACATGCAGGTGATTGTGACAGAGGGAGATGCACTGGAAAGATTGAGATAGAGAAATATGATCCGCAGTATAGATTTGAGAGTATAGATTTGTTCATCGACTTTATTTGACAGGTGATAACTGCACAGAATATCATGTGGTGTGTGAGATGAGGTTCATGATTTGATGCTGCCTGGGTAGTGAACAGTACATAAGCATAACAGCACATAATATGCAATTTATGCTATCGTCGTAAAAAAAACGGCAATGGCTCTGGTGAGCATCAAGTACAAACCTGCCATAAATCCTTATAGTCTGGTGAATTTGATTTTGGCTTTTGTGTTTAGTTACATTCTTTTCATAGCATGGAGGGTGATACCAGCTCACATCTAACTGATGTTTGTTGATAATGCTGCGTTCTCAGATAGCTAGATTTACTTAAAAATGCAAGCAAATGTGTTGTGTTGGTACTTTTTAGAATCTTTTCAGTTCAGGTGGACAGAAAGCATAGCTGTAGGAGCCTTATCACATCTTATTATTTCAGCTGAATTCAGTTCATCACATAAAACCTTTCAGAAGGGCAATGACCGTCATGTTTGTTAATGCTTTTCTTCTCAAGTGTAAATCAGGCTTCAAGTTCCTTGGCTGGCTGCTCCTTCACTCCCCTCCTCCTCCTCCTCCTCCCTCCTCCCCCAGAGGCTAAAAGTGAAGACGGACTCCTGATCATTTCTGTCCTTATTGAATGTGCTTTGGCCTGCTCTGTGGGAACCAGCGCCTTCATTTCCCATTCACCTCACACGCTGACTCTGTCCCAGCATGGGCCATGCCTTCTAGAGTGGGACTGACTGGTGTCTTTATGTATCAGTGAGCAATGTCTAGATGAATGAAGGATCCACTCTGCAGGGGGGGAAAGCGTGCAGAGAAGCCATGGATAAGAGTTTTTAGATGCCTGTCATTTTCTGGAACGTGTATTTTGGAAAGGTTTCTAATGCTAATTCAGTCTGCCGTTTGAACATAACAGCACGTGATGTGTTTACGGAAGGATTTATTTGGTCATTTTTCTGTCAAAAAAGTGATGAGTCACCAAACACCAACCAGCCCAATGACAAATCTCGTATATGGTCACTTGGTGCTAATCTTTAATAACTTCTATAATTGGGGTATCAGTCAGCAAGTGAAGACTGAGAGGTCATCAGGTCCTCGGCAATATAGAGAGCTCCGACCACCTGTCCATCTCCATCATCATCATACCTGCGCTGGTTGAAGAAGCCGACTGATCTGAAAGCTCTCTGTAGTTACAAAGGTCAAGATTTAAGGACAAGGGAAATATTACCTACCTTAGAACAACATAAAAAGAGAAACTCATATCCTGGGTCCACATTGTCTGACCTGTGTCTCCAGTCCACCTGCACCCTGCACAGCTGGACTTCAAACACAGAGCAGATGGAGGATGGAGGTCAGAGAGCCTCATACTTCTTCATTAAACTTTTTCCAAGCAGACATTTTCAAGAAATTCTCAAATTGTTACGTAGTTAGATAGTTATTTTAATCAAGTTGCGAAGATATCAAAAACTCGAAGAAGACTTTACAAGCTGTAATTTTGGCTTTGAGAACATATTTTACGAGGCAAGGTCAAATCCCAGAGCATCTAAATACAGCATCAGAATTATGTTTTTTAAAAATAGCTTTTACTTTTGTTGCTGTTTAAAGCAAGTTGAATAGTAACAACATTAACAGTGTAGCTACGATGTAGTCTGTTTTAAGTCAGCAGGAAGTTTTTCCTGATCAGGGACATTGGGTGTGAGGCAGGATTGCACCCTCGATGGGACACCAGTCCATGGTGGGGCACAATACACACACACACACATTCAACCTGGGGGGCATTTTAGCATAACCAGTCCACCTGTGGAACTCGACACAGACAGATCTCAGGGTTGAACCAGGGACCCTGGACCCTGCACCACAGTTCCACCCCATTTTTCATTTGTTCTTAATTACCCTACAATTTTTCAGTATGATTCAAAAGTACTTGATGCTATTCAGACATTTTGATCAGACATTTTTACTTTTTTTCAGGTTTAGAAATGTGTTTTACTCCCAGACCCTATGACAGCGATTCTTGGTTGGTCAGATTCATTTGGAACGTCCAAAAATTACGGTTGCCTGTTCAATATGGTATGATTGTAGCTAAGAAAAATATCACATTTCTATGGTAGAAAAATGTTAAGCCTCTCTTTTCAGATTGGCGTACAGGACTAAGCTCTACCTTACATTTGGAAAGAATTAGATACAACATTTCTGCCAAATTTGATAAAATGTGGGAACCAGTTTTTAGGTTTTTTTTCTCTCACCACAAAGACAATTTTTTTATTTGTTTGTTTTTTTTTTTAAATTGTTTGCTTTTTGTCCTTTAAAAGATTGTAGAAAACGGCAGTCTTATGTGTCGTAATCCTTTTTCTTACTCTTTATTCTCTACACTGCAACAGATTGTTGATATATGGAGGGTTAGTCTGTTCTTGCTTCCTGATGTTTGAACTTTTGCAAAATCGTAATACAAAATGTGCTTGATTCTGTTCACATCTGAATGGTGATAATACAATTAGTTGTGTTTCCGAAGTGCAGGCCCTTTCCGACATATTTTACCATCCGAAGTCAAATCCTCCAGTGTTTACACACGTCACCAAGACATTACATGAAAAGCCATGGCTAGAGATTTTGTTCATTTTCTAGTACATGTCAGATTTTCTGCAATTACAAGATTGTGGTTCAGAGATTCTTGACATTTTGTCATGTGAAAGTGATGATTGGTGCCTTACTATGTTCTAATGGAGCATGTGGCTGTGTTGTGAGGCTTGGACAGTTTTCGTCATGCTAGTATGAGTTCATAGCTACTGCGACTAAAGCCAGCAGATGGCCCTCATAATAGGTGAATGTAGTTACAGTGCCTTCCGCATGTGCTATTGATTTAATCAGCCACTAATTTTCTTTTACTGGTCATGTCACTGACGCGTAAACGTTATGACTATTTTTGCTAAATGTGCAAGGTGTGATTTTTCTAGTTGCATCACTTGCATCTATGTCAAAGTTTTTTTTAAGACTTTTCTAATCCACAGTAACCATATCTGGCTTTGTTGTAAGCTCTGAGAACAGCAAAGAGAGCTGTGTGTTTGTAAGCATGCTTGTTTTCGCTCACTCCTCCTAATTACAATCCGTTCACCTTTTTTCTCAGCACTTTGCATCCAGGCCGCATCCTTCCATTTCACAAAGGAGCCCAAATCCCAGGATGCACTGCACGGACGCAGCGCCATGTTGCGCTGCGAAGTGAACGATCCTGGAGGCATCACGTACAGCTGGCTTCACAACGGCCACCCGGTCTCTGACACGGAGCGCCGCTTTCGGGAAGGAGGCAACCTGAAGTTCACCGCCATCGACCGGACCCTGGACTCCGGCACCTTCCAGTGTATGGCTACCAAAAATGAAACGGGAGAAAAGGAGCAAACAAGCGAGGCCAATTTCAACATTAAATGTAAGCTGGATATTCATGTTTCCCAAAAACACAACCCAAGTATAACCACCCCACCCTCAAATATTTTTGCGACATCCGGCATTAGTCTGCTACCACATTAAACTGTGCTTTAAAGGCACACATGTAAACCATTGGGTGTTTTTTTTTTTTTTTTTTTTTTCTCGGCCCCAGCCCTTCACCACACTGCCTCTGCAGAAAACCAAACGGAGCCGGCATGAGAGAAAGTTATTTCGGGCCAGTGAAGGGGGCACACAAAGCTCCCCTTTATACATCCTTGCCAAGATTAATTGCTTGAAATGCAGCAGCTCGCCACTTGTGTTGGATAACATGGAAGGTCAGCTGAAAAGTGCGGCCTGTTTTCAGTGAGGGTGTGAAACATGTCCGGATGGTGTCACTGAGGGAGTTTGAGTCTAAAAATAAGACAGTAGCCAGGTTTTAAGAACCTAACTATTAGTTTATTATCAGTTTTAATCGCATTTTCTCTGCGTTATCTCTCTGTAGGGTTGGAAAGCGGTGGAGTGACACTTCAGAGTCCAGCCTCAGAGGCAGAGATCGAGAGCTCCTCGTCTGTCATCTTGCGCTGTAACATCGACGGACACCCGCGGTGAGGGAGATTATATTTACAGAAGAATGTTTTTTGCCAGTATGGCTAAATGAAGTGAACGTTTAAGGTCTAAGCTGTTTACATTGCTGTCATTCAGGGGGTTTTGTATTGAAATAGAAAAACAATTGCAAAAAAATTATATCTTTGCAAGTGAAAATATCTGGAATATACACAAATACAACTCTCTTTACTAGACTGTCTTATGACAAAAAATATATGATTATTAAGCCTATTAATCTCTAGATATATTTATTCAGCTCAAGCTTGACAGATAATTTTGCTTATTTTAAGTGTTTATTTTTAATGAGCAAATTATTTGTCCATAGAAAACCATTTTGACAATTTGACATTAGAAAATATGTCTAGAAATCGACATTAATAAAATAATCAAATTTCTTTGACATAATGATATAAGGAATTATTAGATCCTTTTTTTTTGTCAAGTGATATCTTAACTTTATCTTATTTTTATCTTATATATATCTTAATTAATAATAATAATACAGTAATAAATATAAAACCTTAGAGAACATACTGTCCATGATAAAAATGTAGTGTAATGGGAATTTTTTTTTTTTTAGATTTCTAAACCTTAAACACAAGTTAAAAAAGAAAAGAAAATTTGATTAGTAAAAAATCTGATCTTAGTGCTGTTTCTTCCCTTCTGTTTTGTTTCATTTGGAAATGAGAAACGATTAACTGCAGCAAGCAAAGATCACTCTTCACCTGGAATCACTCTCTCATAAGATATTAATGTTAGCCTGGCTAAAATGCTTATTTTGTGCTTGTTTCTATGAGGCGATGGGAATTCTGCCAAAATAACGAAATATAAATAGGATTTTATGGCAAAGGATCGCTCACTGTCATTGATCTCTTGCTGAATCCTGCAGGCCGACAAATCGCTGGTACAGAGACGGTGTGCTTTTAGCAGAAAAGAGCCAGAAGATCAACAATAAAGAGCGAACACTGACTCTCCCCAGTGTCAGTCCTGATGATAACGGCGTCTACTACTGCTGTGCCAAAAACGCTGCCGGCCAGGTGTGCAGCAGCACCAACTTCACCCTTAACATCATAGGTGTGGGTTTATTTTTATTTTTTTTTACCAGGAATGTAGATCCAGTTTAAACAGATCTGTGTTTTCTCTCAGCTGACCCCGTCTTTCACTATTCCACATTATTCTGTCTGGTCAAAAAAAAAAAAGGAGAAACACATTTTTGTGATGTTTCCTGTTGTAGATAAGAGTTACCCTCAACCGGTTGTGAAGCCCGAGGATCTGGTGGTGCTGAGAAACGAGGAGGCGCATTTTCACTGCCAGTTCACGGCTGAGCCGCAGCCCACTGTAGAGTGGTTCCATGGGGACGAGCTGCTCTCCAACAAGAGTCGGTGTGTGTTGCCGAGTTGCTCTTTTTCTGTCCGTCTTGTATGGTGGCTGAGTAATAACAAATCCAAAACCAAATGAACAAATCCAAAAACACAGACCAACAGTAGGTATAGTTTGCGAATGGAATACTTGCCACTGACTGGACGAGACATCTGTCACTCGGGATATACAAGAAGTAGGAAATTGTTTTTCTTGTACGTGTGGAGTTCTGCATTCACATTAAACCATTTTTTTTTCAATAAATCTTTCAAAGTAAAAAAAAATAATAAATATTTAAAAATAATAAACCTATATTTATAAGAAAATGGAATTCATTCAGTGCTACTTTGAAGAAGGATGTTCATATGCTGTGATTTTTCGATATACTGAGAGCGTATTGTGGCATAAAGATTAGTTTGCGATCTCTAAAAACACACCTAAAGAATGCGGGTGTGTTCCGAAAACAAAACTATTTCAGATTAAATGATGCAAGGAACATTATAAGAGCAGCGCTGCTTTCATATACCCACACTTTCTACTCTACTCACACTTTCTACTTCTACTCTTCAAACTCTACCTACCTTTTCAGGTTTGTCTAAATTGTCATTGTGTTTGAGGTTTTTTTTTTTCTGATTTATTATTGTGTTTTCTTGTTTGTTATTGTGTGTTGCACTTCTCGGCCACCCGTAGTCTTGTCTCATCTAACGCCTGCTGTCTCCACAGTGTGTTCCTGCTCAACAACGGCTCGCTCTTCATCAGCCAGGTGAAGCAGCGCAACACCGGCCGTTACACTTGTGTCGCTCAGGGTCTCCGAGGCCAACGTGTCTCACTCGAGGCTTTTCTGAGAATAGCAGGTAAAACACACATACTAGTTTCTAGACATTGTCTGAAGTATAACATCATCTGGTTACACCCTCTAGCAGTCACCAGTTCATAATAGTTTCATAAAGGGAATGTGAGTGGTGTTAGATTTACTAACCTATAGTGTGGTATGGACGTAGTACACTGGATTATTATGAATTATAGTCATTTAATAATAATAGTAATTTAATAGTGGTGCAAAAAAGTAAAGCCTGCGGTAGAAGCTGTATGGGTGGCTTTTTCCCATCGTTTGGTAACCGAGATGATGTTATTCAACACTGTAGAGAAGACAATGACATTAAAGCAGGCAGCAGCAGCCTGGGACGAGTCTGAGAAACCATCAACATTCATCGAAATGAGCACACGGCTGCACACTCAGGATATGTTATGGTTGGGGGTTTGATTCCAGCCTCCACCTTCTGTGTTTGGAGGTTATATGTTCTCCCTGTGCCTCAGAAGTTTCCTCAGGGGACTCTGGTTTCCTCCTCCAGCCTAAAGACGCAGGCTGTAGGCTGATTGGCATCTATAAATTGTCCATAGTGTGTGAATGGGTGTGTGAGTGTGAGCAGTTGTGTTTTCTGATGGTCCAGGGTCCCCTCCACAGTCATGTACAAGTACCGCAGGTGGTGCTGTTAAAATCACAGCCAACATCAGAAACAGTGTTGAAGCAGCATTTGCTGGAAAGTGGAAATTAGAGGATATATTTTCTCCTATAAGAGAAAAGACAAAAGTGGAATATATCGTCCATACTGGAATAAAATATGCCCCACAGTATAATATTCTTCATGGAAGCCAACAGAACATCAATCTAGCATATGCTGAAGCCTCTTTATGACTTCATCACTCTCACTGATATGATATTTTACTGAAGTAATACATGACAAGGTGGTGAAACATGTTTAGATTTACACCGATCAGGCATAACATAATGGGCACTGAGAGGTTGAAGTGAATAACACTGAGTATCTCCTCATCATGGCACCTGTTAGTGGGTTGGATATATTAGGCAGCATGTGAACATTTTGTCCTCAAAGTTGATGTGTTAGAAACAGGAAAAATGGGCAAGTGTAAGGATTTGAGTGAGTTTGATGAAGGGCCAAATTGTGATGGCTAGACCACTGGATCAGAGCATCTCCAAATCTGCAGCTCATGTGGGGTGTTCCCGGTCTGCAGTGGTCAGTATCTATCAAAAGTGGTCCAAGAAAGGAATAGTGGTGAACCAGCGACAGGGTCACGGGCGGCCAAGACTCATTGGTTTCACGTGGGGATTGAAGGCTGGCCAGTGTGGTCAGATCCAACAGACGAGCTACTGTCATAATATCATCATGTTATGCCAGATCGATGTATTTATAGTCAAATGTTTTCTATATTTGATTTCTCAAATATAGAAATTTTATATAGATTTGCTGAGTGAATTATGACTTACACAAAGTGGAAAAGATGAAGACCTAGCAGTTTAAACATATATCTATTTAATAACCGCTCAAGTACAATGAAATATTATATATTTGGAGTTGTGTATGCAGATCCAGCAGAGTGTCTGGAATTGTAGACATTCAAATACTCCATCATTCAGACAGATGCTTTTTGGAAAAGAAGCTGTTTTTGCGGTGTGCATTAAGCATACTTAACTATTTTCCACTAATAAGGTGCCAACACTAGTTCTAGAGCCAATAGCTCATCTGGAGAAGCTTGTAAAAGCGACATAAAGTAGTCCAGTTTTCAGCTAAAATAAGCAGTTCTCTTCCAGCACTAATATATTTTACTGGACTGGAACCAAGAACCAGTTTGGAGTGGGCATAAATATTTTATTTATTTATTTTTGTGAACCATTAACATACATAACAAGCAAATAGTCACACATACATTACAGCACTGTTATTCACATATCCCAGCTTTGGAATTTGGGGTCAGAGTGCAGGGGCAGCTTTGATACAGCTACCCTGGAGCAGAGAGGGTTAAGAGCCTTACTCAAGGGCACAAAAGTGGCTGCCTGGCAGTGCTGGGGTTTGGACCAATAATCTTCTGATCAACAACTCTGAGCCTTAACGACTCGAACCAAACAGAAACAAAACAGATCAGTACAGGCAGACAAGGACAAATCTGAAATCAGAGATGAAGACAAACAAGCAGAATGATTTACACAGCTCCTCTTTTCCTAACGGATAAACACCGAGGTAGAGATCTTTATCAGTCTCCAATAACCTTCATCATTCAGTCTGCATTGTGTCTTTCTCTCTCTGTCAGAAATCGATGACATGCAGGCTCGACAGTCTCGTGTCTTCACGGCCAACTCTCTGGAGCGGGTCTCCTGCCGGCCACCTCGCGGTCACCCCGAGCCCAAGGTGTGGTGGGAGCGGGCGGGTCAGCGTGTGCCCACTGAGGGCCGTGTCTTCCAAGATGGTCTGGATCTAGTATTCAGCCCGACGCGTGCAGAGGACTCGGGCAGTTACACCTGTTTTGCCCAGAACACAGCTGGACAGAAGAAACAGGAACTCGCTGTCACTGTGGCCAGTGAGTAGGACTGCAGTCAGCTTCTTTTTTTTTTATTCAGTTGAATTTCAGCTTTTCATTAACATTCCATTAATGCCGTATCATCAATAGCTCCACCTGAATGGGTGCAGAAGCCAGATACAGAGAGCCAGCTGGAAGAGGGGCATCCTGGGTATTTACACTGTTACACCCGTGCCACACCTGATCCTGAGGTCACATGGTATCGCAACATGCAGCCAATCGGTGCCGAGGTGAGAGGAAAGACGAGGTCACATAAGGCATTCAACTCTAAGTTTCCCATGTATTAAAGCCAATAAGCAAGTCTGTACAGATAGCAGAAAATGTAATGCCGTTGCTTTTCCTAATTTGCATGCGAGAAAACAATCTAAATTTTCCAGTTGAAAGGCAGGTCGCTAGATAGGTAGCTTTTGAGGGTTCATGAGAACAAACTTTCCTATTCAAAGCTCAGTCTCATGTCTTATTTCAGCCAAATTTCCTTCTCAGACTAAGCTAAGTGTAATTCAGGTCCTGTGCAATGCTACAATCTCATAACAAATGTCACATGCTCTGAATGTTGTCTTATGTAACACTGAATCTGATGCCTGCCAGATTCTCTTCAGATTATAGGGAGATGGAGAAGTTGTTACAAAAGCAGTGGACTTTAGAAATACACTCAGTGGATTTGCTTCCTAGTAATAACAACTTCTTTGGTCTGAGAATTTGCTGCATCTGATATACACTAACATAGACTGTGTGTGTGTGAGACAGGATGCACGTTATAAGCAATTCTCCAATGGAACCCTGCGTATCAACAGTGTGGAGGTGTATGATGGCCATATGTACAACTGCGAGAGTAAAAACGAAGCAGGGAAGCTCAGCGCCTATGCCAAAGTCACTATACTGGGTAAGGAGTGAGTGCGTGTGAGTGAAAGAGTGTGACGGGGAAAAGAGTGTGTGTGTGTGTGTGTGTGAGCGAGAGTGAGAGTGAGTGTGTGTGAGCGAGAGTGAGAGTGAGTGTGTGTGAGAGTGAGTGTGTGTGAGCGAGAGTGAGAGTGAGTGTGTGTGAGCGAGAGTGAGAGTGAGTGTGTGTGAGCGAGAGTGAGAGTGAGTGTGTGTGAGCGAGAGTGAGAGTGAGTGTGTGTGAGCGAGAGTGAGAGTGAGTGTGTGTGAGCGAGAGTGAGAGTGAGTGTGTGTGAGCGAGAGTGAGAGTGAGTGTGTGTGAGTGAGAGTGAGTGTGTGTGAGCGAGAGTGAGAGTGAGTGTGTGTGAGCGAGAGTGAGAGTGAGTGTGTGTGAGCG
This sequence comes from Hemibagrus wyckioides, assembly GCF_019097595.1. NCBI lineage: Eukaryota > Metazoa > Chordata > Actinopteri > Siluriformes > Bagridae > Hemibagrus > Hemibagrus wyckioides. The sequence continues at coordinate 17,235,751 of NC_080719.1, forward strand.
AGAGTGAGAGTGAGTGTGTGTGAGCGAGAGTGAGAGTGAGTGTGTGTGAGCGAGAGTGAGAGTGAGTGTGTGTGAGCGAGAGTGAGAGTGAGTGTGTGTGAGCGAGAGTGAGAGTGAGTGTGTGTGAGCGAGAGTGAGAGTGAGTGTGTGTGAGCGAGAGTGAGTGTGAGTGTGTGTGAGCGAGAGTGAGTGTGAGTGTGTGTGAGTGTGTGTGAGCGAGAGCGAGAGTGAGTGTGTGTGAGCGAGAGTGAGTGTGAGTGTGTGTGAGCGAGAGTGTGTGTGAGTGTGTGTGAGTGTGTGTGAGTGTGTGTGAGTGTGTGTGAGCGAGAGCGAGAGTGAGTGTGTGTGAGCGAGAGTGTGTGTGAGTGTGTGTGAGTGTGTGTGAGTGTGTGTGAGTGTGTGTGAGCGAGAGCGAGAGTGAGAGTGAGAGTGAGTGTGTGTGAGCGAGAGTGAGAGTGAGAGTGAGTGTGTGTGAGCGAGAGTGAGAGTGAGAGTGAGTGTGTGTGAGCGAGAGTGAGAGTGAGAGTGAGTGTGTGTGAGCGAGAGTGAGTGAGTGTGTGTGAGCGAGAGTGAGTGTGTGTGTGTGAGCGAGAGTGAGTGTGTGTGTGTGAGCGAGAGTGAGTGTGTGTGTGTGAGCGAGAGTGAGTGTGTGTGTGTGTGTAATCAATGGTAAAATTAACTTAAAACTTTAGATCCATCTTGGATTATTTTCCTGTAACAGCAAACACTTGTGTTTATTCCTTAATAGTCTCTTCTGTGTGTTTCCATGCATCTAGACTGTTACACTCTTCATTTTCTCTCTCTCTCTCTCTCTCTCTCTCTCTCTCTCTCTCTCTCTCTCTCTCTCTCTCTCTCTCTGCCCCACAGAGCGGCTAAAGTTCACTCCGACACCACAGTCCTTACAGTGCCAGGAGCTGGATAAGGAGGGCAGCCTGCAGTGTTCTGCCAAGGGCCGTCTGCCCCCCACCATCCGCTGGACGAAAACTGGTGCGTATCTGCAAACAGAAGAAAGAGATTAAATATTCTCTGCAGTTATAGCATTCCGGTGGCCTCTTTAATTAAATTGTCTGGCTTCCATTTTGCATGCACACAAAAAAAAAAAACAGAAAATGGCGGAAGCCTGAAAATAAGCTGATTTATAAAGTGGCATAGAGGCCAACTCTCCTTAATAGATCCCAGCCTGCATAAGACCCGTGTTTATTAGGTTTCTGTTTTCTCTTCTGTGGAAGTATAGTTGGTTCTTATCACATACATTTTACAATTACATTTTTGACATTTATTCATTTATCAGACACTTTTATCCAAAGCCACTTCCAAGCAAGGAAATTTTATTTTTTAGACTGGGGATGAGTTAAGGGTTAATTAAAGGTTCACAGAAGAGCTGTGTCTTTACATTTACATGTCTGGACTCTTATCCAGAGTGATGTACACGAGTGCTTTGAAATCTGTCAATGAATACATTAACACTGGTTCAATGGGTCACAGACTTGGCACCCATCAGCCTAAAAAAGTGAACTGAGAGGATTTCTCTAAAATATATACAATAATACATAAAACAAACGGGGAAAATAAGAGCTAGTTCAAGTGCTTCAGGAAGAGGTAGGTCTTCATCAGCCGTTTGAAGACTGTTCGGGCATCTAGGGGAAGTTCATTCCACCACCTTGGTGCCAGAATAGAGAAGGGTCTAGATGTATACCTACCTTGTACACTGAGGGATGGTGGGACCAGTCGAGCAGTGCTAGTAGATCGGAGGGAGCAGGGTACAGTGCGAGGAGTGATGAGAGCTTTGAGGTAAGAGGAAGCTGGTCCATTCTTGGCTTTGTAGCCGAGCGTCAATGTTTTGAATCTGATGTGCGCAGCTACTAGATGCCATTGAGGGGAACGCAGCAGTGGGGTGGTGTGGGAGAACTTGGGCAGCTGCATTTTAGATCATTTGCAGAGGACGAATTGCATTCAGAGGTAGACCTGCCAGTAGAGAGCTGAAGTAGTCCAGTCTCGAAATGACAAGAGACTGAACAAGCACCTGAACAGCCTATGTGGATAAAAATGGTCGATTTCTTCTGACGTTGTAGAGAAGACACATGAACGTGTCACACTAGCCACATGGGAGGAAAAGGACAGCTGATCATCCATGGTTACCACAAGGTTGAGAGCAGATATTGATTCTCCTGTCTGGATTGAGGTTAGAAGTTCATTCCACAACTGAGGGACAGTCAGTGAGAAGGTTCCAGAAGGTTCTGCTCCATCCCTCACGGAGTATTCTCTACGACACGGTGGTGGTTAACTGATCCTAGGTTGCGGGAGAGAACATAAACCTCCTAACAAGCCGAGTGTTGAGGTTGTCAGTTCCAGATAAGGTCTTGTACATGAGTATCTAGGCATAGAATTAGATTTGGGCAGCTTCAGGTAGCCAGTAGAGGGAGAGGAGAAGGGGTTGTGATGTGTGTTGTATATATTTTTTTTAATCTTCATGATTTATTATGCATATATACAGGGCTACAAGTTTTAGTTGATTTCTGCAGAAACACCTGAGGAACCACTGTAGAGGTTTTTCATCTAGGAATATTATAATACACTAGGAATAATGCAGGAATGTTGAGGCAGGAAATGTTGCATCCACATCAGACGGAGCTAAAAGGACATCACAGATAAACATTATAGCACAATAAAGCTGGGAAAATGCTTTCAGTTAGTGAGCGAATTGACTTGACCTGCACGCAGCTCAGAGATAAAAACACGATCGATCAGACATCCTGCAGGAGAGAAGGAGTTGTTTATGAGTAGAGTTTACTTTCTGTCTGTTCATGTTCTTTTATCCAAAGCCGCTCACGGGAGAGATGGGATTCAGCCCAAGTGATTGTTTTTTGTGGTGAGCTTTTCGATCATGGCTCCAATTCAAGACTTAATTCGTAGATGATTTCTTATAAGCCAGATTTTATCTTGAGCCAAAAAAAAAAAATCCTGAGCAGTTTTTCAAAAACACACTTCCTTTTTCTGACCATGTCTTCCAAATCACCAATGCAGCCATTGTATTTCAGGACAGATAGAGAAATTTCATAGCTCCAAGCGAACTCATGACTTTAATGGACACATCACATGTATTGAGAGAGAATAGTGCCTCTCTGCTGAGGACTGTGAGTGGAGGACTTGCTGCTTGTCAGAAATGTTTTATATTAATTATGATTAGTGAGTTTTATGAGAATTATGATTAGTGAGTCTGGGAAAGTTGTATTTTTGAAGTATTTTTTTTTTTATTTATATTTTTATTTACTTTTTTTTTCTTTTTTTTCTACTTATTAACTTTGGGTCTGGAAATACTTTTTTTAATTGGTACAGAGTCAATGAGTGAGTGTCAGTCAGTGAATGAGTGTGTCAATGAGTGAGTGTCAGTCAGTGAATGAGTGTGTGAGTGTGTGTCAGTCAGTGAGTGAGTGTGTCAATGAGTGAGTGTCAGTCAGTGAATGAGTGTGTCAATGAGTGAGTGTCAGTCAGTGAATGAGTGTGTCAATGAGTGTGTGTCAGTCAGTGAGTGAGTGTGTGAGTGTGTCAATGAGTGTGTGTGTGTGTCAGTTTGTGTGAGTGAGTGTGTCAGTGAGTGTGTCAATGAGTGTGTGTGTGTCAGTTTGTTAGTGTGTGAGTGAGTGTGTGTCAGTGAGTGTGTGTCAATGAGTGTGAGTGTGTGTGTGTCAGTTTGTTAGTGTGTGAGTGAGTGTGTGTCAGTGAGTGTGTGTCAATGAGTGTGAGTGTGTGTGTGTCAGTGAGTGTGTCAGTGAGTGTGTGTGTGTCAGTTTGTTAGTGTGTGAGTGAGTGTGTGTGTCAGTTAGTTACTATGTGAGTGAGTGTGTCTGTTAGTGTGAGTGTGTCAGTGAGTGTGTGAGTGTGTGTCAATGAGTGTGAGTGTGTGTGTGTCAGTGTGTGTGTCAGTTTGTTAGTGTGTGAGTGAGTGTGTGTCAGTGAGTGTGTGAGTGTGTGTCAATGAGTGTGAGTGTGTGTGTGTGTGTGTCAGTGAGTGTGTGTGTGTCAGTTTGTTAGTGTGTGAGTGAGTGTGTGTCAGTGAGTGTGTGAGTGTGTGTCAGTTAGTTACTATGTGAGTGAGTGTGTCTGTTAGTGTGAGTGAGTGTGTGTCAGTGAGTGTGAGTGTGTGTGTCAGTGAGTGTGTGTCAGTTAGTTACTGTGTGAGTGAGTGTGTCAGTTAGTGTGTGAGTGAGTGTGTCAGTGAGTGAGTGTGTTAGTTAGTGTGTGAGTGAGTGTGTGTCTGAGTGTGTGAGTGTGTGTCAGTTAGTTACTGTGTGAGTGAGTGTGTCAGTTAGTGTGTGAGTGAGTGTGTCAGTGAGTGAGTGTGTTAGTTAGTGTGTGTCTGAGTGTGTGAGTGTGTGTCAGTTAGTTACTGTGTGAGTGAGTGTGTCAGTTAGTGTGTGAGTGAGTGTGTCAGTGAGTGAGTGTGTTAGTTAGTGTGTGAGTGAGTGTGTGTCTGAGTGTGTGAGTGTGTCAGTTAGTTACTATGTGAGTGAGTGTGTCTGTTAGTGTGAGTGTGTGTCAGTGAGTGTGTGTCAATGAGTGTGAGTGTGTGTGTCAGTGAGTGTGTCAGTTAGTTACTGTGAGTGAGTGTGTCAGTTAGTGTGTGAGTGAGTGTGTGTCAGTGAGTGAGTGTGTTAGTTAGTGTGTGGGTGTGTGTCAGTGAGTGAGTGTGTTAGTTAGTGTGTCAGTGAGTGAGTTAGTGTGTTAGTGTGTCAGTGTGTGTCAATGAGTGTGTGTGTGAGTGTGTTAGTTAGTGTGTGAGTGTGTGTCAGTGAGTGTGTGTGTCTCCATTGTTCAGGATCATTATGCCCTTAATAAAATGCAATTGTTATAAAGCAGTGAAACGTTTTGGAATGTGTCGGTTCGGTAGCAGCTGCTGTTCAAAAGTGTGTATGGCCATGTTTTTATCTCAGTAAGACAAGCGTGTGTGTGTGTGTGTGTGTGTGTGTGTGTTTCTGCCCCCTGCAGACGGCAGTGAGATCCCAGCGAGGGTGGAACAGAACGGAGGAACTCTGCACTTCTCTAAAGTGGCGCGGGCAGATGCAGGGAACTACACCTGCGTGGCCTCCAACAGCCTGCAAGGAGAAATCCGTGCTGTGGTTCAGCTCACTGTAGCAGGTGCAGTACAGTAACATGCAAACCCCCGCTTACAGATGTAGTGAACAGCTGCAGTATTCCATAATCATAGAGAAATAACCATGGATGCATTTTACAAGCTTTACTTCAAGCTTTGGGAATGTTTTCCCATTAAAAATAAATCAAATCCTTTATCTATACACTGCATAATGTGCTTAAAAAAGGTTGGATTTAGAAACATAGCTCTTATGAAGTTTATAAGTTTGCAGTTGCCAGATATTGAGTTATGACTGATTTTTTTCTTTTCTTCATTTCTTATAAATCATTCACGTTATTCATATTATTTTATAGTTTTAATCTGTTATTGTTTCAATAACAACAACTAATTTATAGGAACTTGTATGCCAGAGGTTTCTCATAATCTAATGCTCATAATAAAAATGTCTTTTCAGTTTAATAAAAATGTTATTTATGAGTAGTTAACGTTAAACTTGGTTATAAAAAGTAAAGGAAAAAAAAAAGGTGTGTCATAAGCGTAATAAAACAGTTCGGGACGATGGGATCACATCACACCACCCCAGTGTGGATTATTTTCTTGTAACAGCATGTGTTAGTGTTTTATTCCTGACTTAAACAGTGATCATGCAAGTACAAGTTATTTCAGAAGTTGTTATAATAGCAACATGAACAGACCCCATTTCTTGGGTCTTGGTTGAATGGAATTTCATCGTTTTAAACAATTCTACAGTTAAAAAAAAGTATTAATTCATTGATATACATTTAATTTAACGCAGAAACCAACTTCGTATCCCTCTGCTCTCTCTTTTAGTGTATGTGGCATTTAAGCTGAAGCCAGAGAACACTACAGTGTATCAGGGTCACACTGCCGTGTTGCACTGCCAAGCCACAGGAGATCCTTCACCCATCATCCAGTGGAAGAAGAAAGACAAATTCCTCGAGTCTAACAAAAGCAGGTAGCTGTGCCCTGCATGAAAATAGCATAAGAATAATCTTCTGTAAAATGAATAGAGTTCAAACTCCTTCCCTAATCAATTCTCTGCTTGGTGTGATAAAGGTTCCAGACAATGCCCAATGGCTCTCTGGTTATTCATGACGTCAGTACAGAAGACACGGGCAGCTACACATGCATTGCTGGGAACAGCTGCAACATCGCACACACGTCCGCTGAGCTCTATGTCGTGGGTAAGTAGATGCTCAGCAAAACCGGTTCAATCTCTCTCCTAGAATTTGAATATTCCAGGAAGCCAATACAAAGCATATTTACAAGACAACAAAATGCCCAAGGCCAGAGCGAGAGATTAGCTGCAGTATATCGCAGACTATTAAAAAGCAGGAATTCATATTCAGTTCATTTCTAAATAGTCGATTATTCTTATTATCCTAAACTAATTAGGGACATTTCCTGTTTTTCATTTTTATTTTTAGTCTTAAATGTTGCCGAACGATAGCAAAAGAAGTCATACTCAGGCTCCAAACTCCCAATCCAGCTTCAATACTTTTCTTAAGCTGTAATACTAACAACAAATAAATAGAAATCTGTGTATCATTTATCACACTCTTTATTAATGTACCACTTCTTAAAAGGTAATTAAAAAAAACAAACCTGATATTGTTGATTCTGAAACTGAGAGCACGCAGCATGGAAGCTCATGTCCATTACCAGAAATGCTCTTTTAGCTCAGTGAGCAATTTTCTATGGAGTTTGCAATATCTGGGAGGTTTTTAAAAAATAATGTTGGTAACACCCTGCAAGGAATTTATTTTTTATTTATTTAACTTAAAAGGATATTAAGGCAGAAATTACACTGCAGAAATTGCAGGGCCACTGAAGGATTACGAAATCAGTCTCGCACATAGCATATAAAATGATAATTTTCCAATTAAAGTAAAGAGTTCAGGGGACTTTTCTGGTTTCTGTTCTAACAAACTACTTTTAGCCTCCATTTCTTTACCATTTATCACCATTTTCCCCCATGACTAGTGAATGTGTTAACCGATTAGTCTCTGTAGCTCTTACTTATATTTCTATTGGTGTGTGTGTGTGTGTTTGTGGTTGTAGAGAAGCCAGTGCAGCACCCTCTGGCAGATGATGAGAAGGCTCCCTACAAGATGATTCAGACCGTCGGGCTGTCTGTAGGCGCAGCTGTCGCTTACATTATCGTCGTTCTCGGCCTCATGTTCTACTGCAAGCAAAGACGCAAGGCCAAAAGACTACAGAATGGCCAGGACAAAGAGGAGCCCGAGATGGAGTGTCTCAATGGTATGTCTTTGGGCATGTGTTTAGAATATTGTCATGTCTCCATGCTTACCCAATCCCAAAAAACGAAATAAATTAAACAAAAAGAGCAAAAGTGTTTCCTTTTTGGTTCCAAAGTTCTGGTTAGACACTACAACTAGCACTACTACTACTGGTTATAGACAGGAGTAATTAGCTAAAGTAATAATAGCAGTGGAAGATCATCCCAAATCAGCTGTAATAGGACACTGAGGTCTAAAAATTTTAGGTTTAGATTTTTTTTAAGTTAAAGGTTCACTGTTTTAGTTAAATGTAATTGCTAGAAAATGTGCATTTTCTAGCAAATGTGAAAATGAAGTAGAAAATCTGGCACCTGCCACTGCTCATATATATATATAATCATATAAACATGTATAACATGTATAAACATATAAACATGATCACATGTTTCCTGATTTCTCCTACAGGGGGCGCCATGCAGCAGAACGGCCAAACCACAGCCGAGATTCAGGAGGATGTGCCACTCAACACCATGTCTGCTGCAGGAAACAACAAACGCCACAGCACTCACGACAAGCTGCAGTTTCCCCGCGCCAATCTGCAAGCCATCACCACTCTGGGTATAAAAGCTTTTTCTGCTAAAATCAGAACGTTTTGTTCAAAAGCGGCACATGTAACACCTGCTCACGTTCTTCTTTAGGTAAAGGAGAGTTTGGAGAGGTGTTCCTGGCCAAGGTGAAGAGCGGTGCGGATGAAGAAGAAACAGCCGTCCTGGTGAAGAGCCTGCAGACCAGAGATGAGCAGGTGCAGTCAGATTTTCGACGGGAATGCGAGATGTTTGCTAAACTCGGCCACCCGAACATCACACGTCTGCTGGGCATGTGCAGAGAAGCAGAGCCGTATTACATGATCCTGGAATACGCCGATATGGTGAGTCACAGATTTCCCTTTCACCTTGGCGCACAGTTCCATGTTCAGCATTTTGCCACCTGACGCTACTGTGCTATATTTGTTTAGTGGAACTATGTTTTTCTTTTGTTTTTTGGTTATTCCCATGCTGATCACCTGACCTCTGCCTGTTTCCTGTTCTGATTTGTCTGTCTGCTCATTAAAAAACATTTTTACTGCACCTTCTCTGTACATGACATTCAGTCAGTTCCTTAAATTCCTCTACATTACCAGTGTGAAGCATTCCTAAACCCGGGCTTAAAGGCAGGATTTAGAAGGAGTGTACTTGCTTGTTGCCTGTAGTTGGTCTCTGGTGGGTGTGTAGCAACCACATAAATGTGAAGTAATTGTATATAGGACCTATGCTTGTGAGTGGGGAACTAAAGAAAAGTCGGACCACAAGCATTATCGAACTGAAGTTTGGACTGGACACTTTACAGCATAATACCTAATTTTGCATACTGTTCAGAAAACCTTAATTCAGATGTTGTTGTCTCTGATATCATGGCTATGTGTTATGCTCATGCTTAGAAAATAAATAGTTAACTATCGCTTCAGGTTAGACAGCAGAAATGCAGCAAGTCTGCCTTTGTGGTCAAAGGCTGAAGGAGAGTCAGGAGCTGGTTATCAGTAGTAGCTTCAGAATAGCCAGTTTAGCAAAGAGAGCCAAAAACACAAGTGCGTAGGGATTTCTATGTGGTACTTTCAGTGGACAAAATAAAACGAAGCAAACGTGTGTTACTTCATTCGCTAAATCATACATGACTAGAGTATGAAGCATGATAATGATTTCATTACGGAGAAAAGTTCAGCATGGTGGTTCAGTGGTAATTAGTTCCAGCCATACATAATGCTCTGTATTCTGTACACAAATTAAATTCTAGTTCGCCATAACAAAACGTAGTGCCACCTTGTGGCATCATTTGGCATTACTTTATATTCACATTGCTAAGCTTTTCTGTTACACCATCTCTCCTGAACTTTAACGGTGTGCTGTGACATGTTCACTGAAATGTAAAGATCATAGATAATGTGTGTACTTGATTTCATAAAGTACAAACAAATAACAATTTTGTTGTATGAACATCAATTGTTACCTGCTACAATACACAATTTCTTATTCTGAATAGTTTAGAAATAAATGTAGAGTCAATCTCACAGGTTTTCCCTTAAACAAGCTTAGTTAAGCATCTGAACAACCCGTACCACCTTATAAACACTGTGCATTATTTGTGCAGAAATACTTTGTTGTAACTAATCTGATGGAGATTGTCCTGTTATTAGTTTCATTATTTTAATAGACAAAAATAAAATGACTAGAGATGAAGTGAATTTGGTCTGAAGAAGTAAACTTATGATTCTAGTTTTAGTTATTTCACATTGTTTGTTGTTTGAACAAAGAAGAAATGTTTCACATTGGCCCATTCACACCTGGCCTGTTTCTCTTCCACAGGGTGACCTGAAGCAATATCTCAAAATCTCCAAAAGTAAAGACGAGAAAGTGAAAGTGCACCCACTCAACACCAAGCAGAAGGTAAAACTAGTGACATAAAGACACACACACGCTATAATTATGTAACGGTGAACTTTTTTCATACCTGTTGATTGTTTAAATATTTTATCAACACATACATGACGTCTTGTGTCCTTTCCCAGGTGTCGGTGTGTCTGCAGGTTGCTCGGGGGATGGAGCATCTCTCTAATCAGCGCTTTGTCCACAGGGATCTGGCCGCACGCAACTGCCTCATTAGTGCCAAGAGGCAGGTCAAAGTGTCTGCACTGGGCCTCAGCAAAGATGTCTACAACAGGTGCACACACACGAACACATCATAATTACATGTGTACATGTGGTGATATTAGATATGAGGGATAAAATCTGATCTCTATAAATAGATCAACACTGAAACTATTAGGGCTGAGCAACATAGAGCATTATATTGATGGTGTGATGAGAAATGAGACAGCTGCCTTTCCTCTTAATCTTTATTCACCGATTGCGATTCACTTTTTCTGTCTAGTGTAAGGTTACTTTTTTGAAAATGGACTATCTGTCTGAAGTATGGCGAGTAGGACTAGAATTATTGTGTGATAACAGAATAACATTGTATGTATGTGTGTGTGTATATATATGTATATATATATGTCCATGTGCTTTTCCTTTTAAATTTCCTCTCAACAGAGATTTAGACTGATGGTATTCATAGTCTGAGACCTAGTGAACCAGTACTGATTACAGCGACTACTAAGTCGCTCTGGATAAGGATGTCTGTTGAATGCCGTAAATGTTACAGTACATGCTTTATCTGCCATATGACTGAAGACTTACTGTCTGTATCTGTGTATTTGTGTAGCGAGTATTACCATTACCGTCAGGCCTGGATCCCACTGCGCTGGCTTCCATCCGAGTCTGTGTTTGAAGACGACTTTTCCACTAAGACGGACGTGTGGTCTTTTGGTGTGTTCATGTGGGAGGTTTTCAGCTTCGGAGAGCTTCCCTATGCTGATCTTGCTGACGACAAAGTCCTGGAAGGTAAAAAAAAATTTGATGTTTGCATGTGAAGTAGGGAAATTAACTGCTGATGGATTTGGGGACAGCTACTAGGATTACTCTCTTGCTCAGCTTAGTCTTTTCCCTTATGGCTTTTAATGACTTGCTCTGATAAAAAGCCTTTGCTCTGTATACTCCAGGTCTTCAGGAAGGGAAGTTGAAGTTGTCCCCTCCTCAGGGCTGCCCATCTCGCATCTACAAGCTGATGATACGCTGCTGGGCCTCCAGTCCTAAAGACAGAGTGTCCTTCAGCGACGTCGTCACGGCCCTTGGCGACCTTCCATCTGAGAGCAAAGTGTGAGCGAGGGTCCAGCTGCTAGGACTATCAAATCCATAGTCTTTAGCTGTTAAGAGGCTTCAGTCTCCTCCCTCTCAAAGGAAAAACAGACTGCTTCTGAACAAAGGCTGGATCTTGTGTGGTTTTTGAGTCTCTTTTCTACCTAGCGATACAGCCAGTGTGTGGAGTTTGGGAGGAAGTTACTTTATATGCTGGAATGAACAAAACAAAAAAATAAGAGTGAAAGAAAAAGCTACATGTTTTGAGCTACATTAACAGAAATAACTATCATTTCACTTCCATCTGCCGAGCAGGAAGAGAGCCTGTACACTCACACCAAGTGCATTTGTTATATAGACTGTTAATATCATGCACTGATCAGTTTTACTTCTTTTTTTTTTTTGTATTATAGAAGGATTGCTCCAGGAACCTCGTAATTTATTTTAAAGGTTCTGTTTTTTTTTTTTTTTTAAATGTTTGTACTGTACAGAAAGGTACTGTTTATATTCATCGTGTTATTTGTTAGTTTGTTTTGCTTTCTTTTAAATCCAGAGAAAAGCTGGATTTAAGTGTTGAAAGGTTATGTTACCTGACTAGTCGTCAATGATGTGATCAAATTTCAGCTCAAGTGCCTGTAAAATGAAGGATAGCCTTAGTACACACAGAATGCTGTATCTTGTATGGTTTATTTTATGTTTTTATACATTAGTTTTGTTTACCAATTACTGTTACAGATATACACTTGTTGGTTTTGATAAAAATCCAGAAAAAAAAACAACAAAAAAAAAATCTGTGAGCCGAGGTAACTAGCATATAATGTGCTAATATAATAAAGGTTCACCTTTTTACAAAGATACCAGTTCTCTATTTATTTGTTTGTTTTAATTGTCCTTAAACAGTTTCTTTGTATTTATACTTCTAAATTCTATCCGGCTAACTGCCATTACTATGCCATGGTCACCAAGGCAAGAGGTAATGCCTCTTGGCAACAATGGCAACTTAGAAACACTGAGTTACATAGATGCATACCCCGATCAGGCATAACATTATGAGCAGTGCCAGGTAAAGTGAATAACACTGATTATCTCATCATGGCACCTGTTAGTGGGTGAGATATTTTAGACAGCAAGTGAACATTTTGTCCTCAAAGTTGATGTGTTAGAAGCAGGAAAAAGGGCAAGAGTAGGGATTTGAGCGAGTTTGATTTTGATGGCAAGACCACTGGATCATCTCCAAAACTGCAGCTCATGTGGGGTGTTCTTGGTCTGCAGTGGTCAGTATCTATCAAAAGTATCCTTTAAGTCCTGTAAGTTGCGAGGTGTGGCCCTTGTGGTGCTAAGATCTTGCTTCCAGATACCACAGAACTCCTTTAGGGATCTAATGTGGTCTATGCTTAGACAGGTCAGGGCTGTTTTGGCAGCAAAAGTGGGACCAACACAGGTGGCCATAATGTTATGCCTGCTCGGTGTAAATATATACAACACAGCGAATATGTGATGATTTTAGACGTAAACGTGCACGTAAAAGACGTAGTAGCATCTGTATATAATCCTTATTTATTTCTGCCTCATGGTTTAGAGGTAAAACACGAGTTCTTTGTGCGCGTGCAGTTTCTGAGATGCGCCTTTGTGTCTTTGCGCATGCGCTCTTCACTTTTCTACCCTAAAAAGTTTCTTCGTGTATTTTCAATGCTGCAGGCATTTCTAATTAGTGACTAGACTCAAAATATACTATAAATATAGTTCTGAGCCGGAGGGATTTTCTGATGTTATCAGTGTAATAAAGAAGACGAAAAATCTCTAGACCACATTTATTACAAGCAATATAATTATTCGGTCGCTAGAGGGAGATCTTGACCTAAACTGGAGTGTGGCTTAAAAAATCATCATATGGAAGGTATCAGGAGCTCAAGTTGATTCCTATCAAGCTGTGTCAATAATATAGTATTGTTTTTGATATATAATCATTATATACATATTTTCCCAATTGATCTTCCAGATCACTGATGACAGACCGTGTGTTAAGCACAGATCATCACCTCCCCTCAATCCTGTCTATCCAAAGAGCCACAAAACCCCAACTGACTAGACATCATTAGTATGGTAGTACGTTCTCAAAAGAGCAAAGGCACAAACATGGCACTGGTATCGCACTGCATCTCAAGGTCACTGGATGGAGAACTTTCTATCTGCCAGCATCCCTAAGTCAAACACTGACCAACAAAGAAGAGCAATAAGACTGTTAAAACACAGTCCTGTGTCTGGAATAGATGTACTGTACTCTCTAGCTATACAGCAACAATGATTTAACTAAAATGATCTATAAACATATGTAATGTTTAAGAATTCCAGAAATTTCTGCTGCATCAGATACACTTAGCAGCAAAACACGTTACCATATCAGAATGATCCACGAGACAAGGAATATTTGAACAATACTGGTCCTGTAGTGGTTTCTTCCCACTATTGGCTGTAGAACTGGTTACCTATATAAGCTATATATGGCTCCTTTCCTTATCCACAATTCATATTTTAACCACAATCACTTGCAGAAACTGTGATTCCAATGTCCTTGATACACATTTAGGTTTTGCACCTGAGGGTTTTTTTTTTTGTCTTCCATCACTATAAAAAGCTTTCATTACAAAACACAGGTGGTTGTTAAAGATGTTATTTTATTCATTTTTTTTTTGTTGCACATTGTGCTCTGGTGTCCCATCCAGTGCATATTCTGGTCTTGCACCCAGTGTTTTCAGGATAGTGTCCTGGCCTGCTGTGACCCTGAATTAGTTTTTGCATTCATGTGAATTATTATTAGAAGATTGGGGGCAAGTGATTTAGTGGTTAGCATGTTTGCCTAGCACCACCAGGGTTTGGCGCTTGTGTGTGTGTGTATGTATGTATGTATGTGCTCTGGGATGGATTGGAACCTTGTCCTGTGTCCCCTGGGCTTCAGGCTCCCCACAATCCTGTGTAGGATAAGCGGTGGAGCAATGGATCGGTTTTTATGGAGTGTCAGTCATTTTGTCACGTTTTTTGAGAGAAATTTTATTTTTAAAAAGTCCACAAGAGTAATTTCTACTGCTTTTTCAGTGGAAATGAAAAATCTTTGTCAAATGCTTTTCTTTATTTTATTCAAATGCAAAAATAAGAAATACAGTACGTTTGAATGTCTGACATTATTTTGTTAATTTTTCATATCATGTAGAAACTAGGTGATCCATGTGTTGGGGGGAAAATGTTTATCTTTTATAGATTCATAAAATCATAGTGTCATTTCATCAGGCATGACAGGGCAGAATGAAGTTGTGTGTGTGTGCGCGCGCGCGCGCGCGCCTATGTGCTCGCGTGCGCGCGCATGTATTTATATCTTAGTGGGGAACAAACGTCTCTACGCGGATAGGAACATCTGACAGTTTTGACCTTGCTTGTTCTCACGAGGAAAACTACTTTGTCGTTTACAAAAACTTCAGCTTTTATGAAATAAAAAATTTAAAAAAAAATACTCCAGTCTTTCCTTTTATTTTATGTTAGTGTTCGGTTAAATGAGGTGCATGGCATTAATTAGTTGCATTAGTAATTATTTCAATGGAAAATCTTCACAATGGTTGTATGTTTGGGTTAAGTGCGTGTGCGCGCGGGCGCGTGCGCGCGGGCGCGCTCCTCCCGCTCATCCTCTGCGCGCTGCAGTTTCACCTGGAAGCGGAGCAGCGCAGCGCATCCCCTGTCTCTCTCTCTTTCTTTCTCTCTTTATCTGCCTGTCTCTCGCTCTCTTCCGTGCGGCTCCCCGGCTTTGGCTCATGTCGGCTCGGCCGGGGTCTCGTTGTGCTCCACTACGGACAGCTACTGCCATTTTAGCCCTCGGGCCGGGCATGCCGGTGTAAAAGAGGTGGCATTTTTTTCTTCCTTTCCCCCCTCGTATCTCTCGTCCCTTCTCTGCGGCCTGAAAGACACAAAATGTCGACCAGAACGCCGTTACCAACCGTTAACGAGCGCGACACGGAGAATGTAAGTAAAGCCACTTGGATGTAAAAACGTTGTTTGTCGTGTTTATCAGTGTTTCGCTTGATGCATGGATGTTACACATCAGCTTGCTAGCTTGCTAACTAGCTAGCGCTCATCCTGGTAGAGAAGCTAGCGGTTGTGCTCTGCTGGCTAATGTGCTAATAAATCGGTCCCTTTTCTCTCCTCTCGCGCTAATGCTGGCTAACTGTGATTAATGTATTTTTTTTTTTCTTATCCAGGAGTTAAAATACCTTATTCCATCCCCATGTATACAAGTTTGGTTAAATGTGTATTTGTTTACACGCTTAAATCTAGGGTTAACCTCGTATTAACTACTAAACCTAATGACGGAGCGATTCAGGTGCATAGCGATGCTCTCTGTCCTGCCCTTTAACGATAGTCGGCTAATGCTAACTGGAACAATAAGAGTTTACAGGGTTGCAGTGAAAAGAGGAATCACAGGATTTCCCTTCTGTCTCCCTGTCTCAGTTCCTGTCCTAGACGAGACTTTACAGTCTGATGTGTAATTATTAAAATTGAGACAGTGTCTGGAGATATGAAAAGGTCCTTGAGCGACCACCACAATCCTCATCATCCTCATCATCACTATCTTATACTATATTTCAAAGGCGCATCTTATATACAAGACAACATTTCTGTTTCCTCTAATGGACTGAAGAGATGCATGTTCTCGGAAGCATTGCTGTTATATTATTCATAAGAGGATCAATCTATGTAAATATTCATGAGCTGTGCATAAGAGTTCACATGAGCCCTAACTGGATCCGTGGAGTTAAAGTGCACGCGCTCAGTGATCAGCACGTGCATGACATGCATCATTAGGAAATGAAATGTGTTTATTATACCATACATTAACAGCCTCTAATGCTGATTCAGTGGTGTTTGGATGCCAGCTTTTGCTGCAGTGACTCTCCAATTTCTAGACGCACTGCACATCTTTTTCTTTTTTTTTTTAAAGAAAGGCCAATTCACGATTGGAGATCTTGAAAATGAAATCAACTCTATGGTGATGTGCTAACAGTTCAGGTTCTGCATATTGAAATAGTGACTAAGCTGCTTTAATGAACTGCACTCACCATGTCCAGGCATGTTTTCCTGTGAAACATTTTCCCAGCCAGCACGCTGGTGGCCAAGTGGCTGCAGAAGTAATAAATAAATTTCGTCCTATTTTGTCCTATTACGCTTCAGTGTTGTTTGGATGAAGCCAAAATGTAATCCAGTCAATATGAGATGGATCACATCAGAGAGAGGAGTGTGTGTGGGGTGAAGTCTTCACGTGTGAGTTTGATATTAGACGCACAAAGGCAGGAAAATTAGTCACGGAAAAGAACATTAAAAACAGGAAAGAAAATCCAACCCAGAACGTAATCATTTTTGGATGTTTGGACATTTGTGCATTTATTTTGAATGCGTTCAACATCCAGTAACAATTCCGTATGTGAGGACTGAATTCTGACGGGTGTGCTGTTACAGGGAAAAAAAAAATCAACGCTGTGTTGTTTAATAAAGATTGTTCTTTTTCTAAAGAACAATTTTTCTTATCTCATCATGGCACCTGTTTGTGGGTGGGATATATTAGGCAGCATGTGAACATTTTGTCCTCAAAGTTGATGTGTTAGAAGCAGGAAAAATGGACAAGCGTAAGGATTTGAGTGAGTTTGACAAGGACCAGATTGTGATGGCTAGACCACTGGATCAGAGCAGCTCCAAAACTGCAGCTCTTGTGGGGTGTTCCCGGTCTGCAGTGGTCAGGATCTATCAAAAGTGGTCCAAGGAAGGAACAGTGGTGAACCGGTGACAGGGTCATGGGCAGCCAAGGCTCATTTATGCACGTGGGGAGTGAAGGCTGACCCGTGTGATCTGATCCAACAGACGAGCTACTGTTGCTCAAATTGCTGAAGAAGTTAATGCTGGTTCTGATAGAAAGGTGTCAGAATACACAGTGCATGACGGGTCAGGGCTGTTTCGGTAGCAAAAGGGGGACCAACACAATATTAGGCAGGTGGTCATAATGTTATGCCTGGTCAGTGGTAAATACATACATACATGTCCCTGTGTGTGTTTTTTTCTATAGAAATGATAACATGTTTAAAAGAGCACATTAATCAAACCCTGTGATTTGTGTTGCAGCCGGGACTACTGTCAGTGCCGCAGTTATAGAAAATGACTCAACACCTTCTGACCAATCAGAGTCGAGAAAGCAATAGCGATGTGGAATATGCTATTAATAATTTGCTAATAATGACATTGGGGCATTACAAAAGCGTAATAATGTTTTAATGAATTTCTTGACTTTCAGAAGAGCGAGAGAAGTAAAAAGAACTCCATGAACAAACTATGTTGTAATTAAATCATGTGTGATCTTGCCTTGATCTCTTGGCTTGCCAGCAGACTCACTTAGGCACAGATGTGTGCTGGATTTTTTTTCGAGCATTGCTTGTGAGTAAACTGTCTGGTCAGGACAGGAGCAGGCTAAAACAAGACATTGTAGTCAGCAGCAGGTTTGCCCGGTCTACGTGGTAAAAGCAGCCCAATAGCCATTCCAGACTTGCCCAGAAAGAAGTCTTTTACCTGAATATCTGCCCTTTTCCCACACTATACACACCAGTACAGGCATTATTGCCAAATATACTGTAATAGTAATGATTAAATCAAGGCATGTGTTTTCTGTTAGAGGAAAATAATCAGTGGCAGGGTGGTGTGATGCAGTTCAACGTGAAGCAGACTTACACACCCATACTGACATTTATTATTTTCCTATAACAGCATGTGTTTTATTTCTTTTATATCACAGCAATTACAAATTGACAAATGGCACTTTTTATCCATTTATAATTACATTTGATTTTGAGACAAGATCCTGTTAAAAAATGTATAATAGTGTCTGTCAGCAGCCTCGTTTCTCTTTCTCTTGAAGTTAATAGGATAAAAACAAAATCTCAGCTTGCTGGAGACTCTTTCCATAAATGTTAACTAAACATATCCTTACAAAAGCTTCACCCTGTCAGCAATTTTGTGTTTTCTTTGTTTAATAACATATTGTTTCATTTGTTTTTTATTAGACTTGGACGTGATTTTTTTTATTTTATTGTTTCTACAGAAACAATAACGTATAAGGATAACAAGCGCTTTAATAGAACTGGTGTTGTAGACAAAGCTTCCAACCAGTCAGGATCGAGAATGCAATGCTGTCGTGGTGTAATGTACAATGGTTATGACTTTGTTAAAGAAGCAGAATTTATACTTAATACAGATATGAACAGAGCTGGTGCTGGGAATCAGGAGGGAGAGGAGCTCAAAAGGCAGCTAGTTTTGTTATTAAGACTTGCGTGATTGAGATTTGTTGTTTGGATTTATTCACTCAAACTTTGTGTTCAAGGAAAGAAACAGCTGCTTCTTTAAACTCTGTCGGGTTCATAATATCAATGCTGAGCTCAGCACTTTAGTCCACATCTACTTGGTCCAAATTAAATTTTAGAAAAATGAGTGGTGTAAAAACTTACTGTAAAACTTACTTTATTGACAAAGTTCTGCTGATGGACATTAAAACTGGAGTCTGTTGTTCAGTCAAATACAGTATAATAGTGGTATAATACAGTATAATACTGGTATAATGAGTGGGGTAAAGTAGATACCTTTTGATTTTCCGTGCCAGCGTCCTTCAAACTGAACCTGTGAAAATGTTTTTAGGGACATACATACACCGATCAGGCATAACATTTTATAACACTTGTCTAATATTGTGTTGGTCCCCCTTTTTCTGCCAAAACAGCCCTGACCCGTCATGCACTGTGTATTCTGACACCTTTCTATCAGAACCAGCATTAACTTCTTCAGCAATTTGAGCAACAGTAGCTCGTCTGTTGGATCAGATCACACGGGTCAGCCTTCACTCCCCACGTGCATAAATGAGCCTTGGCTGCCCATGACCCCGTCACCGGTTCACCACTGTTCCTTCCTTGGACCACTTTTGATAGATACTGACCACTGCAGACCGGGAACACCCCACAAAAGCTGCAGTTTTGGAGATGCTCTGATCCAGTCGTCTAGCCATCACAATTTGGCCCTTCATCAAACTCGCTCAAATCCTTACGCTTGTCCATTTTGCTTCTAACACATCAACTTTGAGGACAAAATGTTGACTTGCTGCCTAATATATCCCACCCACTAACAGGTGCCATGATGAGGAGATAATCAGTGTTATTCATTTCACGTCTCAGTGGTCATAATGTTATGCCTGATCAGTGTATAACTAATCAATAGATCACACTGTCAGGTTATCGCATATTTATTTATTTTTATATAAAATTTCACGTTTTTTTTTTTCCCTTCTTTAATCGTGTCAGGTCTGCTTTTGTAGTTTTTACCGGTTAAACACCTCTAAGCTTTAATAACACTGATAGTAATGTGTCTACATGGCTGATTACTAGGAAATAACCTTGAATCCCGTGCATATATGCATACGTTCATTTTAAAATCAAATGGCCTCAAAGATGACATTTTGAGTCCCATTAAAAATGGCCTAGGTCCATCCACTGATATTTTTGATTTTGCATAGAGATATGTGGAATCTCTCACATGGTGTTTTGATGATGGTGGTCCAGAGCACTGCACTTCAGTCCAAAATCCCCCATAGGTGCATATGATTTACAAAAATGTTCATTCTCATCAAATCATTCAGTCAGTCCTCATGTCCTGTCAATGTAATATTCCTATCTCCCATCAGAAAAGTTGACGAATCCTAATGACTTTGTATTGATTTACAGTCTGTATACACAGTCGAGTGTACAGACAGACAATATATGACGGAACAAAATAGTTACTAAACCATGTCTGAGTACGTCTGTGGGTTCAGTGAAGCTTATCATCTTCGCCTGGGCTTTCGCACTTTAGTTGCATAACGGGAACCAGGCTGAGAGGTAACGAGAGCTTTCTGAGAGAAGAGCTCACATGATGGGTGGTTGGTTGGTGGGTGGGGGGGAATCAGGATAGAGTAGTTTTCTGGAATGTTGTAGCTTGCTACTGTGTTCATTGTCATTTTAATTCAGGAATAGTTGTGGTGGATTATTCACTTTGAGAAAAGCCCAGAATGCAGCTGCGGGTTTTCCTTTTTTCTTGTCGCTTGTAGTGTTCTGAGTCTCCGACTGATTCACTGATTTGATTCAAGGACTAATTAAACACTGTTCTCCGGCTGCTTTGTAAATCGCCACTAAATATTTTCACATCAGAGTACCATGAACAAAATGTATGCGAGTGAGTTTTATGTTTGATTTTACCCTGAGGACTATTATTTTTTTATGGAATCATCAAAACTCATTCATGTGTTTATGGATGGCTATAATTCATAGCTTGGCATGGGTCAGTTTCAGGGAATTGTGTGGTATATTTATCTGTTCTAGCACAGCAGTGTGTTATATATTCTGTTTCCAGTAGAAAAACACTATCAATATTTTACAATCTTTATATATATCTTTTACATATCTTTTACAGAAGATACAAAGCACTGTGTTGTCTGATCTTATCACAACTTCTTGTAGCATGTTTAAGAGGGACACTGCGCCTGGTCATCATTATTGTGTGTTTTGGTGACATCATTGCTTTATTTGCTCCAGTATGAGAGTTGCATGAGCATGTGTGGGTAAATCATAATTACATTAGATTGCACACGAGGTGAGTGGAAGCTCCAGTTGGCCAGTGTGTGGTCCATTTCCATGTTCATGTTAACTTTAATATAATAATATGAGGCCAGCTAGTTATGTATGGATAAAGATTCTGTGGCAGATTTAAAAAAACTCTAATACAAAAAAAGCGAAATGCACGACAAAAATGGCATTGATTTTTGGGAGAGTGGGTTCGAATCCCAACCATCCATGGCCTGAAGCCAATTGAGCAAACTTGGTTAGGATGGGGGGATGACATGCTCCTCTCTCTCGCTCTCTCAACTCTCTCCTGCTCTCTCTCTCGCTCTCTCAACCCTCTCCTGCTCTCTCTCTCTCTCTCTCTCTCTCTCTCTCTCAACTCTCTCTCTCTCAACCCTCTCCTGCTCTTTCTCTTGCGCTCTCTCTCTCTCTCTCTCTCAACCGTCTCCTGCTCTCTCTCTCACAACCCTCTCCCTCTCTCTGCCTGTCTTTCTCTCTCTCAACCCTCTCTCTCTCGCTCTCTCGCTGATCACAGGGGTCTGTAAACTGTAAGTATGTGAAAGAGGGTAGATAGCACCTTCCGCTCTGTCATGTGATGCAGCATGAGCAGCAATTAAAAATCGATGGGGTGGGGGTTCACATGTGCTTGCATATGACATTTTTATTAGTGATGTGGATAAGCATTGTAAGTCACTACTACAATGCTTTTCCAATGTCCAGTGCCAGTGCTGAGCTGTAGTCCGTGCTGTGATTGTGAGAAATGCTAGCTTTTATGTGTCCAGATTTTAAAGGCTTCTGATGAAATATTGTTTTTTTAAAACCAAAGTGTTATAAACACAGAACATCACAGCTCTAAACTTTGGGTTGATGCTGTCTCCAAGATATCTCCATGCCTTCAGGGGCAATATATTTAGCTTCACAAGAGTGCTGTTTTGGATCATACAGTATTTGGATACAGTAACTGCTATAAATCACACTCTGTTTGAACGGCAACTCGCCTCCTGAATCCCGAGTGACCACGTGTCATTTTGGCATCTCTTATCATTATACTGTCACGTTGACTGTAAACATTTATGTTGCTTCTGCAAGCTGATGGAGATGTGGGTCTAGACATTAACAGCAGTATTTAATACGTATTAAACCCAAGCAAGGGCAGTAAATACACTAACACAGTAAGTACACATGACAATGATAATACACAGAACATGAGCTCTGTAACTGTAAACAATTGAAGTTTTTTTTCTTACAAAAAAAGCTTGTTTTTACTTTTCACAGATGAATGTAGAGCAGACTCAAATATAGACAGTTCATTATTAAATAGCTTGGATGGTGGCATCACTTTAATATGGGTTTTGACTGTGTTCAGAAATTGTAGCACATAAACCACATTATATTATCATATACATCTGAATACTAACATGCCTGATTAGCAATATGATGCATTCTCTAAGATGTCTAATCTAACTAATAATCTGATATCACATTTCTGATATAAAAACATTTTTCAACATGGTTCTATACCAAATAGATTTTCTTCTCTCTTTTCAATGCTGCCTGCTGTTTGTATTAATAAGCATATGTCATTTTGCCAGTCAGTTTCCTTATACACATTGCTCATTCATAGTGTAACAGGTTGCCCCGGGCTTCCGGTCAACAAATCAAGTGCACATCCTTTATAAACCGACCAGGAATAACATTATGACCACCTGCCTAATATTGTGTTGGTCCCCCTTTTGCTGCCAAAACAGTCCTGACCCGTCATGCACTGTGTATTCTGACACGTGCGTAAGTGAGCCGTGTCGCCGGGTCAGCACTGTTCCTTCCTTGGACCACTTTTGATAGATACTGACCACTGCAGACCGGGAACACCCCACAAGAGCTGCAGTTTTGGAGATGCTCTGATCCAGTCGTCTAGCCATCACAATTTGGCCCTTCGTCAAACTCGCTCAAATCCTTACGCTTGCCCATTATTCCTGTTTCTAACACATCAACTTTGAGGACAAAATGTTCACTTCCTAATATATCCCACCCACTAACAGGTGCCATGATGAGGAGATAATCAGTCTTATTCACCTGTCACTGCTCGTAATGTTATGCCTGATCGGTGTATATAGATCAGTGTCCAGTCTTATCCAGAAAGGGCACACCTGAGTCAACTGAAAGCCAAGAGTAACTGATTACATAGGTGAAGTCAGTGTGTCTCCTGGATGATCGGAATAAAACCTGCAGCCGCGGATAAGACTGGACACCCCTATTTCCCTATATTAGATATATAGGAACAATGTAAACTATATGAACATAAGCTGTAACACAGGTGTGTGTGTGTATAAACAAAAGCAAATCTCGAATATTATGCTTTAATGTGAGGTCTTAAAGGAGAAGTTCACTTCCAGAACTAAAATCTACAAATAATTTCCTCACCCCCTTATTATCCAAGATGTTCATGTCTTTCTTTTTTTGAGGAAAACATTTCAGGATTTTTCTCCTGAAGCACAACTACAGACCCAAACATGCAAAGGGAAGTGCAAATAAGTCAAACGCTCTTTACTAACAAAAAAGGTTACATATAACTTTGTCATTCCACACGCAACAACTTCAGAGCCGTCCTCCTTCTCCACACTAGTAAACACCGGCGTGACCTTCCGACGTGATTACGTAGTACGTAGCGTCGCGGACGCGCATCCCAGAGCTAGTGCTAGATGAGCTTTTGTGCTTAAAAACTATACAATTTTTATTTTTCTAAGAAAATGACTGATCGTTTCTCTAGATAAGATCCTTCTTCCTCAGCTGGGATGGTTTAGAGCTGCATTTGAACTGCATTTTGGAAGGTCAGACTCACGGCCACATTAAAGTCCACTATATGGAGAACAATCCTGAAATGTTTTCCACAAAAAACATCATTTCTTTACGACTGAAGAAAGAAAGAAAGACATGAACATCTTGGATGACAATGGGGTGAGTAAATTATTTGTAAATGTTTGTTCTGAAAGTGAACTTCTCTTTTAATACTGCTTGAAAGAGGACAGTTAAAAAAAGAAAGAAAGAAACTTTGAGACATGTCATTACCCCCCTAAAGTGCTGTGGCAGAGAAGTGACTCCAGAACGAAGCATTATCATGATGATTCTCTGTCGATTGTGTTCGACCAATCAGTGCCCTGCATTATATCTCTTTCTACCCGTATGTGGGTACATAAAGCAGTGAAAATGCAGGTTAACGCTTCATTTTCCGTGCAAAGCCATGACGCACCATGCTGTGGAAAAGTGCTCTTAGACATCCAATAAGAGTGAACAGTAACACAGATGTCTGCACTGAGTGATGCCATGTTTCTAAGCTCACATGGTTGCACTCAAGTCTTCATGTTTCCACAAGCCCAGAATAATAGTGCTAGCGACCAATTTCAGAAACTTCTTGTGAATCCTTAGAGGCACATAAAACCCCACAGACAATCCAAGCTGCTGCTTAAGATGATTGTGGGAAGATATAACAGAGCACTTAACAGCTGATGTTGACAGCAACTGTTCGACATCAAGACTCACCAGGAGCCCATTCTCAAAAAATGCTGTGGTTTACAATAGAGGAGTTTGCACACAGGCTGAAGTGTAGAAAAGAGTGTACCAAAAAAAATATCTGAATATGCACTACCATATGACATCTTGCAAACCAAAAATGTCTTTCTGCTAAAGTGACTTGTGTTCTTTTTCTTGTCATTTTGCTTTTGTTGCCTTCTGAGCGCTGCTGATCCACCCGCTAAGTGTTCAACTCTTTAAAAAATCAAAACACAAAAGCAGACGGTCAATGTGAAGTCCAGCAATGACGATGACGCAAAGTGTAGACCCTGGCAGGTGAAAGAAGGACAAACACATGTCTCAGTGCTCACAGAACTGAATACCACAGGTGCTTCCCTCTGTCTCTCTCTTTCTCTTTCTCTTTCTCTTTCTTTTTCTTTTTCTTTTTTTCTCTCTCTCTCTCTCTCTCTCCCTCCCTCCCCTTGAACTCCCCCCGTTTCTCTCTCCTTGTCTCTCTCTCCCTCTCTTGCTCTGTTTCTCTCTCTCTCTCTCTCTCTCTCTCTCTCTCTCTCTCCTTGTCTCCCCCCGTTTCTCTCTCCTTGTCTCTCTCTCCCTCTCTTGCTCTGTTTCTCTCTCTCTCTCTCTCCCTCCCTCCCCTTGAACTCCCCCCGTTTCTCTCTCCTTGTCTCTCTCTCCCTCTCTTGCTCTGTTTCTCTCTCTCTCTCTCTCTCTCTCTCTCTCTCTCCTTGTCTCCCCCCCGTTTCTCTCTCCCTCTCTCTCTCTCTCTCTCTCTCTCTCTCTCCATCTCTCTCTCTCTCTTGCTCTGTCTGTCTCTTTCTCTCCATCTCTCTCTCTCTCTCTCTCTTTCTGTCTCTCTCGTGCTCGCTCTCTCGCTTGCTCCCTCTCTCTCGCTCTCTTTCACTCTCTCTTTCTCTCTCTCTCCCTTCCTCCCTCTCTCTCCCTGTCTCCCTCCTGCTTTCTCTTTCTCTCTCACTTTCTCACTCTCTCTCTCTCTCTCTCTCTCTCTCTCTCTCTCCCTCTCTCCCTCTCTCGCTTTCTCCCTCCCTCTCGCTCTCTCTCCCCTCCCTCTCTCTCGCTCGCTCTTTCTCTCACTCTCACCCTCACTCTCTCTGCCTCTACCTCCCTCCCTCTCTGCACACTTGTCGATATACATTTTGCACTTGCACCTTGCGGTCATTTCTAACGACCAGGCTCACAAATACTGCTCTGAGCATTCATCACATTATTCCTCACACTCTCGGTACCTAAAAATGACTATTTAAAGTACATTTCTCTCATGTTGTCTTGCTTTCTCACGCATGATCGTATAATAGGTCACATAGCAACATGTGGTTTCAAATGCTGATATTGGAGAATTTTTAGACTAAATGAGCAAGATATCGACTGATATCAACATCATTGGCAGCACTTTTTGTGCGACTTTTTTTGAATGCCTTTGCAAAGAAAATTCTATATACAATTGAACCAAAAAAGCACATGCCAGATGATATTAATATTATGAAGTCCATTTACGGCTCTTACTCTAAAATATGATGATTCAAATATTTTATGAAATACATATATATTTATTTATTTTATGAACCACATTGTAACTAGCTGCGTGGGTGGCATCCAGCAAAGTGAGGTAATACCGTATAAAATCCCTTACATTCACTAAACTACTTCATTTGATCACTATCGAACAACAACTTGAGATTTATTACACCAAAATGCCACCAGCAATGATGCTAACGAGGCAGAAAACTCCATCCGAGTGTGGTGCTTAGTGAAGAGTCAAACATCAACTAGCTGCTCATATGAGAACATAATCGCCTGCTTGCTAGCTGGCTAACCACATGTGTAATTATAGCTAGAAACATTCATGCTGTTGTCTGTGAAATCTCTAAGATGATGTTTCCTAGAGATTTGCCCCGATGCTTGACTGGCGTCTGAGGGAACAGATCCTGGACACTTCAATGTAAGCAGCGTTTATTCCAGATCAATCAAGTCCTTGCGGTTGTTCCACCTCCGGTTTGTTTGTGCAGAACACAGCAGTTACACTCTGGTGTGAACAAAAACAAAAGTGGAGGTGGTCTCTGTTCAGCTCCAGGTGTGATTTCATTGCAGTGAGAAAGCGATTCGATCCTGAATCGATCCAGCTGCAGGAAGTGAACCGAATGTGTTGTGTATTTTGGGTCTTTTTTTGTTGTTTTTTTTAAACTGAGGTAAAGGACAGAGCTGTAGGACCACAGAATGTGTAATGACTTCTGGACACTGGGTTCGACAAACAAGACGAGAACATGATTGTTGTATGTGTTAAACACAAGGCTTTAGTAGTTATTTATACGTTTATCTATCTATTCGGTCGGGGTTAGTTCTGTCATCACTATGAAGACTTGCCCTTTTCCCATATTTCTGACCCATGAATATGTGAAAATTACAGTTATGTGAGAAATAATCCATGCCGGATCGGTGTGATACCGTTACCTGCAGCACCTCAAAGTGGGTTATTTCCGTATAATAGCATGGTCTAGAGTGTCTTATTCCACCTACACTACAGCGATTACAGTGTTTCATTTATTAATGAATGACACATCACATAGTTGAACTGTTTTTAGTTAGATTTAATGAATTAAGTTAATTCCTGATCTCTCATTTTATAGCGGTCTAGAACAGTTTTTCCCTCATCAATGCACCATCCTTCTCTCTTTCTGTCTTTCTCTCTCTCTCTCTCTCTCTCTTTTTGAAAATGCAGCTTGTCATTTTACCAAGAAACCACAAAGCATAAACTCCTCTGTCCTGAAGACTTTCCCTTTCTGGAAAACTTTACAAAGCACCGTGACTGATGCAAAGCACTGACGCTCGAGACTCCTTCCGTACATATTAACTAAATGTCTTAACTAAACATTTTGCAAAATGATGTGGTTATAACACCATGTCAATGAGTATACTTTTTTTAAAATCAGTTTATTATTAAGCTTGGATAGCATGGAGCATATGAACTGTTAGTAGACGCTATAATAAATTAGAAAGAAACTCAAAAGGAACATTAAAATGAACTTGTTGTACATGTTGTCGTCTGATCTGCTGTTGTGTAAATGGAGTTTTTTGGTTTATTTAATTATGGACAGTGTGAAACCAAACTCAATAGCAGATTGACCAAAAGTACTGTGACTCTGCATGTTGTTTGTAGAACATGAATGACGTCGGTTCTCCGCTTGGCGGAAATGAGAACACTGATGAGTTATTGTTATTGTGTTAAGTTTATGAGCTCGTGAAGCCAAATTCCTCCCTAGTGTAGGCTGCGTTCCTGTGCTCTTCGCTTTCTCGCTGTGAATGAATTCCAGCATTTTGTGGACTGCAACGTCGGTTGCAACCTACCGCTAAAAATAGCTTTTCGTTCAAGGAACAAAGTGTCTGTTGGAACTTTTGAAGGTAGCACGGAAGCACGACCTCATGGCGACCTTGAAAAATTGGCTGATACTTCTGGCTTGCTTGCGATCACTCGAGGAAATAAAGTTACAGGGATGGCACTGAGCCAGCAGCTCTGCCCTCCATCTAACCTCCAGGCTTCAGGAGAAGAGCCCTTCTATCGACTGGGCTGGATGGATGGGCTTTTTATTGGGTTATATCTTCCAGCCTGTGGTGTGTTACGAGGCACACAGGGAGGGTGGGGGAGGGTTATAGTGTGGAGAAAGGGGCATTAAGGCTTACCCAGAGGAGGAGGCGGTGGTTGTTTTTGTGCTCTAGCTTCAGTGTCTGTCCTACTGAGATTGTCCTACAGACTTCTATCTGTGTGCCGGCCCGTGGCTTGCAGCAAGTTGCTAAATCAGCGGTGTTGCATTTACTGAACAGCGCACAAATCCGATTGAGTGAAATCTGAAACCTTGTGAGCTTGGCCAATCAATGCTTTATTGACTTGTGACTTGCACAAAAAGCAAAGGCCTGCTTTATTTGCTGAGATTCACACATACTAGTGCTAGTTATCTGGTTTGTCTTACTGTGTTAGCTGGAGAAACTGCTTATTGTTTCCAGAGATAATATTTGTGGTTAGAGAAATTTATGCTACTGTTCCATAGAAGAGAAATGATAAACCAAAAACTCATCATGCTGTAGAGTTAGGGGGTTTTGTCTGGATTTATAACACTGCACATTATAATAACCACTAAGCTATTTTTGAAAGCCAAGGCTCTGTTACACTCATGATGGAGGAGAAAAGGCCATGCAGGATGTCTTGATGCACAGTGTGGTCTGTGCTGAGTGTTCTGAGCACCACCATTACTGACTGAGGAAGTGACTGACTGGCTGAGTGAGGGAGTGACTGACTGGCTGACTGAGGGAGTGGCTGACTGAGGGAGTGACTGACTGACTGACTGAGGGAGTGACTGACTGAGGGAGTGGCTGACCGAGGAAGTGACTGACCGAGGAAGTGACTGACTGACTGAGGGAGTGACTGACTGAGGGAGTGACTGAGGGACTGAGTGAGGGAGGGAGTGACTGAGGGACTGAGTGAGTGACTGAGGGAGTGACTGAAGGACTGAGTGAGGGAGGGAGTGACTGAAGGACTGAGTGAGGGAGTGACTGACTGGCTGACTGAGGGAGTGGCTGACTGAGGGACTGACTGAGGGAGTGACTGACTGAGGGAGTGGCTGAGTGAGGAAGTGACTGACCGAGGAAGTGACTGACTGAGGGAGTGACTGAGGGACTGAGTGAGGGAGGGAGTGACTGAGGGACTGAGTGAGTGACTGAGGGAGTGACTGAAGGACTGAGTGAGGGAGGGAGTGACTGAGGGACTGAGTGAGGGAGGGAGTGACTGAAGGACTGAGTGAGGGAGGGAGTGACTGAAGGACTGAGTGAGGGAGGGAGTGACTGAAGGTCTGAGTGAGGGAGGGAGTGACTGAAGGTCTGAGTGAGGGAGGGAGTGACTGAAGGACTGAGTGAGGGAGGGAGTGACTGAAGGACTGAGTGAGGGAGGGAGTGACTGAAGGACTGAGTGAGGGAGGGAGTGACTGAAGGACTGAGTGAGGGAGGGAGTGACTGAAGGACTGAGTGAGGGAGGGAGTGACTGAAGGACTGAGTGAGGGAGGGAGTGACTGAAGGACTGAGTGAGGGAGGGAGTGACTGAAGGACTGAGTGAGGGAGGGAGTGACTGAAGGACTGAGTGAGGGAGGGAGTGACTGAAGGACTGAGTGAGGGAGGGAGTGACTGAAGGACTGAGTGAGGGAGGGAGTGACTGAAGGACTGAGTGAGGGAGGGAGTGACTGAAGGACTGAGTGAGGGAGGGAGTGACTGAAGGACTGAGTGAGGGAGGGAGTGACTGAAGGACTGAGTGAGGGAGGGAGTGACTGAAGGACTGAGTGAGGGAGGGAGTGACTGAAGGACTGAGTGAGGGAGGGAGTGACTGAAGGACTGAGTGAGGGAGGGAGTGACTGAAGGACTGAGTGAGGGAGGGAGTGACTGAAGGACTGAGTGAGGGAGGGAGTGACTGAAGGACTGAGTGAGGGAGGGAGTGACTGAAGGACTGAGTGAGGGAGGGAGTGACTGAAGGACTGAGTGAGGGAGGGAGTGACTGAAGGACTGAGTGAGGGAGGGAGTGACTGAAGGACTGAGTGAGGGAGGGAGTGACTGAAGGACTGAGTGAGGGAGGGAGTGACTGAAGGACTGAGTGAGGGAGGGAGTGACTGAAGGACTGAGTGAGGGAGGGAGTGACTGAAGGACTGAGTGAGGGAGGGAGTGACTGAAGGACTGAGTGAGGGAGGGAGTGACTGAAGGACTGAGTGAGGGAGGGAGTGACTGAAGGACTGAGTGAGGGAGGGAGTGACTGAAGGACTGAGTGAGGGAGGGAGTGACTGAAGGACTGAGTGAGGGAGGGAGTGACTGAAGGACTGAGTGAGGGAGGGAGTGACTGAAGGACTGAGTGAGGGAGGGAGTGACTGAAGGACTGAGTGAGGGAGGGAGTGACTGAGGGACTGAGTGAGTGAGTGAGTGAGGGAGTGACTGAGGGACTGAGTGAGTGAGTGAGTGAGGGAGTGACTGAGGGACTGAGTGAGTGAGGGAGGGAGGGAGTGACTGAGGGACTGAGTGAGTGAGGGAGGGAGGGAGTGACTGAGTGAGGGAGTGACTGAGTGAGTGAGTGAGTGAGTGAGTGAGTGAGGGAGTGACTGAGTGAGTGAGTGAGTGAGTGAGGGAGTGACTGAGGGACTGAGTGAGTGAGTGAGGGAGTGACTGAGGGACTGAGTGAGTGAGTGAGGGAGTGACTGAGGGACTGAGTGAGTGAGTGAGGGAGTGACTGAGGGACTGAGTGAGTGAGTGAGTGAGGGAGTGACTGAGGGACTGAGTGAGTGAGTGAGGGAGGGAGTGACTGAGGGACTGAGTGAGTGAGTGAGGGAGTGACTGAGGGACTGAGTGAGTGAGTGAGGGAGTGACTGAGGGACTGAGTGAGTGAGTGAGGGAGTGACTGAGGGACTGAGTGAGTGAGTGAGGGAGTGACTGAGGGACTGAGTGAGTGAGTGAGGGAGTGACTGAGGGACTGAGTGAGTGAGTGAGGGAGTGACTGAGGGACTGAGTGAGTGAGTGAGGGAGTGACTGAGGGACTGAGTGAGTGAGTGAGGGAGTGACTGAGGGACTGAGTGAGTGAGTGAGGGAGTGACTGAGGGACTGAGTGAGTGAGTGAGGGAGTGACTGAGGGACTGAGTGAGTGAGTGAGGGAGTGACTGAGGGACTGAGTGAGTGAGTGAGGGACTGAGTGAGTGAGTGAGGGAGTGACTGAGGGACTGAGTGAGTGAGTGAGGGAGTGACTGAGGGACTGAGTGAGTGAGTGAGGGAGTGAGGGAGTGACTGAGGGACTGAGTGAGGGAGTGAGGGAGTGACTGAGGGACTGAGTGAGTGAGGGAGGGAGTGACTGAGGGACTGAGTGAGTGAGGGAGGGAGTGACTGAGGGACTGAGTGAGTGAGGGAGGGAGTGACTGAGGGACTGAGTGAGTGAGGGAGGGAGTGAGGGACTGAGTGAGTGAGGGAGGGAGTGACTGAGGGACTGAGTGAGTGAGTGAGGGAGTGACTGAGGGACTGAGTGAGTGAGTGAGGGAGTGACTGAGGGACTGAGTGAGTGAGGGAGGGAGTGACTGAGGGACTGAGTGAGTGAGGGAGGGAGTGACTGAGGGACTGAGTGAGTGAGGGAGGGAGTGAGTGAGGGAGTGACTGAGGGAGGGAGTGACTGAGGGACTGAGTGAGTGAGGGAGGGAGTGACTGAGGGACTGAGTGAGTGAGGGAGGGAGTGACTGAGGGACTGAGTGAGTGAGGGAGGGAGTGACTGAGGGACTGAGTGAGTGAGGGAGGGAGTGACTGAGTGAGTGAGGGAGGGAGTGACTGAGGGACTGAGTGAGTGAGGGAGGGAGTGACTGAGGGAGTGAGTGAGGGAGGGAGTGACTGAGGGAGTGACTGAGGGACTGAGTGAGGGACTGAGTGAGTGAGTGAGGGAGTGACTGAGGGACTGAGGGAGTGACTGAGGGAGTGACTGAGGGACTGAGTGAGTGACTGAGGGAGTGACTGAGGGACTGAGTGAGTGAGGGAGGGAGTGACTGAGGGACTGAGTGAGTGAGGGAGGGAGTGACTGAGGGACTGAGTGAGTGAGGGAGGGAGTGACTGAGGGACTGAGTGAGTGAGGGAGGGAGTGACTGAGGGACTGAGTGAGTGAGGGAGGGAGTGACTGAGGGACTGAGTGAGTGAGGGAGGGAGTGACTGAGGGACTGAGTGAGTGAGGGAGGGAGTGACTGAGGGACTGAGTGAGTGAGGGAGGGAGTGACTGAAGGACTGAGTGAGGGAGGGAGTGACTGAGGGACTGAGTGAGGGAGGGAGGGAGTGACTGAGGGACTGAGTGAGGGAGGGAGGGAGTGACTGAGGGACTGAGGGAGGGAGGGAGGGAGTGACTGAGGGACTGAGGGAGGGAGGGAGGGAGTGACTGAGGGACTGAGTGAGTGAGGGAGGGAGTGACTGAGGGAGTGAGTGAGGGAGGGAGTGACTGAGGGAGTGAGTGAGTGAGTGAGGGAGGGAGTGACTGAGGGAGTGAGTGAGTGAGTGAGTGAGGGAGGGAGTGACTGAGGGACTGAGTGAGTGAGGGAGGGAGTGACTGAGGGAGTGAGTGAGTGAGTGAGGGAGGGAGTGACTGAGGGACTGAGTGAGTGAGGGAGGGAGTGACTGAGGGACTGAGTGAGTGAGGGAGGGAGTGACTGAGGGACTGAGTGAGTGAGGGAGGGAGTGACTGAGGGACTGAGTGAGTGAGGGAGGGAGTGACTGAGGGACTGAGTGAGTGAGGGAGGGAGTGACTGAGGGACTGAGTGAGTGAGTGAGGGAGTGACTGAGGGACTGAGTGAGTGAGTGAGGGAGTGACTGAGGGACTGAGTGAGTGAGGGAGGGAGTGACTGAGGGAGTGAGTGAGTGAGTGAGGGAGGGAGTGACTGAGGGAGTGAGTGAGTGAGTGAGGGAGGGAGTGACTGAGGGAGTGAGTGAGTGAGGGAGGGAGTGACTGAGGGACTGAGTGAGTGAGGGAGGGAGTGACTGAGGGACTGAGTGAGTGAGGGAGGGAGTGACTGAGGGACTGAGTGAGTGAGGGAGGGAGTGACTGAGGGACTGAGTGAGTGAGTGAGGGAGTGACTGAGGGACTGAGTGAGTGAGGGAGTGACTGAGGGACTGAGTGAGTGAGGGAGGGAGTGAGTGAGGGAGGGAGTGACTGAGGGACTGAGTGAGTGAGGGAGGGAGTGACTGAGGGACTGAGTGAGTGAGGGAGGGAGTGACTGAGGGACTGAGTGAGTGAGGGAGGGAGTGACTGAGGGACTGAGTGAGTGAGGGAGGGAGTGACTGAGGGAGTGAGTGAGTGAGTGAGGGAGGGAGTGACTGAGGGAGTGAGTGAGTGAGTGAGGGAGGGAGTGACTGAGGGAGTGAGTGAGTGAGTGAGGGAGTGACTGAGGGAGTGAGTGAGTGAGTGAGGGAGGGAGTGACTGAGGGACTGAGTGAGTGAGGGAGGGAGTGACTGAGGGACTGAGTGAGTGAGGGAGGGAGTGACTGAGGGACTGAGTGAGTGAGGGAGGGAGTGACTGAGGGACTGAGTGAGTGAGGGAGGGAGTGACTGAGGGACTGAGTGAGTGAGGGAGGGAGTGACTGAGGGACTGAGTGAGTGAGTGAGGGAGTGACTGAGGGACTGAGTGAGTGAGTGAGGGAGTGACTGAGGGACTGAGTGAGTGAGGGAGGGAGTGACTGAGGGAGTGAGTGAGTGAGTGAGGGAGGGAGTGACTGAGGGAGTGAGTGAGTGAGTGAGGGAGGGAGTGACTGAGGGAGTGAGTGAGTGAGGGAGGGAGTGACTGAGGGACTGAGTGAGTGAGGGAGGGAGTGACTGAGGGACTGAGTGAGTGAGGGAGGGAGTGACTGAGGGACTGAGTGAGTGAGGGAGGGAGTGACTGAGGGACTGAGTGAGTGAGTGAGGGAGTGACTGAGGGACTGAGTGAGTGAGGGAGTGACTGAGGGACTGAGTGAGTGAGGGAGGGAGTGAGTGAGGGAGGGAGTGACTGAGGGACTGAGTGAGTGAGGGAGGGAGTGACTGAGGGACTGAGTGAGTGAGGGAGGGAGTGACTGAGGGACTGAGTGAGTGAGGGAGGGAGTGACTGAGGGACTGAGTGAGTGAGGGAGGGAGTGACTGAGGGACTGAGTGAGTGAGGGAGGGAGTGACTGAGGGACTGAGTGAGTGAGGGAGGGAGTGACTGAGGGACTGAGTGAGTGAGTGAGGGAGTGACTGAGGGACTGAGTGAGTGAGTGAGGGAGTGACTGAGGGACTGAGTGAGGGAGGGAGTGACTGAGGGACTGAGTGAGGGAGGGAGGGACTGAGTGAGGGAGTGACTGAGGGACTGAGTGAGGGAGTGAGTGAGGGAGTGACTGAGGGACTGAGGGAGGGAGGGAGTGACTGAGTGAGTGAGGGAGGGAGGGAGTGACTGAGTGAGTGAGGGAGGGAGTGACTGAGGGACTGAGTGAGTGAGGGAGTGACTGAGGGACTGAGTGAGTGAGGGAGTGACTGAGGGACTGAGTGAGTGAGTGAGGGAGTGACTGAGGGACTGAGTGAGTGAGTGAGGGAGTGACTGAGGGACTGAGTGAGTGAGTGAGTGAGTGAGGGAGTGACTGAGGGACTGAGTGAGTGACTGAGGGACTGAGGGACTGAGTGAGTGAGTGAGTGAGGGAGTGACTGAGGGACTGAGTGAGTGAGGGAGTGACTGAGGGACTGAGGGAGTGACTGAGGGACTGAGGGAGTGACTGAGGGACTGAGTGAGTGAGTGAGGGAGTGACTGAGGGACTGAGTGAGTGAGTGAGGGAGTGACTGAGGGACTGAGTGAGTGAGTGAGGGAGTGACTGAGGGACTGAGTGAGTGAGGGAGGGAGTGACTGAGGGACTGAGTGAGTGAGGGAGGGAGTGACTGAGGGACTGAGTGAGTGAGGGAGGGAGTGACTGAGGGACTGAGTGAGTGAGGGAGGGAGTGACTGAGGGACTGAGTGAGTGAGGGAGGGAGTGACTGAGGGACTGAGTGAGTGAGGGAGGGAGTGACTGAGGGACTGAGTGAGTGAGGGAGGGAGTGACTGAGGGACTGAGTGAGTGAGGGAGGGAGTGACTGAGGGACTGAGTGAGGGAGGGAGTGACTGAGGGACTGAGTGAGTGAGGGAGGGAGTGACTGAGGGACTGAGTGAGTGAGGGAGGGAGTGACTGAGGGACTGAGTGAGTGAGGGAGGGAGGGAGTGACTGAGGGAGTGAGTGAGGGAGGGAGGGAGTGACTGAGGGAGTGAGTGAGTGAGGGAGTGACTGAGGGACTGAGTGAGTGAGGGAGTGACTGAGGGACTGAGTGAGTGAGGGAGGGATTGACTGAGGGACTGAGTGAGTGAGGGAGGGAGTGACTGAGGGACTGAGTGAGTGAGGGAGGGAGTGACTGAGGGAGTGAGTGAGTGAGGGAGGGAGTGACTGAGGGACTGAGTGAGTGAGGGAGGGAGTGACTGAGGGACTGAGTGAGTGAGGGAGGGAGTGACTGAGGGACTGAGTGAGTGAGGGAGGGAGTGACTGAGGGACTGAGTGAGTGAGGGAGGGAGTGACTGAGGGACTGAGTGAGTGAGGGAGGGAGTGACTGAGGGACTGAGTGACTGAGGGAGGGAGTGACTGAGGGACTGAGTGACTGAGGGAGGGAGTGACTGAGGGACTGAGTGAGTGAGGGAGGGAGTGACTGAGGGACTGAGTGAGTGAGGGAGGGAGTGACTGAGGGACTGAGTGAGTGAGGGAGGGAGTGACTGAGGGACTGAGTGAGTGAGGGAGGGAGTGACTGAGGGACTGAGTGAGTGAGGGAGGGAGTGACTGAAGGACTGAGTGAGGGAGGGAGTGACTGAAGGACTGAGTGAGGGAGGGAGTGACTGAGGGACGGAGTGAGTGAGGGACGGAGTGAGTGAGGGAGGGAGTGAGTGAGGGAGGGAGTGAGTGAGGGAGGGAGTGAGTGAGGGACGGAGTGAGTGAGGGAGGGAGTGAGTGAGGGACTGAGTGAGTGAGGGAGGGAGTGAGTGAGGGACTGAGTGAGTGAGGGAGGGAGTGAGTGAGGGACTGAGTGAGTGAGGGAGGGAGTGAGTGAGGGACTGAGTGAGTGAGGGAGGGAGTGACTGAGGGACTGAGTGAGTGAGGGAGGGAGTGAGTGAGGGAGTGACTGAGGGACTGAGTGAGTGAGGGAGGGAGTGAGTGAGGGAGTGACTGAGGGACTGAGTGAGTGAGTGAGGGACTGAGTGAGGGAGTGACTGAGGGACTGAGTGAGTGAGGGACTGAGTGAGTGAGTGAGGGAGTGACTGAGGGACTGAGTGAGTGAGTGAGTGAGGGAGTGAGTGAGGGACTGAGTGAGTGAGTGAGGGAGTGACTGAGGGACTGAGTGAGTGAGTGAGGGAGTGACTGAGGGACTGAGTGAGTGAGTGAGGGAGTGACTGAGGGACTGAGTGAGGGAGTGACTGAGGGACTGAGTGAGTGAGTGAGGGAGTGACTGAGGGACTGAGTGAGGGAGTGACTGAGGGACTGAGTGAGGGAGTGACTG
The DNA here is from genome assembly GCF_019097595.1 of Hemibagrus wyckioides. NCBI lineage: Eukaryota > Metazoa > Chordata > Actinopteri > Siluriformes > Bagridae > Hemibagrus > Hemibagrus wyckioides. The sequence continues at coordinate 17,272,134 of NC_080719.1, forward strand.
AGGGACTGAGTGAGTGAGGGAGGGAGTGACTGAGGGACTGAGTGAGTGAGGGAGGGAGTGACTGAGGGAGTGACTAAGGGACTGAGTGAGTGAGTGAGGGAGTGACTGAGGGACTGAGGGACTGAGTGAGTGAGGGAGGGAGTGAGTGAGGGACTGAGTGACTGAGGGACTGAGTGAGTGAGGGAGGGAGTGACTGAGGGACTGAGTGAGTGAGGGAGGGACTGAGTGAGTGAGGGAGGGAGTGACTGAGGGACTGAGTGAGTGAGGGAGGGAGTGACTGAGGGACTGAGTGAGTGAGGGAGGGAGTGAGTGAGGGAGTGACTGAGGGACTGAGTGAGTGAGGGACTGAGTGAGTGAGTGAGGGAGTGACTGAGGGACTGAGTGAGTGAGTGAGGGAGTGACTGAGGGACTGAGTGAGTGAGTGAAGGACTGAGTGAGTGAGTGAGGGAGTGACTGAGGGACTGAGTGAGGGAGTGAGGGAGTGACTGAGGGACTGAGTGAGTGAGTGAGGGAGGGAGTGACTGAGGGACTGAGTGACTGAGGGAGTGACTGAGGGACTGAGTGAGGGAGTGAGGGAGTGACTGAGGGACTGAGGGAGGGAGGGAGGGAGGGACTGAGGGAGTGACTGAGGGACTGAGTGAGTGAGGGACTGAGTGAGTGAGTGAGGGAGTGACTGAGGGACTGAGTGAGGGAGTGACTGAGGGACTGAGGGACTGAGTGAGTGAGTGAGGGAGTGACTGAGGGACTGAGTGAGGGAGTGACTGAGGGACTGAGGGACTGAGTGAGTGAGTGAGGGAGTGACTGAGGGACTGAGTGAGGGAGTGACTGAGGGAGTGACTGAGGGACTGAGTGAGTGAGTGAGGGAGTGACTGAGGGACTGAGTGAGGGAGTGACTGAGGGACTGAGTGAGTGAGTGAGGGAGTGACTGAGGGAGGGAGGGAGGGAGGGAGGGAGTGAGGGAGTGACTGAGGGACTGAGTGAGGGAGTGACTGAGGGACTGAGTGAGTGAGTGAGTGAGGGAGTGAGGGAGTGACTGAGGGACTGAGTGAGTGAGTGAGGGACTGAGTGAGTGAGTGAGGGAGTGACTGAGGGACTGAGTGAGGGAGTGACTGAGGGACTGAGTGACTGAGGGAGTGACTGAGGGACTGAGTGAGGGAGTGAGGGAGTGACTGAGGGACTGAGTGAGGGAGTGACTGAGTGAGGGAGTGAGGGAGTGACTGAGGGAGTGAGTGAGGGAGTGACTGAGGGACTGAGTGAGGGAGTGACTGAGGGACTGAGTGACTGAGGGAGTGACTGAGGGACTGAGTGAGTGAGTGAGGGAGTGACTGAGGGAGGGAGGGAGGGAGTGACTGAGGGACTGAGGGAGTGAGGGAGTGACTGAGGGACTGAGTGAGTGACTGAGTAGGCTTCACTCAAGTACTATTGTTAAGAGAGTCCTCGGTTGCTAGGGCTTAAGGGGCCATGAAAGCCTGAGCGGGAACACAGCTCGAGTAGAAAGAAGTTGTGAAAGACTAGTGCTGGCAAGCCGGAACATGTTAAAGGTCAAGGTAAATTCTGGCTCAGTTTTCAAAGGAGTATTGACGTGTGTTTAATTTTTTAAGTTAAAGTCTTTTCTGTTGGTTATAAACAGTGCTCTTTTTTGTTTGTGATATAGGAACAGATAATACTGGAATACTACTGTGAAGTTTTGGTTTAGTTTAAACACTAATTGAATGGTATTTGTTGCACAGTATGAGAGGATAAATGATACCCAAGAAACCTGGTCCCTGAGCTGTTGGAGGACAAACTTCTGGCATGTTGTTGTATTGGATTGCACATGGTATATGAATAGAACCTTAGAGTAGCTTTCTGTTTAGTGTGACTAAAGCAGCTTCGGTTAATTCAGATAATCAGAGTAGCTTCAGTCAATTCAGATCAGTGTGGTGGACAAATAATACATTTATTAGCTCATCCACCGGTTAAAGTAGTAGCTAATGTAGTGTAATAACGCATGGCTAGCTAATAGTCAGGCCATTTTCACACCATGTGTGTGTTCTCTTCTGGAATCTTTGTTGTTTACATGTCTGTGTCCATGACTTTTCTGTGACTTATCCATGCATAAAATGATGCACAACATTAAAGCCTGTTTTTCAACACTTGTCGCTGGTCACCTCAGGCTGAAGTTTAATCACACTTAATTTTGGATGTGGCAGCCGTTCACTGTGAGCTACATCATAAATGGTAGTTTTTAGGGCCTTGAAAAAACCCTGCAAACTTCCATATTTATACTTGTTATTGTGACGGTTGTGTAGTTTCTAAGCAGAGCTGATATTCATGTGGTTTGACTTATAAGTTCATACACCACATCCTCAAGCTTAATGAATGTTTCCAGTTCCCATCAGGCCTACAGTGATGATGGTGTTGGGTTTAAATGAACTCTGAGGTTTCCTCTCATGGTCTTTGTGGTAATTATTGCAGTGTCGGTCACATCAGGGGGTCTCTCGAGAACGCAGTCAAGCTTCAGAGTTTCATCTAGACTGCTAAAGGACACACTAGGTTCCTGGTTTCTGGTTTTGGGGTTTTTTTGTTCCTTTTTCTGTATCTCCTACAGTATGAGCGTGATTAATCACTCCAGCAGTTTGGATGAAACTGTAAAGAGGAATATCGTGACCATGTAAGTGATGGATTTGTAGTTACATTTAGCTTTTTCTTGGTGATTTAAGCTACGAAATTTTTGGCTATTTGTGTATGGTCTGGGCTGTGATCCCAAAAAGTGTGATATGTTTGGAAATGTCAAACGCATTTCCTGGAAAAAAGAATTTCCAATACATATGCTTGACCATGTTACCAGGAGCATGCTAGTGCAACCATTCGTGACACATCAGTATTTTTTTTATGACACCACTGTGCTACTGAACTATGACTAATAAGGAATTTTTAATAAACAATGTGCACTTAGGGAAGGAGGGTGATGTTGCATCTTATGATGAATCGTGTGTTTGTCAAGTTGGTTCTGTGCTGTTTGGTTTCTGTTAGAAGTTAAATGTCTATTCTAAACCATAATTGTAAAATAAATTCATGCAGCATTCTGACTGTTTCCAACTTCTGTATTCCAGCACACGTCTGTGGATGGCTACCCTGACCCTCCAGCACCTCCAGCCAAGTCGGCAAGCAGGCAGAGTCTGCCGCGGTGTCGCAACTCTGTAGCGTCCATCACAGATGACCAGCCTCACATCGGCAACTACAGGCTGCTTAAAACCATCGGCAAGGGCAACTTCGCCAAAGTCAAACTAGCACGGCATATTTTAACAGGACGGGAGGTAAAGCACACAGGCGAACTTTTGTTTTTCCTCAATCTGGTTGTTTGTCAGTGTGCTGTCCTTCGGGAGCATCTGAAAGGGCCATAATCTGTAAAAATTTTTCATTTCTGAATGTTATTAGTGAAATGATTGTGTAACAGGTTACATCGATAATCTGCACTGTTATAAAGCAGAATGTAGGGCAATTCAATGAAAAAGCAAACAGGGTTTGTCAGGGTTTGACAGCAGCTCCTCTGTTGGAGTTTGCTTATTCAGACTTTTGTATGCAAGGACTTATTCTAAGTGAGCCTTTATATATTTTTTTTTAGTTCAATACTCCTGACATAAACTGTTCAGTTGTACACACTGTTAGGCTCCTTCTCCGGTAACAGTAAACACTGCTCACCCTGCCGCATCTTTCTGGGTATGAGAGCCAGATTTAATTTGCTTTAAGCTGGGAGTCTGACTGCCATATTTAGATTTGTGTCATAATGGCGATGGAAATTGTTTTCTTCATGACTGCCTCTTTATCCTTAAAGAGAAATCAGACCACTCATCTGTGCTATGGAATAACGAGTACTCCCACTCTCCCATACGTCTCTCACTTCTCTTACCAATGTGCTCACATGTTTTTATGCGTTTCAGGAGTCATAATATTAGACAAATAACACAGTGAAAGATGTGAAAAAGCTGGGTAGGAGTGTTCTGCAACTTTATAAGACCCATATAAAATAAGGCAAGGGGTTAAGGTGTTAGATTACTGAACAAAGGGGTGTGGGTTCAAATCCTAGGACCAACAAGCTGCTGCTGCTGTGCCCCCGAGCAAGGCCCTTAACCCTCAGTTGCTCAGTTGTATAAATGATATAATTGTAAGTCGTCCTGGATAAGTGCGTCTGCAAATGACCAGAGTCTGGAGTACCTGAGAGTACCACAGTGCTTGATTCTGGTTGGTCAGATAGTGTTGATGTACACCGATCAGTCATAACATTATGAGCACTGAGAGGTGAAGTGAATAGTTGAAGTGTTAGAAGCAGGAAAAATGGGCAAGCGTAAGGATTTGAGCGAGTTTGACAAGGGCCAAATTATGATAGCCAGACGACTGGATCAGAGCATCTCCAAAACTGCAGCTCTTATGGCGTGTTCCCGGTCTGCAGTGGTCAGTATCTATCAAAAGTGGTCCAAGGAAGAAACAGTGGTGAACTGGCGACAGGGTCATGGGCAGCCAGTGTTCATTGATGCATGTGGGGAGTGAAGGCTGGCCCGTGTGATCCGATCCAACAGACAAGCTACTGTTACTCAGATTGCTGAAGAAGTTAATGCTGGTTCTGATAGAAAGGTGTCAGAATACACAGTGCATCACAGTTTGTTGCATTATCACTTTAATAATAACACCTTATTTACAGGGTGCATGTGTCACACAATCTCTGACGTAATAAATGAAACAATAATTAACATTAAAACATTTAACACAAAATATTACTCTTCTGTAAAGGAATCTTTTTTTTTTGTCATCATGTCTCCAGAGTCAGTGCTTTATAACAGCTGTAACAAGTCTTTTTGCAGTTCAGCAAAAACTAGCTGCATTTTTATCTCTTCTTGTCTTAAAATAGAATAAAAAGGCTGTTATGGGACTGATGTTTAATGTTAATAGCTGCTATAATGCGAATGAAACTCGCTTGTTTCATGGACAATTCACAATTACTTATTGCAAACTGCTGGACATTAAGAGGAAAAGCTTTGAGACAACTGTTGTTGGAATCTAATCAACTGAACATAACACACCACCCTGTTGTTGATTCTGGTTCTATAATAGCAAGTCCCCAAGTGTTTTACTCCCTATGCTTTAAATGGTTTGTGCCTTTTTTTAGATACTAGGATGTTAGAATCATTTTGAGTCTGTTATATTAATAAAACACTTGAATACTTGACAGGTATTTGGTCAGTTTCTGCACTTGAAAAAAAAAAAAAAAAAAAATTATTGTGTTCCTGTTGCTTATTGCTGTAAGGCGTCTTCACTGAAACACACTTAGAACACGATGCTGCCTTTCTGTAGAACGCACTAGAAGACCCATCGCTTGTCAGCTCCTATTTTAGCCACTGGTGGTGTTGGATATGATTCAGGATCAATTCTCTTCCAACAGTAGAAGGAAAAAAAACAGACTCATCTCAGCACTCATCTCTGCAAGCATCTTTATTCTTGTTTTCTTGGCTCCTCTTGTCTGTAAACCGGTCACGTGAAGCCAAAAATTCCAAATATTTTGCCCAAAGTCACTGTTAAACGAATACTGTAGGTTGCTGATTAATCCAATTAACTTGATTTTTCCACTTAACTCAAATATAGTTGTTTGGGCAAGATTGGTTTGATTGGGTTTTTGCAAGGTTTGCCTACTCTAAATTGCCCCTTGGTGTGAATAAGGGTATGAATGTGTGTGTGCATGGTGGCCTGTGATTCTCTGGTGTTTATTCCCTCCTCATTTTTCTGTGTCAAGCTCTATATTCATCCCAGACGTGATCAGGTGCTTACGAATGAAATGCAACTTTTAAAGTGGAACTATGTTATCATCTACACAATGTCCAGCTCTCTTATGTTCCTATACAGAACTGATGACAGGCTGTGTAAAGCCCTCATAATGCCTCAGAGTTCTGCTACTTTATAACGTTTATTATTTTTATAGATTAGATTACAGTCATGCTTTATCCTAAACCACATCAGTCTGACAGAACTAGATAACAAGATATTTTTAGAGTGAGTTTGCATATGTTTATGAAATAAAAAGCTTATGAGCGAGACTTCCAGTCCACACCTTGTTAGCTACATTAGCTTTATAGCTTCAGAGGAAAACTATACCACAGTGAATATCAGACACCACGCATGTCTTGGCTGATTGTGTATATAATTTTTAAAATCAGTCTGATCTGGACTGTTCTTTTTTGCTTGTCTGTTGTCTGTCTGTCTTGGTCTCTCGCTCTGTGTTTTCTGCCTCTGTCTGTGTTTTGCTTAGGTTTGATAATTCATGTTGATAATTCACACCTCTCTATCTTTCAGGTTGCTGTGAAGATCATTGATAAGACGCAATTAAATCCCACTAGTTTACAAAAGGTAAGCTATTCTTTTGTTCATTGTTTATCCAGCTGTCAAACTGGGTTTTCATGTTCATGTCTCATAGCACACGTGAAGCCTGACTTATTATGGACTTGAACCCCGCTCAGTAATCTTGCCTGCTATAGTGTCCTTAGTGATCTGTTTATAATACACTTCTGATCACTCTTACTTATATAAGAGAGCATGTCAACACAAGACTTTCAAGGCACATTTTTTCTCTTTTGTGTCTCAGGAAGTGTGACAGCAGCTGTGATAATACACTGTCACAAGCATGTCACTGCTGTGTAATGGAGTTCATTCAGAACGTTGTACTGTTCAGACACATAAAAGACAAAACACGAGCACACCGAGTCACGTTTGAAAGTCCCCGTGATTTTCTTGCCTTAAGCCATGGATAAATGTACTGTATATTGCTGATGTTTCCGTGTGGAGAATCGAAGTAACAAGAAAGAATGATGGGATCTTTTTCACTTATTTTCATGTCCCCAAGACATACCATTAATGTAAGAAGGACACACTAGGGCTCCTGAGTGGCCGCAGAAATCGTGATCCGCATCCCAACGGTGATATCTGGAGCTTTCACACTGTGACCCTGTGACACTAATGACACTAGTCCATCACAGACCTTTAATGTATATGGAAGAGGGCAGGTGGCTCTCTGAATACTTTCATTTGCTGTGTGTGTGTGTGTGGAGGCTAGCTTCCTGTTCACCTTAACCTTCCAAACTAGTAGCTCTTGTACATTAGGAGTGACGAGGTAGCGTGTGGGAATCTGCAATGCCTAAACTGGGAGACGACAATATATACTAGGATTAGGGAGAAATCTTTTTTTTTTTTTTAAATATTTAGACATTGTCTATTAGGAAAATAGTAACTGATTTATTACTCACAATTTGTGGCTGCCTGCAGTGTTTTACTTTTCTGCTTCCTGCTCGGTTGGTGCGCTGCGTCATCATGAATCTCTCCCGGTGTATTACTTACACCCCAAAACAATTCAACAGACAGTTTATTTTCCCAGTGCAGCTTTGTGAAAATGTATCTCCATTTAATTGAAAAAGAAATAGGAGCACGTCATTGGCGTATAACGGGAAACTACTTTTTGCACTACTTTTAGCTCAGCGTCATGCTAAGTATTAACACTCCATGCCTGTACAAACCGAGACTTTTCTATTCCAACCACTGTTTGAAAGTTTAGCTGCAAATGAGCCAAGTTTATAATCGATTCAACTTTGACAGCCCGAAGGTGTAAAAATTCAAAGCAGGACCACTCTGTCTCCAAAGAACAATAACAGAATAGCTAGTGTGAAGCAATTTTGTAGCTCATAATCTGTAACTAGAAGATTATTTGTAGCTCATAATCTGTAAGTAACTGTGGTGGTGTGATAAGGAGACACTTGCTAGTGAAATGAAGTTTAACAGCATAAATTAAAATGTCATTCCCTAGCGTCCAGGAAACTGCGGTGACTTCATGATTTAGCGGTGGACATTCCGATTCATCTGTGACTCAAATCTTTCGATTTCATTCACAAAATGACTTCCTCAGATTTGTTCACTGATTCATTCAGCAACCTTTTTCAGAAATTACACAGTGCTAGCGAGTGTCTTTAGATATTTTGAGTAAGCCATTGTTTCAGTGAGATCTATCAGATCCTCGTTTATTCATTTTACTTACTAGTTCATCAGAATCAGTAAGTCTACCATTCTTGTTTAGAGTCAAACTAATGGGTGTATTTATTCTATATTTATGCTTCCTTTTGAGTTGAATTAAAAATGCAGTCTGTGTTAGCACAAAGCACAAAATCAGTTTTCTATCCCATATCAGAAAAGGAGCAGCTTTCAGTCTGACTATGTTTCCCTATGTTAACTTCAGGTCAAAAAGAAAAGGTCTAGGTATAATAATTAGAAACCTTATGAAGGATCAGAAATCCCAGTCTGAACTTTTGTGCATACGTTGCATCCGGTGTAAATTCTGCTGGAATATTTTAGCAGACTAGTCAGGTCACTGTGCGTCACTTTATGGATTCTGTGAGAGTTTGCAGTTCCAGTTCATAACTGGTGTTCCTGATGATTAGCTGGCAGAGTAAAGCATGAACTGGTGTGAACTTTCACTCAGTTATCAGGGAACTGCAGTAAATCAGCACTAACATTTTAGGCTAAAGTTATCCCACCATAATCATAGTGACGGACTGCCTGTTTATCGTGATCAGTACACACGCTTATAAAATAGTTTGCCATCGATTGAGTCATTTGGTATCTGCATAACAATGGTGAGTCACAAGCCAAAGTTCCAGATGTTCAGTTTGTTATGTCACGCAGAGTCGCACTGCCCTGTTTATTTGAGTAAATTCAAATGGCGCTGATGCTGGAGTGGTCACTCGCGGTTAAGACGCTCTTATCAGAAGGTGATCGGTTTATCTTAGCACAGTCAAGCCATGTCCTTTAACCTTCATCTGCGCAGAAGAACATCTGTATTTATTTAAGTATGTATTAAAAAATCACCTGTCTCCCTTTTTTCTTTTCATAGCAACATTCTAGCAACCACATGCAATACCATAGCAAATGCCTAGCAACAACACCAGGAAATTCCAAGAATCCTCGCAACTAATCTGCATTTTCTTCAGGAAAGTGATGCCTTTCAGCTATTGATAAAAAGCTTCACAGCATGAGCTGGTCTTTATCAGGGATAATCAGTAGCATTTGTAGCTGCTGTATATTGTATTAATTATTGCATAATTAATAATTATTACAATATAGGGCTTTGCAGTCAGGTCTGGGCAGTAGGATGATATAATAGCATGAAGTAGATGGTAGAAAAATCTGCTGTCACATAGTTTGTGATCATGCTCAGATCACGACAACTTTATCAAAGATCATTTTGACGGTTACAAACTTTGCTTGGAAGCAGCTGATGGTAAAGCTTCTTACTGAATCTTTAAAACAGTTTTTTTTTTTTTTAATGTTTCCTTCTTGTAAAAGTGTTTTTATAAGTTCAATGTTTTGCTTAATATTTATTTTAAATGTTATAATTATTATATTAATATTCCAGTTATTTATTCCAATACGCCAATTTTTTCTATATATGTATTTTTAACTTTTGTGAAATAAATATTTTACTTTAAATTATCCGTGAAGTTTCCCAGACATTAAATACAATTCGTTTTTTCAGGGTATTTTTATCAAGATTTTTTCCCCCCATTTCATTTGCCACAGTTTGCTAGTCTTAGGATGATGATTGATGGTGTTATCAGTGATTACTGACAGATTCCAGCTTAGGTGATGGCTAGTTGGATGTTTATGTCTGTCTGAAACACTGTCTGCAGCTTTAAGATAAATAAAAAAAAAAAAAAAACTTGTGTTGCGTCTCATACTCCATGTTTCCTTTAAGCTTGCTCTGTACACTATGCAAACCTTATGAGGGTTTAAATGTGAAAAATGACACGGTTTGGTTAATCAGCTTTATCAGCTGTAACACAGAACATGCATGCACAATATATATGTATAATTTATTTCGGTTTTCAAATGAGAAGTCCAGCCTATAAACATTTTATTTCAGTTTATAATGAGCTTAATCACAGCTAATTACTCATAGGGTTTATTTTACAGTCCTGTATTCAGTTCGCAAGTATTCCTGACCCTGTTAACATGAAATCAATCCAAACGCCTGACTAAATGCTAATGGTAGCGATAACAGCTGACGGCCACAGCGTCCAGTATTTTTTTTCCACTGTAATTATGTAACATGGACTCGGCACAAGTTTTGTATTCTGGCAAATCCTCCTTCTTTCCTTCATCGACATCGCTGCGAAGTCATATACGAATCGGCTATAGTTAAAAAACAGAATAGGACAAAGGCAGACTGCAGACAACCTCAACCCTGATATTTGCAAGCTGCAGTATGAAAATGAGCTGAATTTACGAACCTCAGTTGTGTTCTGTGAGCACACCGATTGGCCTAGAGGTTCCACATAAAATGCTACAACCAAAAAAGGATTCAGGATGATCTCTAACTATGACACCTCGCAGCTTTTTAATAGACTTGCTATACAAGGCTTTTCACAACTGCAATATATAGCAATAAAATCACAATATGCTATTTTTTATCCATATCGTGCATTCCTAATAGCAAGCATACTGGATCTGTGTGGTTATTTTGCTGAACCCTTTGTACCCACTTTGGAACTTCCTTGTGTTTGATTATGATCTGTTCCCTAAAGCTGGTTGTGTTGAAATTCCTTCTGGTTCCCATAATCATGTCAACAAGGACAGAGGCCTGCGTTTGTGGAGATGGAGTGGCTCGTAAACACAAACCTGAAATGAGATTCCTGCGAGTTATTTTCATATCTCGGCTATATTTTTGAGGCTCTGGAAAATTGGCAAAATTTCCCAAAATAGCCATCAATAACACAAGCCACGTAATGGATTTTTTGTGCTCTGAACGGTTTTCCGTGTAAGGCCATTTTATAAACGTAACTGAATGATATAAGCCTGTGTATGGTACAATGTTTTATTTTTGTTTTTTATAATGGTCGTGATGGTGGCTATATGATTGGTGTGTGCATATCCATTCTGTGTGTGCATTTGTGATCACTGGAGCATTACAGCCCCATCACACTGATCTCCAATGCCTCATTCCCTGATAGGAAGATTAATGACGAGCACAAACACACACACAGATGTACGGCTCTTGGCCCTATTTCTCACACTGTCATTTCTAAAACAAAATGCCATAAGTTATGAAATGAATCAACCTTCAGTCAACCAAGCTCAGTAGTAAGCACCACGAATGAAGGCATCAAGGATTTTAGTGCTGGTATTAGTAGGTCTCGGTTGTGATACCCAGGACACAGCCATCATGCATGCTCTGTGATGTGGTGGACTCTGGAAGCAATTAAAAGGTTTAGGTTTACTTCAGGGAATTAAGGAATGCTTTTCTCCATATGCGTCATTGTCCTGTTTGAAGTTGCCTTGTGCTCGCCATCTGTTTGCTTAGGGGTGTAAAGAATGACTGATTTGAATCAGTGCACTGTGTATCACAATGCTTATGATGCAGCTCTATACTGTGTAGCATGATAATCACGCATCCCTTTAAGAAGGCATGACCCTGTGCCTGTAAGTCTATATGAACGAGGTGTGGCCTCTGTTCCTCCCCAGTCTTTGAAGGTGTGGCCGCTGTGCCTGTCGGGCTCTATGAAGGAGGTGTGGTCTCCATGCCTGTCGGTCTCTATGAAGGAGGTGTGGCCTCCATGCCTGTATGTCTATATGAAGTAGGTGTGGCCCCTGTGCCTGTCAGTCTCTATGAAGCAGGTGTAGCATTTGTGCCTGTCGGTATATAAGAAGGGGGTGTGGCCTCTGTGCCTGTTGGTCTTTATGAAGGAGTTGTGGCCTCTGTGCCTGTCAGTCTATATAAAGGAGGTGTGACTTCCGTGTGTGGCAGTCTGTATGAAGGTGTGGCGGCATCTATGCCTGCTCAGTGTATGAAGGTGTGGCCTGTGTGCCTGTCGGTCTATTTGAAGGAGGTGTGACCTCTGTGCTGGTCAGTCTATATAAAGGAGATGTGACCTCTGTGCTGGTCAGTCTATGTAAAGGAGTTGTGACTTCCGTGTGTGGTGGTCTGTATAAAGGAGGTGTGGCCTCTATTCTTGTCGGTCTATTTGAAGGAGGTTAGACCTCTGGTTGTCTCAGTGAAAGGTACGTGGCCTATATGCCTGTAGGTCTTTATGAAGTAGGTGTGGCCCCTGTGCCTGTCAGTCTATATGAAAGAGGTGTAGCATTTATGCCTCCTCAGTGTGTGAAGGTGTGGCTTGTGTGCCTATAGGTCTATATTAAGGAGGTGTGGCCTCTGTGCCTGTCAGTCTGTATGAAGGAGTTGTGGCCTCTGTGCCTCCTCAGTCTGTGAAGGAGGTGTGGCCTCTACCTGTCAGTCTTTATAAAGGAGGTAAGGCCTCTGTGCCTGTCAGTTTATATAAGGAGGTGTGGTCTCTGTGCCTGCCAGCCATGAAGGATGTGCGCTTTCAACTCCTTTGTTTATGTAAATTGAAATTGATCTGCTTACACGAATCATCATTGTACATGCATCATCTTTAAATCTGTTTTTTAATCGTCTATTTTGTGAAACTTGTTAATCACGTTTCAATATGCTCATTCTATTGTTTCAGAAGAGCTACACACCACTACATTGTAGTATGCAAGAATATCTGGTGTGGTTCAGGCTGCACAAGATGATCTCAAACAAATGCAGTGTCAATGAACACACTACCAGGAGTTATATTCTTGTCTGCTACAGACTGGTATGCTGTTGCGTCACTGTGGTCGAGTTTAGAAATATCTTTCTAAAAATAGCTGCTTGGATTTCTCCACAGCTGACGTGCAGCACCAAGCAGACAAATGTGTTTTATTTTCCCTCTAACTGTTCTCCTTATCATGTCTCTTTCCTATGAGAGGTCTCCTTTATATAAGTAGACACATTCCCATCAACAGCTAGAGGTCAGAATCGAAATACCAGTCATATTTTAGATATTCCACATCATGATGTAATACCTAATGCCAATTAAAATGAGTATATTCAGCTTCAGCAGATGTAAAGTCATTGCCATCCTTAATATACTTTCATTACCCCTAAAGTAATGACACCCCATTAACTTGGTATTTTTCACATTGGAATTCAATTCCAACCTTTTTATTGTAATCAGATTATTTTAATAAATGAAGTGTGCTGTCTCAATGCTCCTACATAGTATAATTAGCATTTTAACCAGATTTAGGTGATCGATGTAAAGCCGTGTTCCCACGTAAAGCTGCTGATGCTTCTGCAAGGGGTGGAAAATTCAGAGCTGAATCCGAAGACGTGCACCCAAGAACAAAATGTTTGTGTGACAGCTTTGTCATGTGATAAATTGATCTGCCAGTGTGTATTGTTGGAGTTTGGTGGTCTGCTCTTGATGGAGTTGAAAGAACACTCCCCTTCTTTTTGACCATTTGTTGCCCCCGACTTGTTCTCAGCCATGCATTCTCTCTGGCTAAATCTCTCTTTTTGGGTGGTGCTGGGCCTGTGGTGGTTTTGACAAGCTCTCTTAAAAATGCACCAAACTTAAAACTAGTCTCTTGCGGTCTATAACTGGTCAATTTATTATGTCCTGAAAGCAGAGTGCATGAGAATACAGCACAATCCATGAGAAATATATGTGCTGTTCACGTCAGTCACTGATTATCCAATCATACAAGAGCACAAGACCAGACTCTAGTGCCTGCTGATTGGGCGAACAGGCAACACATTCATTTACTGTCATTCACAGAAAAGACCTCCTGTTGCTCTGGCTATAAAAAAAAAAGCAGTCTGTTTTGGCCTTTTGAATAGCAAGTCTGTTTGTCCAAGCTGTTAAGTCTTTGTGGTTGAATTTTCACTGCAGAGGAAACAGATGCACATGGTTCAAATCCTGCGTTTTTTTGTAAGCTGCTTCTTATAACTCTGATGCCATAATTCTGATGCAGCGAGATGAGATCATTTTACACTTGCATGTATTTATTTGGCAGGTGTTATTATTCAAAGGCATAATCTAATCCCATCATAAAGCTGTAACAGAGCTGACGGTGATACAAGTACACAATATTTGGTGGAGGAACAGAGGTTCCTTAAGAGAGAGAGACCATTGGTACATTTTTTTTTTTTCCGTCTAGATCGTAGATGTAAAAAAGTAGTGTGTTCACATTATGGCTCAATGACAACTTTCTGACTTTTTAAAACCATTTAATCTATACCAAAACCATGTAGGAATTATTGAATTCCCCAGTGTTGAATTTTTGAACACGATCACACCATCTGTCCTGAGTATCAACAAAGGCTACCAAAAAATAGTAGGAAGCAGGTATGAGTGTACTGTCATTTGATTTAACTCAATAAACACAACATATCAGACGTTTCCCCGTGAATGGAATAACAGTCTATTACAGAGCACCATGCACACACGTTCACAGTGTAGCTAATCCACTGACAGGCACGTTTTTGGGAGGTGAGAGGAAACTGATGATGAGAGGAAATGCATGTAGGTTTTGGGGGATCAGGGACAAAAACTCCAAGATGGTAACCTGAGTTCAGGATCAGTCCTGGACCTGTGAGGCACTGGTGCTTCACAGTGCAGCCAGTAAAGTTCTTTCACATAGGAAACAGTACAGTACTAGTGACAAAGTGGTCAAACTACCAATGCTTCAATCTTACAAGGACCTGTAATATGTCAAAACATTTTATTTGCAGCTAAATCTGTGAATTTTATTTGAAGCTAAATCTGTATTTTTTGCCATTGCAATGATTATCCTGTGAAATTTACTGCATGGTTCAGACTGTTTTCACTTGTGCTTATTGAACTTATTGTTTTTTTTTTTCTCAACAGCTTTTTCGTGAAGTAAGGATTATGAAGATTTTGAATCACCCTAATATAGGTAAGCCCATTTGTGTACTTTGTGTGCTTTTATTACCACGTACTTAAGATAGCTCAAAAGACTGAATATAGTTAGCTAAATTATTTACCCCCACTCATAAATGACTTCTGGTACAGACTGTTACCATCCGAAGTCCAATAGTGTCCAGTTAAACTATCACATCTTTTTAATATAAACAAGTAGCATCATGGAGTTCAATTAGCACCAACATAGCATCACGATTCTGCTGGGTATTAGCCAGATATGCAACCAAGAAGCTAAGGGGCACCTAGTGTGAGCTGAAGAGATCCTCACTGTTGACAGGACAGATATCCCCAGATGCTCTAGAAAGCTGAGTGCTGAGCTACATGAAATCCTGTTTGGAGATTGAGTGGCATGTTGGGGACTCATAGAAAACATGGCAAACATGGAAAAATGCTTCTGTGCTCTGATGAAACCAAAAAAACTCTTTGTTCTTGTTAGAGAGCACTGTGTATTGTAGGAACCTCAAACTGCTCAGAAAACAATCCAATAGTGGTGGCAGCATCAAGTATTGTAGATGTTTAGATCAGACGGTACAAGGAAACTGGTCACGGGTTGAGGGCAAGACGTATGGAGCCAAGTACATGGCAATCCTAGAAGGAAACCTGACTTTGGTCCGGTTTGGAGATTCACCTCCGAGCTCAAATAATGTAAGAATACTGCCAAAACTACATTGAAGCAAGAGAACCGATAGAGAAACTGTGGTATCCTTGCAAATTGCTGTTCACCAATATTGTCCTTGAGAGAGTTTGAGTAATTTTGCCAGAAAGAATGAAACAAAAAACAAAAACAGTATCCATATGTGCAAAGCTAATAGAGACGTATCCCAGAGGACTTGCAGCTGTAATTATAGCCAGTGGTGCTTCAAGCAAGTCTTTTTGTCTTTGCACCTTAGCCTTATTGTAATAATCCAACTTTAAAAATCACAAATAAGTTCAGGTAGCAACACTGTGGAAAGATTCAAAGGGGTGTATACTTATGGAAGGTAATGCATACATGTTAGGACTTTCCAATTAATCATGTTTGTGAATCTTATTAGCTGGTTTTGAATCACAGGCTCTCCATACGCTTTAACTACCTGCATACTGTAGTGACTTTTTTTTTGTTGTTATTTAGAGATTTGTACATTTGAAGGAATATAGTCTTACCATGTGAAATGTGCAAATCAACTTCCAACTTTAGTGTATAATTGTGATTTATAGTTTTATCTTCTATTGTGTAGCTAATGGTCTCTAACTCAGTGGAATCAGTCGGTGGCCAGAACCAGACTGTAACCACAAAAGAAGCAACGCATCTCAGCATTAAAACTTCTAGAGAAAGGGGTTTTCTTACCCCCTGAAAGGGAAGAGGCATTGTGACATGGCAAAGACAATCTGGGTTGAAGTGTTAGTTGCTATTGATAGAATTCTGTGCGTGCCTATGTGCACGTGTGTGCGTTTTAAAGTTAGCCACAGCCCAGCAAGAGGCCACTGAATTACTCTCATAAAGCACGATCAGAGCCTGTGATGAGACTATAAAGACCCAGACCCTGAGAACATTTAGCCTTTGCTGTATCATTTTCCTCTCTCTCTCTCTCTCTCTCTCTCTCTCTCTCTCTCTCTCTCTCTCTCTGTCTCTCCTCAACCTGGCATGCCCTCTTATACATTTTTCATTCACTCCTTTTTTCCTCCTTATGCTTTATTTTTTAAAATCCAGCCTTCTCCATCTCCAACCTCGCAACGTATCTCTCCTCTGATTACTGTGTGTCTCCTGAGGAACAGGGCTTGTTTTCCTGCTCTCCTTCTCAGCTCACTTTCCTTTATAATGCTGCACGTTTCCCTTTCTCGGTCTCTCTCACTGCATTTTAATTAGATTTGAACCGGATTGTGTTCCTAACAGAGCAGTATTGCGGTAGTGCGATGACCGGTAGTGAGGCACCTCTTCAGCAGTTTTCTCTTCAGGCCTTCACACTTGGCCTCCATACTATTGATTGTGATGACGGGACATCTTTCTGGCTCCATCATATTCTGTTTTGCAGCCCAGCACCAGAGGCTGTGTGTGTTTGATTCTCTTTTCGGCTAAAACTTGAGTTTACTTTATCTGTAAATAAACGCAGATGACTTGCTGATACCTTCATCTTACTGTGTCTCTGTTTAGAGTTTCCTCATTATATAACTGCTTCTGTGTCTGCACAGGTGTTGTCGTTCATCCTTCCCTCTTTATCTCAGGGGCGTGGTCACATGGGTGGCACACAATAGCAGCTGCCATCATAATTTCCACTGCAACTCCGAGTTCAAATCACAGCTACGAGATGTTTATTACCCCAGTGCAATCTAGCTCACTGACTTAATTGTAAACAATCACTTGTGTTCTGTGAGCAGTGTTGTTCTAAACATATTTGGGGTTAGATGTCTAAAAGTTTCTCTTACTTTGACAGAACGTGCCTATAAATCTGTACATGCTACTGATTCTATGTGAAGGGCATGGTGTGTGTCTTTGTTTGCGTGTGTGTGGGTGGATGTGTTGGGGGAGGTATTTGGCCTACTCTTTTGTTGGGTTTTGTTTTTTATTTCTTATTGTTTGTTTGCTTTAAACAAAACCTGCAGCTTTTATTTAAAGGAAAGAACCTAAAGGTTTTTTTTTTGTTTTTGTTTTTTAAGTTACTGAGGTTAAGGTTAGGTTTCTGAGTTAGTTGTATTAATAATTATGTCAAAGGTCCTCACACACTTTTTCCTTAATATCTATGCAAGTGTGTGAATGTATGAACAGTATTCATAGTTCACCTATCAGGATTTTTCATGCTATGGTACATGATCCCTTTGTTCACAGAAGTTTATTAAGTTAGACGCATAACTTTTCAGCAACTCATCCTTTTGAAAGAGATAATAGGTGCTCTATGTCCAGTTGTTCTTCATTTTCCATGATGCATGCACAAATAGATATGCTGGAAACAAAATTGAGTAGGACGGCAGCAATTTCTCATTGTTTATCGAAGCTATTATCCTCTTCTTGTCTCTTCTTCCCAGTTAAATTATTCGAGGTCATAGAAACGGAGAAGACACTTTATTTGATAATGGAGTATGCCAGTGGAGGTGAGTTTTAATGTGTTCAGTCTGTAGTAAGGGTTATGTACTGACACTGCTGGCTCCAGATATCTGAATCTGTGTGTGTGTGTGTCATAGGTGAAGTATTTGACTACTTAGTTGCACATGGAAGAATGAAGGAGAAGGAAGCCAGGGCCAAGTTTCGACAGGTGAGTGGATCAAGATAAATACGGTCATATTCTCAAAAAAACAAAAACTGGAACAAGCAGGAACCTGGAGATCTGGTTGATTTTTCAATTAGACAGATGAATGCAAAGGTGACCGTGATGTCGGCAAAAATTCTCCATCCCTTACTGCAGTGTGTGATGACCTTGTTCATTTTAACATGGAAAAAGTGTTCATTTGTATTGTCTAGTGTGAAGTCAGGGTTGCCAGGTCTCAGCAACTCGTGGCATGATGAGACCGCTCTGAGTTTCCAATAAGGACTTCATAGCAGAATGGGTTACTATCTTTGGGTTTTTCCGAATCAAAAGTCAGAAATTATTAGTTATTGCTCTGTTTTTAGTCAAACAGAGCATTCATTTCCAATTTATTTATTTATTTTTTTGCTTTAAAAGTGGATCTTAGTGGCTGGGAGCTATTTTTAAACTTTTGCTTTTTTCAAACTTGGGAAATAAAATAGACTTGGGTTTTTCCATCCTCAACCTTGTTCCACTACTAGGTCAATTTTGCTAAAAACCATGACCATGGCAATGCTGCATGTGGTTAACCATTATGCATTTGTTTCTATGAAATAACTTTGACTTGAGGATTCTGCTCTGTGAAATAAAAACGGTCAACATTTAAGCTGACTTGACTGACAAATACGCCATTAAATTGGCATTGCATGCAATCAAAAACCTAGAGTTTCTTTTGGTTCATCAAACTTTGACGGTACAAACATAGCTCCAGTGTTCTGTGGTATGTGCAATAAACAGTACTGATTGCCAAACTCCCAAGTCTATTTAGTGTGTACTAAGAACAGTCAAACTGGCACTGGGGTTTTTTAAGGGTTTTTTGTGCCCACAATTCTGGTGCTTTGGACTTTTTTTTTTTTTTTTTTTTTTGAAAAAGGTCTTTTGTGTATGGCCCCACACACACACGCACACACACTCGCACATGCACATATGCACACACACACTGACCCCTAGTGGTGTGATGTGGTGCTGCCATAACATTTTACAGAAATTATTACAAAGCTTTGAGCTTGCCCTTTTACAGCTATAATTGAGCAAGCATTTATCTGATCATTACAGGATAATGAATATGCTGCTCTTCAATAATTAATTAATATGCTGCTGTTCAAATTATTCGTTTCATCATGCAGCTGCTAACCGTCATAATCCCCCAAAATAGAGCCTGTATTAGCAGCCTGCATTTTAGAACTTAGTATTCAAAAAATGGATCTGTGTTTGTGTCTTTCAGATTGTGTCTGCAGTGCAATATTGTCATCAGAAGAGGATAGTCCACAGGGATCTCAAGGTGAGTTGTGCTCCTCACATGTCACTTCATGACCTCTTGACCTGTTTCTGTACAGGCTTATTTTGTCCTCACTCTGTCTGTCCTCGTCTGCAGGCTGAGAACTTGCTCCTGGATGCTGATATGAACATAAAGATAGCAGACTTTGGCTTCAGTAATGAATTCACCATTGGAAACAAGTTGGACACGTTCTGTGGGAGCCCCCCCTACGCAGCTCCTGAGCTCTTTCAGGGCAAGAAATATGACGGGCCTGAAGTGGACGTCTGGAGCCTGGGGGTCATTCTGTACACACTGGTCAGCGGTTCGCTGCCTTTTGACGGGCAGAATTTAAAGGTCTGTTTAATTTAAATTTTTAATCTTGATTTATTTCTTTACTAAACAACAACATGAACATTAAATTAAAGACATTTAAAGTTATATTTTATTATATGTGTTCAGTTTAATCTGTCAGCCAATAAATGGTTAATCATTTGAATTAGAATTTTTGAGTTTTAGTTATGGCTTTGAGCTACAATATTATGTGCTTATATCAACATTGTTAACATCATTTGAATGTAACAACATGTTTATCAGTTTCATTTTTTCAGACAAAAAAATTCAGACCCTCATCATACAATTTGATATCTGTTTGACAGGAAGAAATGTAACTGTAAATGTATTTTTCTCTAAAGCATCTGCAGTGCATACGAATTCAGAGAGAACTCCATTAACCTATGCTTGGCAATGCAGTGTTGTGTGCTAACTGAGTGTCCACTTCATCATCTCAGGAACTGAGAGAGCGAGTGCTGAGAGGGAAGTACCGTATTCCGTTCTACATGTCCACCGACTGTGAAAATCTACTGAAGCGACTTCTGGTGCTGAACCCAGGCAAACGTGGCAGCCTAGAGGTACAAGCTTTTCTTCACTTAGAGTCCTCTTCAACACTGCAGTTAGAGTCACTACATGTCTCGCCCTGGATTCAGCTTAGCTCAGTCACAGTTTTTCAGAACTGAGATTTGCAAAGTTTCTTCATGTTGTGTATGCCTTGATGTCTGAATACATCCCCTTTCTCCCCATCCCACAGCAAATTATGAAAGACCGCTGGATGAATGTGGGTCACGAAGAGGAGGAGCTCAAACCGTACACGGAGCCAGAAGCTGACTTCAGTGACACCAAAAGAATAGGTGCCCATGCATGTAGATGTGCACACACACCTTATATATATATACATACATAGTACAGTGTCTGCAGGCAACAGTGAAGCATGAGGGAGGTTCCTCGCAAGTTTGGGGCTGCATTTCTGCAAATGGAGTTGGAGATTTGGTCAGTATTAGTAGTGTCCTCAATGCTGAGAAATAGGACGGATACTTATCCATCATGCAGTACCACCAGGGAGACGTCTGATTGGCCCCAAATTTATTCTGCAGCAGGACAATGACAGCAAACATGCAGCCAGTGTCACTAAGATCTGTTAGTTCTCCAATATGTTTGGAACAGCTGCACTCTGCTTTCAGATGTGGCTACAACTGGCAAAGTACACTACACAGAGTGGAGTTTTATACATTGGCTTTTTATCTGATGTTCTAATGTAACATAAGCCATTATCATACTAAACATACATTTGTAAAACGTTGAAATATTGTTCTTGAGTATATTACTAAATGTCCTCAGGGTGTTCTGTTAACCTAGGACAATGCTGTTATAAGCACACACTTACTATCACTCTTGACATGTGTACCATCGCTCTTTTCCTCTCCTTCTCACTCTCTCTACTGTTCTCTAACCTGCTGCTGTTAACAAGGTGAATGGCTGATCTTGTGACTCAACCTATCTCTCCTTTAGACCTGATGATTACTATGGGTTTCCCTAAAGAAGAGATCACTGATTCCTTAGTGGGTCAGAAATACAATGAAGTCATGGCTACTTACTTGCTCCTGGGCAGAAAACCTCCTGAGGCAAGAACCACACACAACTAGTCTCTATTCACAAAGTCAGCCACCATTAATATTGGCTATTTTTCTTAACCTCATGATGTTTCTTGTTGCCCGCAGTTTGAGGGAAATGAATCTCTGTCCAGCATAAACTTGTGTCAGATGCCCCGACCCAGCAGTGACCTGAATAACAGCTCATCCCAGTCTCCAGCTCACTCCAAAGTGCAGCGCAGCATCTCTGCCACGCAGAAACAGCGGCGCTACAGTGACCATGGTCAGCTCGCGCACACACACACACACACACACACACACCCCCACACCCTGACAAAATAAAAGTGGTCTTGTGAATGAGGTTTACCATTTCCCCTCCTGGCATTGACTGCATTTAAAGGAAATATCCATCCTGATTGACAAAAATATTATACTTTATAATTAACATAGTGTGATGTTCAATGGCACCTGAGAATATTTGACATGTTCGTATATTTTTACTTTAGTTAACAGATTTGTACATTACTTTCAATACTGTTCAACCACCTGCTGATAGTAACACCAATAGATTTAGCACTTGCTTCATCTCTGCTTATTGATGCAGCAACACTGTGGTTATTTATTCTGCCTAGCTCTCCCTCCCCTCCTTAACATTGTTAATGTTTCATATTTATTAAAAAGGAAAGGAAAATATATAATTACCCAGTATATCATATGTGACATGCATTTATGAAAAGAAAAATGAGCATTTTGATTTGAAGCTACCTTTAGTATATCATGGAAACAAACATTTGAATGTGGATTTTTGGCTTTTGATATGTAAATAATATGAACATAGGAATACTATTCAGACAGTGAAATTTGTTTTAACAACACTGCCAGAGACACACAGTCTACACACAAGGACTTTCATACACTCTCAGATCCACAAACTCTTCCTCTTTTTTCCAATTCTGTTACATTATTATTCTTTGTGAAAATAAACCACAATATAGGCTATGGCTGTTGCCTTAGAGAGCAGTCTGTAATGTTTAACATAACATTGTTTGACCTGCAGTTGCTCCATCTATCCCACCGGCTGTGTCTTACACCAAGCGCACACAGGCCAACAGTGTGGAAGGAGAGAAGAAAGAGGAATGGGAGGCGGCTCGTAAACTCCCCGCCTCTAGCTCCAAAGGAGACATGGCCGTCTCACCGCTGACCACACAAGAGCGCAGGAAGTGTTCAACAGCCTCAGGGGTGAGAGGTTACACATTAGAGTCAAGCACAAAGGTCACTAAATAAACCTGAAAATTGTTATATTATTTATAGTTCTGTTCAGGAAAGGTAACTGGTTGTGTAAATATTTGTGCTTACAGGAAGACTCATTTTAAGTTATTAATCCAAGACATTGCATGGATTTCTGACCTATTTTTGTGTCTGTATATTATTTTTTGTTCACGTATAAACCAACAGAACAGCACAACAGGAGGGATGACGCGGAGGAACACGTACGTGTGTGAGCGTGCCACCACAGATCGCTATTCAGCCATACCTAATGGCAAGGATAGCAGGTGAGCTACAGTTCCTTCCTAATGAAGGGAACTTAATGTTCTGTAAATGGTCGAATAGTGAAGAAGATTTTTGTGCTGTTATCTGTGTGCCTGCGTGTCCGAGACTGTTAATTCTGGCTGTCAGTCATCTCAACTCAAACCTGTCCACAAAATTATTAACCACATCTTTTATTCTAATAATGTGAAGTGAAATATTGTAAGGGATATTAACATAAAGAGGAACATTTATGTTAGGAATTAGACATAAAAATTGAAATGTGCGCTGTTTGCCTGTATAGATGTGGGAGTGGTTAAATGTTGTACCACATATAAAGCATACATATTTAATCTGTCTTTCAGTCTGACAGAGATGTCTGCCTCTGGTAGTGGCTCATCTGTGTCTCCTGGAGCTTCCTCAGCACTGGCCTCAGCTAGGCCGCGTCATGTGAAGTCCATGTCCGCCTCAAGCCATCCCACAAAGTCCCCTTTGCCCCCAATAGAGGATAATGCAGAGTACAAGGGGTGAGAGCCTCTTAACCCATTGGCCTAGTTATAGTTTGGCGTAAACTGCATGTCGGTTGTTGTCTCAGTCCTTGATACATGAAGCATGCCTTTTTCAGCTTATTCTCTTGCTATATTTTTTTTTTTATCTCTTTACTCCCTTTAGTCCTAGTAGCTCCAGCTCCAGGGTACCTGCTGCATCTCCATCGACCCACAGCATTAGCAGTGTGACCCCAGATCGAACACGTTTCCCCCGGGGCACATCTACCCGCAGCACCTTTCATGGAGCCCAGCTGAGAGAACGGCGTAGTGCGACCTACAACGGACCACCTGCCTCTCCTACACTCTCGCATGACACGGGGGCTCTGGTTCACACTCGGAGGGGCACTTCAACGGGCATCATCAGTAAAATCACTTCCAAGTTTGTGCGTAGGTAAGTTGGATGAACTACTTCATCACTGTAAGGTGGAACCGTACCTGGTGGCTCACTGGTGATTTAGAATTACTGCTAAACAGAATTCCAATTCAAAACCCACACATGGGTAAACTATAAAACTGGAATAGCTTATTTACAACTTTGTGTTTTTGTTTGAACAGCAGTGGTTATGGTTTCTCTTCAGCTCATAGGAAAATTTGAAGCAGAGCTTTTGCCTAATGTCAGGATTTTAATGTCTTCAGAATCAAAATATGTCTGTGGGAAACATGGTATGTCTGCTAACACTTGATTGAAATAAAGGGGGATAGCAGCATTAGCTTAGGAGTGATTGAACAGCTATGAAAATAAGGTGGGGCCTGGAGAAGTTTAAGTTAAAAGGCAACCCAGGTTTATTAAAATAAAAAAAGGCCTTGTTATATAATGTTACTCAAATTACTAGCTTTTGTTGAAGGCACTGTGGGGGTTATTTCTGTAGACATTTCTACAAAATGGTGTGCGACAGGAAACCTACCTGATTGTAGAGATTATACTGCAGAATGGCGGGTGTGGCCACTAACGCAAACCCATACCCACTATGCTGAGTTTTCAGTTTCTCTGACCATGACACAGTCAATCGAGGGCATGCTGTAAAACAAGCTTGATTTTGATCAGTCATTCGCTTCTCTCCAGATTAGTGGCCCAGACATCCCTCTTCATCTGCAGGTCAGTGTCTCAGCTTTAATTCTCCAGTGCTGCTTGTGACATTATAAATCTCCCTGTTCTGACCTTATCTAGACAGGCAAATTTTCACCTAGAGAATTGAATATTCTAGTATGAAACAAGAATGCCTGTCGTGTAAAATGTGGTGTCAGTGAGCCGTGTGCCTTGCTGCAGTGTTTAAAACTGATCCAACAGTACATCCTTATTTCATCATCTGATTAAGAGTTTGTGCAGGAACAGGAATGCCCAAGCACTGCAGTGCTGCAGTCATTTCAGTGTTTTTATGGCTGATGCTGGAACAGGAAGTGCAGTATTCTATGGTGCAAAACCATTGGCAGTTGAAATTCAGTTAATAAATCGCAAACAAGTTAAAAAATCCATGATGGGACTGAACCGTCGCAAAATAGTTTGCATACGTGACTTGATCTCTGTATGAGTAAGGACATTTTCACACCCCAGTTTTATTTTTTTGGTCTAAGGCTATTTACATTGAGAGTTTGTTGGGATGTGTTTATAGTTGGAAACATCAAAATTTCAGCATATGAAGGTTTTCCAGGGTTTTATACGAAGCATCTGAAGCAGGATAGAATCTCGTTGAGCAGTTGATGGTTAAAGACTTTACACATTGCCCACCAGTGGCTCTCTGGCAGTCCTGGAATTCAAACACATGCATTTTTGCTGGCACCAAACCTGAGCTTCTACTGCTCTCATAAGCTTGTGGCTCTGGTGAAGACAAAAACATTTGTCTGTCAGTTTTTTTTGGCTCTGGTCCACATTCATTTAAAACACTGAAGCAGAATTTGGGTTTATTTTGTGTAAGGTATTCTTTCTTGATTCTTAAGCATGTAGATGGAGAAACTCATTGCAAATATACACCATAGCTCTGAAAGTGCTGTGTGTTTCTTCTGTTTTAGATCTCTTTCTTTCAGGGCTTCATGGAGGTAGGAGTGGTGCTTTAGTGACTTTCTCTGAAATTGACTCTCTAATCTCATGTGCAGTTGATTTTCCTTACCTTTCCAAATACAGATGTTCATCTGATTACAGACGACTTCCTGTTTAACCCCAGAATCCTGCTTGATATGTGCATGGCTAGCTGACATATCAGTAGTAAAGCATAAACAATGAATATTTAGGAAACAATATTCAGTGTGTTCTAAAGTCCTTGTATTGAAGCTGTGTGTTGAGGGAATGTCCCTGCACATGAGCACTTTGTTGGAATGCTGAATGTCTTGTGTGAGCCTAAATATTGATGCTCTTCCCCTCAAGCCGAAGTATGATGATCTCAGAAAAGGAGTTAAACAGACAGACAGAAAAGCGGCCTTCTATTTTTTTATTTTTTTTTTTTCTGACCTTTTTTATTGCAGCATTTTTCAGGTTCCAGGTGACACAAGATTCATACTTGGAGTGACAATAATAAATATATTTTCAGATGGTGTATAGGTTTTCGAAAAACTTGGCAGAAACAGAAGATGCATTCAGTATGTAAAATTAAAAAGAAGAGAAAAAAGCATTTAAATATAGTAAGCATCTTTAGCTAGTTGTAAATTGACCATTTATTGTATTATGCAGTGTACCACTTTCCAAATAACTTTAATTTTATGACATTCCTAAAGGAGTGAAAAAAAGTGAAATTGGCATTTAAAATGTGGATTGGATCTGTTTATATATTTTTAGTGTTCAGATTGTTTGTTTAAATTCAGCAATTTTTCTAAAGTAACTGCTTATATACACTACCAGTCAAAAGTTTGGACACACCTTTTAATTCAGTGTTTTTTGTTTAGGGATTTATTTTCTACATTCTAGAACAATCCTGGAGATTTCAAAACTATGACATAACACACATGGACTTCAGTAATCCATATGTAATGACAACAAAAAACAGTCAGTTGTTATTTTAAGACACGAAGGTCAGGTGTTCTGGAATAGTTCTTGCAAGAACAGTATTGTCAAGTGCATTTACAAAACCCATCAAGCACCATGATGAAACTGGCTCACATGAAGACCATCCCAGTAAAGCAAGACCAAAACTGACCTCTGCTGCAGAGGAGAAGTGCATTTAGAGTCACCAGCCTCAGAAATCACCAATCAACAGCACCTCAGATTAGAGCCGTTATGAAGGCTTTACAGAGCATCGGTAGCAGACATATCTCAATATCAACTGTTCAAATGAGACTATTGTGTATTTCGGCCGCCTTCAGCATTGTTTTACAATCTAGAAAGAAATAAACATCAGGAAAGACCATGGAATTAGAAGATCTGTCCAAACTTTTGACTGGTAGTGTATGTATCTCTACCCGTCTCAGCATTTTGTTAAAAATCTCCTTTGACCTGTATGTGATTTATGAATCAAATCAATATTCTATGAGTCAAACTCTTACACTGGTCCATAACAAGAAACTGGTCTGATTAGCTCAATTTCACTCACCATGTGTTGCACATATTAAGAACATATTAATTCATTAATTTTGCTGCATTCCACTTTAACTGTGAAATTCCAGTGAAGTCTACTACAGCCGTCAGTCGCATTAATACTGCATGAAATATTTACTACTGGATATCTTCGCTCGTCCGACCCCCTGGTATGTGTTTGTGATAGTTTCACATTTCTTACTCTGTTTCTCAATCTTAACTCTTAACTGTCTTTAAGGCTGCCCAGTGAAGGAGAGGCCAGATGCAGAGCAAACAGCTTGAGGTGAGACATCAGCAAAGTGATGCCTGTGTAGATCTCTTTTCATTGCTTTGAGGTCGGGGTGAGCTTTATATTTTTTAAGAAATATTTTGGTCTAGTAGGAGGCAGTGCTGCACCAAATAAATAAAAAAACGATCATTTCTGTACAAGACTCATGTTTTTATTTTGCTAGTTCCCAATATGCATCACAGACGTGTATGACAAAATGTTAAGGTTTTTAGAGGTGTGCTGAGTAGCCCATCAGTGCATCTCTTCCTGTTGCACTTAAACCATCAGTAAACCTAATTTGCTCTCAGATTTGCAAAGGAAATACACTTCAGTGCAGAGGTATAAAGCCGCTTCATGGTGATTTATTATTTGGGATACTTGAATAGTGGCTCATATGATGACATTGGATGTTTTCATCCTCAGAAGCGGTTCAGGTGAACCCAGGGACGATGGGCGTGACTCTAAGCCGCGATCCCTACGCTTCACGTGGAGCATGAAGACCACGTCGTCTATGGAGCCCGGAGACATGATGCGAGAAATCCGCAAAGTGCTAGACGCCAACAATTGTGACTACGAGCAGCGCGAGCGCTTCCTGCTGTTCTGCGTTCACGGCGACGCCCGTCAGGACAGCCTCGTCCAATGGGAGATGGAAGTATGCAAGCTGCCCCGCCTCTCTCTCAACGGCGTCCGCTTCAAGCGCATCTCGGGCACCTCCATCGCCTTCAAGAACATCGCATCCAAAATCGCCAACGAGCTGAAGCTGTGACCGGCACACGGAGCGATTCGGCCAAAAACTGCAAAATGGAAGCTTGCTACGTTGATGTCTACGTTCCCAGTTAGTTTGGGCACCATTTTGAGTTTACTGCTTTCTGAAGCTACTGCTGTATGGTTTGACCAGTGGATTTAAAAAAAAAAAAAAAAAAAAAAAGATAAGATTGAGGGGAAAAAAGAGCATCCTTGGTATCCCCAGTCCCCTTCTTTTCTCTCAAGTCCCACATATACACAAGGTTAGCATAACCATCTTTGCAATAATAATGAAAACCTGTGTCAGGGTCAGCAGGTCGGTGTTCCTTTACAGAACTACCTTTGTAGGCTAAAGCAGAGACTTTTAACGCTACTTTTTCCACATGTACAGTTAAGATACAGAATGTTTTGTTGAATTGTTCATAGACTTGTATAATACAAGACTCTTTCAGCCTATGTATCTGAAGGTGTTGTATAGTATTGAGTTCTGCACAAAAAATTTATGTTAAATGTCTCTTACTGTTTTTGTTTAGCTTTTGCTTTCCTCGTACAATTTTAGATCTTTTGTTTTTGCCTCTGCCATGTGACATTTTAATTCTTCTTTTTGTATTTTCATTTTTCACTTTTCGACAGGATGTAGAACCCCCACAGATCAGTGACGAGTTACTAAACAACAGTGTTTCATGAAACAGGCCGCGCACATTCCAAAGGCGAATTGTTTTAACCTGCGATCTTTTTTTAATTCTTACGCCCTGAGAGTTGTCCTATTAGTTAGCAAGTTTTGACACTCTTCCATTCCGTGTATGCTAAAAAGGGATATTAGCTTTTAAATCGATTTGAGGATAATGCTGTAGTCGTAGCAGATGTAGCCCAAATAGGAACAGGAGTTGTTACAGGGTTTGGATAAAACAAGGTTTTTCTTTGAGTTCCATTTGATTTCATCTCATTCTCCCTGAAGATGTTCTGTTTATTTATTACGGTTTCTACACCACATTTACTACGCTGCTTTAACTTTGTGTCATCCTTGTGTGAAAGAAGTAGGATGTTTCTGAAAATACTTTAATTTCTTCCTTTTGTAATTAGTGATGATGATGATGGTGATGATGTGTAAGACCACTTGTGCTGGAACATTTCTTCTTGTTCCTGTGTACTGAGGTAATGAGGGTTAAATGTGCAATGCTTTTTGTTGTATTACTGTAATTCTGACACAAACACGGTCCCTGACTGCACACATTTCAAGAGAGTTTGTCAAGTTTGCCTATTTAAAAACGGTTTGAAAGTATCTTTCAGAGGTTTAAGCTGTGATCTGATTAAGCTGATCCTTGAGGAGCGTGGTGTTTTATGTTGTAACGGTACATTTCCTGAGCAGATGCTTGATTATGCTGCCTTAGCGGACGGAGATGCTTGAAGATTTTGGGAGAGACAGCGGATTTACTTAAAATGCAACTACCACCCACCCCCCCACACCCCCCTCCTCCTTTTCCCCTCTAGTCATTTCACCACTCTACTGCCCCCGCACTCCCTCCAATCAGTGTAGTACTGTACATTTCTCAGTAAAGTCTCAGTAGGGTCATAAAGGTTCAGTCTCACTGGTGCACATTAAAGCTTACTTGAAATAAGATTCCCAAGCCAAAATGTCTGGTGTCCTTTTTTTTTTTTTCATTATTTATTACAATTCAGTAATAATTGTAGGTCATTTTTAATGCTGTCGAGAGTTGATTTCCTAAATCTCCATTCAGGATTTTTTTTTTTTTACAGCAGTCACGTGAGGTGTGCTGTTACAGGGAAATAATCCACAAGGTGTTGTGGTGGTTTATTTATTAAAGAACAAAGGATTGTATCTGCTAAATTACATTTAATATCATGAAACATCCACAAAACAAGTTAAATTACATACAATCATTCTCATTTCTTCCCCTAGTTCTCTCTCTCTCTCTCGAAATTAATATGACGAAAATGTGATGTCACTCGTCACATAAATACTGTAAAAGCCCTCTATATGTGAGACCCCCCCACACACACACAGTGGAAAACTTAACAGGAAGAAGAAACAAAGCACTAAATGAATATTTCCTTACAGAAATGCAATATTTGTTTTTTTTATTCTTAAATAAAAAATGTAATCATTAGTATTTTTAGATTACATCTGGCATAAATCCTTGAGGTTTTAAGAGGTTGCTCTATAGAAACGATTATGTATTTGTATGAGTGCATTATTATACCTTAATGCACCTCCAATTCCAGTCAAATTAAAAGAAAATGAGTCAAACATTTATTTCCAGTACACTGTGGGATTGCACTATGGGATTTAACTACGGATAGATTTGTGAGCAGGGGTACTGCGGTGTACAACGCGTCTCGTCTTCTGTAAAACGTCCTGTAGCTGGATCGTGGGCACTACTTCTGCGCAGGCACCAGGTCATCAATACCCGCATTGTCCTCCAGTCTCTTCTCAATCCTGATGAGAAGTTTAACCCCATCGACCACGAGCTGCGTAAACTCCACCTCTGTGAGTCCGATGGTCTGTTGATTGCTTATTTTGTACAATCCATCGGAGTCTGTGTAGAGAGAGAGAGCGTGTATCCTATTAACTGTATTATTATATTTTTTGTTTTCATTACATTTAAATAACATGCATGGTGTTACGACAAAAAGAAGCAACCTTATTTATTAAACAATTTCTTTGTATAGGGGAAATTTAAAAAGATATACCGAGGAATATAACAGTGCTAGGTGGTTCAGTAAACCGTAACTCAAACCAGTTCATGGCTAAGGCTCACTATGTATTCTGCTGTTTTCATGGTTAACCAAATTCTACAGTCCTGTATCAACATTTAATGCTGCTAAGTGATACTTGAACGAATGAGCAGGTGTACATGTTCCTAATAATAAAAGTCAGTGGTGATTGTATGTAGTTCCGTACTGTCTGCCTCCATGCGAAGTCTCAGTCTGTCCAGGATTTTGTCCAGATTTTTGTGCTCAGGCAGGTGTATCAGCCTGATGGTGACTATGGCCTTCAGACCGGTGCCCACCTCTGCCGGTGAGCTTACCACCCAGCCCAAGTGAGGCTTCCAGATAAACGGGTGCCTGAGTTTATTATATATTGCCTCCAACTGAAAAAAAAAAACATGGACATAAAACACAGTGTCATGTGTAATAAACCTTGTCAGAGGAAGCACAGGTAGTCTTAACCAAGTCTCACCTTTACTAGATTGATGCATACGGATGCAAATGCCTCCTGAAGATTGGCATCACTTCTTGAAGACACCAGTTTCAGATGGTCCTCCATGTTCACCCAAACTGCCAGGCTCCCATTCTCACTCATCCTGTAAGAGGGTAAGATGCATACAGACATGAAGACAGGAAGAAAACAAGGATTTCTATGGTATATTCTTAGAAGTAAAGGACTTGTCATGGTGGGATATTTGGAACCAGTGTCAGACCCATAGCATATCAGCCATTCAACAATTTCACTCCATACGCTTTCAATTCTGTCGTAATATTAATTACCTCTATTGTATAAACTTTAATTTAGAAAAATGTTGCTGTCTGAGGGATGTAAGCTGATGAGGCTGAATTTACAAATACACAATGCCATGTTTTATAGAAACTAATCGGAATGGAATCTAAAAACTATGTACAGAAACATTTCTAATTGTCAAATGTTTGTGGACACCTGATCCACTGTCTAGATTTACACTGCTGTAGATTTACACTTTTCCTTCACTGGAACTAAAAGCCCCAAACCTGTACAAGCATGTCCGTGTACCTGTGCACCAAGAAAACTACATAAAGGCATGATTTGCCCAGGTTGGAGTAAAAGACGTTGAGTGTACTGCACAGAACCCTGACCTCAACCCTAATGAATACCTTTAGAATAATGTAGAATGGTGACGCTGTGCCAGACCTCCTCAACCAACATCAGTGCCTTGCTATTGTAGCTGAATGAACATACATTACCACAGTCCACAATCTACGGGAAACCCTTCCTAGAAGAGTGGAAATTGTTATAAATGCTAAGAGGCACTAAATCTGCACTGGGATATTCACAAAGCCCATATGGGTGTGATGGTCAAGTATTCATGAACATTTGACCAAATAGTGTATATTGTTAGGATTGGGCTAGGGAAAGGGGGTTTATGGAATGGATAAGGTCTGTACATTAGGTACGTGTGTATAAAAAATTGGGTTGGAAATGTTTCTGAAACCTGTCCATCACATCCATGCTCATATGGTGTTGCAGCTGCTTGGAATTCTGACATATGGAAACATGGAATTTTTAAGGGTTCTCCAGAGGAACAAACTAAAGAACCTTTAAGAGTTTTAGATTACAAAATGTATCCATGTGCTTAGCTGTTATTGTTATCACTGTCGAGTCCTACAGTAGAATTTCATTTGGTAAGGTCCCAATATTAAGAGCCATAACGATATTCACACATTTGCTGTTTTTGTTGATTATTTATTTATTTATTAGTTAGTTAGTTAGTTAGTTAACAGTTAACATCTAGTGATTTGAGACTTGCCAGTCTAGACAATGTTGTGTAAATTATTCAGTATTAAACTTTAGTTCTGGAGGATGGTTTGCTCCTTTAATATTAGCTAGTCTAATAAATATGAAGCAATGTAAATTTATTTCTAATTCATTCTAAATATTCAGGAAAGTATAGATCCATGACTGGAGTTTGCTGAGTTTTACCACAATGCCCGTGCATCAGGCCAATCACGAGCCACACCAATCTTCATTAATGTAATGGGCGGGGCATCCAGGATGAGCTCTTTATCTTCTGTCTCTTGGTTGAGCTCATCCATTGAGAAAAGCTTGCCAGGGAGTTCTTCACTAAGTTGGTCCAGAGCTGGAAAACCAATCAGTAAAGCATTTGCTAGTATGACTTTCTAAAAAAAAATTCTTTAAAAGAAGAGATTGTCATGCTCTACATGCTTTATGCTGACTCATTTAACACTTTTTTATTTATTTTTTTCCAATCTGTTGCAGCACCTTTTGTGGCCAGTGTGTGGAGTTGTCTTCGCTCCCCTCGGCTGCAGTGTGTGGGGAAGCTGAAGTCCTCGATACAGCGAGAAATGCTCACTTCACAGCTTACAGCATAGGCTTGGTCAAAGTCATCACCTCCCTACACACACACACACACACACTCACTCAAAGGGTCTCCAGTGACATACTAATAAGATACATATTTCCACATGAATATCCATCATATGACTATGATGTTCCTAAGTACATGAGGAATGCAGCACCATGGGATGCTGTTACGGGAAAATAATCAACAAAGGGGTGATGTCATGTGTTACCACAGTGACGTGAACATTTCCTTACAACACTGACGTGATTTATTACTCATATCCCACTGCGAATGCTTTTTGTACTGATTAAAGCAATTGATTAAAGAATTAACCAATTATTTTTTTATTATTATTAATTATCAAATGAGGCGCCATACTTTTATAGTTTGTTTTATTGTGCAGTATGCTTCTGCAAAAAAAAAGCTTCTCTTTTTCTATTTTGCACAAAAGTCCTCTGATATGAAGATACAACCATGACTGCTGAAGATACTACTCTGGTTGCTGGAGACTCTTTCATATCAGTTAGTATGCTTCTTTTGGTTAAATATATGTAGCTCTTGCTATTCTACTTGCCAGAAGACTAATATTGATGAATTGGAAACCTCCCTCTCTTTCTCAAAGGATTAGAAATGTTTCATTCATTCATTCATTCATTCATTTGGTCAAATTGTCAAACAAGATTAGACATTCATTAAGAGGTTCTCCTAATGCATTTGGGAAAATATGGAGCCCTTTTTTCCAGCTGGCTAAAAGGATAGATTTTTCACGCTCCTTGGACTAACATGACTTTCTCAGATTGGCAGAGTGCTAATATCATGTTTTGTGTAGTGGGGGTGATGGTCTGGTCATTTATTTATCTATTACAGATACACTTGTATGTCTTTTGGTTTATTTTACTTTAATTCTTATTTATTTTAATTATTTTTTTCTCTCTTTTTCTTCTTTTTTCTTCTTTTTATTCTTTGTCTTATAAACACTGACTAGGCATAACATTATGACCACCTGCCTAATATTGTGTTGGTCCCCCCTTTTCTGCCAAACCAGCTCTGACCCGTCATGCACTGTGTATTCTGACACCTTTCTATCAGAACCAGCATTAACTTCTTCAGCAATTTGAGCAACAGTAGCTCGTCTGTTGGACCGGATCACACGGGCCAGCCTTCACTCCCCAGGTGCATCAATGAGCCTTGACCACCCATGACCCTGTCACTGGTTCACCACTGTTCCTTCCTTGGACCACTTTTGATAGATACTGACCACAGCAGACCGGGAACACCCCACAAGAGCTGCAGTTTTGGACATGCTCTGATCCAGTCGTCTAGCCATCACAATCTGGCCCTTGTCAAACTCTCTCAAATCCTTACGCTTGTCCATTTTTCCTGCTCCTAACACATCAACTTTGAGGACAAAATGTTCACTTGCTGCCTAATATATCCCACCCACTAACAGGTGCCATGATGAGGAG
Source organism: Hemibagrus wyckioides (assembly GCF_019097595.1). Classification (NCBI taxonomy): domain Eukaryota; kingdom Metazoa; phylum Chordata; class Actinopteri; order Siluriformes; family Bagridae; genus Hemibagrus; species Hemibagrus wyckioides. Next base: position 17,306,544 of record NC_080719.1, read on the forward strand.
ATCATCAGTGTTATTCACTTCACCTCTCATAATGTTATGCCTGATCGGTGTAAAATGTATCTATAACTCTTAGTTCTTACTAATGTTGTTTTGGCAACTGTTTTGTTTTGTAAAACCGAATTAAAAAAAAATATTTGGGGCACTTCCAAAAAGTGGCACCAGAATAAATCATTTGTCTATTGTTAGAAGTTTGTGTGGCGTGGTCAAGAGAGCATAATAACACTAGCCAATCTAGGGTGTCTGTGAGCTCATGTATGTTGAATAGAGCAGACAGAGTTGTCCTCTAGATGTGTTACACTGCCCTGTGATGCTGCAGGAGCAGCAGTTGGGGAAAAAGGGGGGTTGGCCGCTTTCACATGTTTTAGAGGAAGCATGTGTTAGTCATCACCCTTGGGTGTATAACTGAGTAATGCTGGCTGGTGGGTGAGAATTGGCAAGTTTATTATTACAGTCTCAGTTCACATGAATTGTCTGCCATAAAAGTCACTATGAATAGATTGATATAAATCAGGGAGTGTCTGCTGTAAAAAAAAACCCCAAAAAACCTTATGATTTGAAAATGCAACAGCGCTGTGGTATAAGATAACATATACTGGAACAAGTAGTGTAATATAACTAACACTCACCTTGAGGTTATCATAATTGAAATCACTCCTTTGTGTAATGTGACCAAGCACCCTGTAGCTGTGGTAGGCTTCAATGACGCGGTCAAAAAAGTCACAGAAGAGAATGTAGGATTGGGCGTCGCCGGCTAAACAGCCTACAGACAAGGGCCCTGTGCTTGTTCCTATGTCACAGACAGAAATTGACAAGATAATGCAGTTTCATCTGCAAAGGTTATCATAGTTTATGCAGTAGAATGTATGTGCTTACTCAGCCTCATGTGTTGGAGGTTAGGGAACTGTTCAACTTACAGTTACTTAAGGCCATCAGGCACAACTAAGAGCACTGAGAAGTCTACTGAATGAACTGTGAGTGCCTTGGTACTTGAAATGCTGAGTGATCACACTCATCCAATACCAGTTTAGACTGCAGTGTATCAGGATATAAGCTAAGGATATCCCAGCCTTGCGAGTATTATGCAGACACTTGACAAAACTACATAAAGTGACTAAGTAAACTACCAGGCCACTACAAGACAGCAGAATAGCTTCAGTTCTTCATGTCATCAATTCTACAAGTCTCTTTAACTTTAAAAGAACCAAACCAAAAGATATTCACTTCACCAGCATTTTTATGCCAGTGTTTGAAAGAGTTGTCTAATAACTCCAGTGACTGCGGTGAATGTAAAGACCATAGCATATAATTTAGATAATTTTCCTGCTAATCAAACCATTCAATCAGCCCTCATGCCCTTTGGATGGGGGTGGAGTCATCTTTTAAGAGACCACTCCCATCAGGATAGAAATGACAACAGAGCTAGTTTTTTTTTTCCTTTAATTTGTCACGTGCCTGTAGAGATAAGATAAACTTGCATCCACCATGATTTCAGTGGTTTTCTTTATAATCAAGCTCAAAGTTTGACATCCCAATTAGCATACAATTTTCTTTTCATTGTCTGTACCACTTATCCAATCTATCCTCGGGTCATCGGGCATCAAGGCAGGATACACCCTGGACAGAGTGCCAACCCATTGCAGGGCACACACACACAATCACACACTACGGGCAATTTAGAGACTCCAATCAGCCTAGAAGCATGTCTTTGGACTGTGGGAGGAAACCCACCAAGCACAGGAAGAACATCCAAACTCCACACACACAGTGAGCGGGAGCAAGACTCAAACCCAGGACACTGGAGGTGTGAGGCGACCATGCTAACCACTAAGCCACCTTAAAAGGCTCTAGCCTCCACTGTGACCCTGATCAGTAAAGAGGAATCCGTATCAGATCCGATAAATGAAAGATTGTATATGATTTCAGATCCTATCCACTGATAAATGTTGTGCTGTGAGCGTAAGTCGAACATCACGGCACAGCACTCGATCGCACGTGAAGCACCATGCCTTTGATACGTTCTTGCACATAGCATGCTTTGTTTCTAAGAGGATGGCAGAATCAGTGCTGCCAGCTTGAGATTAGTATCATGTAGCATCCGATTCTTATGGATTTCATTCTTTCATCAGATTAATAAAAAAAAGGGGGGATTTTGGTTCGTTACCCTTACTGAGAGGTTAGAGTAACCTGAATATATCTTATAAAGATATCTAATGAGTCTGGAGGGCAGGTTGAGTTGGGTTGTTTTTTTGTTTCTGCTCATTTTTTCCTTTCTTTTTTTCCCTTTGGATAGTCGGTTCATTTTCGAGATAAAGTTTCCATCTGGAGACTTTAAAGGTTCTGTGTGAAATTGTAGAACTAAAGGTTTCTAAAGAAGCCAGAATCATGTACCATCTAAAGAGCACTTGATTTCTCTTCTAAGACTATATTATAAAACACATCTACCTGGGAAAAGTCATTTTGGAACATGTTCTTCAAAAACAATCTGGTAATTACGAGGTACGTGATGTGAACCGTAGTGGTGCTGAGATAGTTATGAGTCATCTTTCCTACACACCATGAGTGTGTTTTGATCTTACACAGAGCAGCAAGTGTGATTTTTCCGATGCCTACTGAGAGCCCTTTGTAGGTAAATGCAGTCGTCCGGTGGAGTGGTTCTGAGCTGACACATGCTGGTATGCAAAGAACATATATATTTTACATGATGTCTGCAAAACAATCTTGTGTTCTTACTTTACCTGATTCATCTCATGAACTACACAATTTTCCATGTTACAGAGAAATCAGAAGCTATGAATTCATCTCTCCTGAAGACTTTCCTGTGGTGGAAAACCTACTGCCTCCTACAAATCGCTAACACTGGAGACTCCTTCTATAAGTGTTAAATAAGCATCTTACAGAAAGATTTTATTGATAACAAGCGACACAGTTAAATATCGGTTTATTTGTAGCCTTCAGGTTATGTGGAGCATCCTTCGTACAAGTCCCTGTGAATGAGTGGTTACTATAGAAACAAGTGCCTTAATATGAACCTGTGGTTTGAATGACAGAAGGCACTATTGTCAGAATAGAAAATTAATTCTACGACTATCTCACCTGGGTCCTCCAGGCCTGGGCGAATAATGTCGTCAAAAATGACTCCACTCTCAGTGGCCCGGTTGAACTGGCGCGTGTACATGTGCAGATCGAGCACACGGGCCATGCAGGTGTAGTTTCTATCCAGACTTGGGAACTCTTCTTTCGGACAGCCCCTCTTCAGTTTCAGCTTGCTCATGGGGTCTGGAGGGATCAGGCTCTAAAAAAGAAACGGTATGGTAAAAGGAGCTTATAACAGATTTCAGAGCATGAGTATTATGGTCCTCATTTTGCCTGCCAAGACTGCATGCTGCAGGAGTGCTTTGGCTATTGTTACGACATGTTTTATATCCAGCACTATTGTGGGAGCTACTGTCAAGGTTGCAGATGGAGTAAAGGTGGTAATCCACTCAATATCATGATGACTAGAACAATGCTGCTGCTTGGCACTGCACTGCAAACTTTTTATTTTGCATAGACCCACCACAGCATGGGACTTTCCTCCTGTTTTGCAATGTAAAGTGCTTGGTGTATTTTCTGTGAAGGGGAATACCTCAAGCACAGGCCTGTACTTTGTCTCCAAGGGGTACTCCTTGGGAGCTGAAAGAGATGATTAATGTTAGCAAGAGCAGCCATGCATGAACACAATAGTATGTAATAGCATTTCTCCTGATCTTTTGCTGCTCAGACTGTATATATAAAAATGTGGGTTAAAAATATCTTTCAATTTGAGGTCAGTCACATGTATAGGAATTACAGCCTTCTTTGATTTAATGTCCCATGAGCCAAAAGCATCTAGTAAAATTATACCACATGTGTACTTGTTTACAGTTTGTTGCAGGTCTTTTGCAAGTCTGCAGAATATAGACATGACCAGCTCCTTTTTTTTTCTTGGTTTCCTGTTTTGTTTTGGGGACTTTTTGCCCTGAGTCTTGTTTTCAGTAAGTGAAAGGAACTCTAAATGGGGGTTAGTGCAAGAGAGTCAGTTACTTCAGTTCAGCAGCCAGTCAGATAGTTCTGAAAAATCTTATATTTGCTTTAGTAATGCTAAATGCTTGATTTATTCTCTCTCTCTCTCTCTCTCTCTCTCTCTCTCTCTCTCTCTCTCTCTCTCTCTTCATATTAAACTTTTGAGTTTGTAAGTTTCCTAAACTACCCACAATGCTGCTAATTTTGTCATTGGCAGAAATTAGCCCCTGCTTCTTTATCTCTATCTCCACCTAAAGAGAATGATGCAGCAGAGCTTTACTCCTTTGGTCTTTTCAGCTAAATTCAGAATAACTGCGATGTACAGCTGTGTTGTATACTGGAAACCTTTATTCCTTATGATCAGTATTGTTGAATATTTTGTTCTCCTCATGAATAGGGGAAGTGGTAGCTCAGCAGTTAAGGTGTTGGACTAATGATTTGAAGATTGTGAAACCCTTATCCCTCAGTTGTATAAAAAATGAGAAGTCGCTGCGAGTCACTCTGGATAAGGGTGTCTGCCAAATGCTGTAGATGTAAATGAATGCCCTTGTATCTGTGTTAGCAGGACCAACTTTGCACAGGATTCATAAAAATACAGCAACCATTAACACTAATCACATCACAAATGTTTCAGGCTAACGTTCCTGTGGAGAAAGGTTCAGGCCAGAAAAGATTTGTTTCCCTGTCCTCCAAGAACCTTCTTTTTCGAACACGCACATGTGACCATATTTTATTAATTGAGATAATTGGCAGTTCTTCAATCTTTCTTTTCTGCCCAATACATTTTCACGCAACCAGTTCTCTATAATCATATATCTGTACCACATCACACAACTTCATATCTAAGCTTTAACGGGTGCTGCTGTATGAATGAGAGCTAACACTCATCACTGTAATCTAACCATCGCTACAGCTGTCCACTGTATTTAACAAAGCATTGTGTTTAATATCAGCTAGTACAAACAGTTGGTATCATCAGTTATTATCATAGCTGACATTTTATTGGGTAAGCTGTGGTCAGTTAGACTCCATGTTATCCTCACATTCCTTGGTTATTTGGTGAATTTGAATCAGTGACTAAAATCAGGATATAACTGAAAATAGGTCTTTTATATATCTTCTATTTGAAGTAATGAACTAAAACTTTTACCAGAGTATATATTTAGATCTGGCACGTTTACCACAACATTTCATTGGTTCTGTTATCGAGAGACAACAACTCACACCTAATCTCTCTTCGACTGTGGCTGTGTGTGCAAACATGTTTGGCTCTGACCTCTCAGGAGGTCAGGAAAACAAGATATCCAAAATCTGTATCGCTCCAGAATACAGTGATCTCTGTATTTGAATCTGTTAAAACATAATGATGTCAAAATACACAAATCTACGCCTGTGATAAAACTTGAAATGTTTTACATGATATAATGATCCAGGTCTGAAATCTTAACATTATTCTCTCCAAGATTTACAGATTTGGTATTTTAGATTTGACACATTTACCACAAAGTATCTGTGTCTCTGAACCATTCGGTGATTCTCTTATTGAGTGACAACAACTTGCACCAAACCAACATCTGCTGGATACCGTAATATCTCTTGTTCACAGACTATTCAGACCATGACATACAACTGATCATTGTCCAAATAATTACGGTCGCCTTAAATGCAAACTCAAGTTGTAATTCTGGGTTTCCTTCACCCACACGCACATCAACGTTCTCAAATAAAAGCTTTTAAATCTGAATGTTAAAAAACGTCATCAACTAACGCACAACACCGTAGGCACAATATCTACAGCCACATGTAGCGCTGATGCAATGCAGAATGAAGACTTACGCTTGATCAACCATTCTTTCTTTCTCTTCCACATCCTTTCTCGTCAGCTGTGGAGTGCACTGTGTACGGACAGGAATGAAGCACAAGCTTGTGACAAGTGGCCTTAAAATTGAACAAAAGAGCTATGAATAGCCAGGGGGTCTCATCATCCGAGTGCTTGCTATCCTTACCTCCCTGAGACCCGAGCATGCTAGTGTCATGTTGCTCGGCTGTAACAGTAGCCTATTTTAGACAGCTGTATAACATTTTATTTTGGAACCTCATGAAGTCACGATTAGCACCATTCTGGAACTATTCTGTCTCATTAAGCACTTCTGGAAAACAATAACTGCTTGGTCATTAGGACTAATTTGTAGTAACCTTTGTTGTTATTTCATCTACAAACTAATGGGTTAGACAGGAAAACTCTTTCAACTGCTTTGGGGCACGAATTTGCAAGGCTTGAAGATTCAATAGCACTGCTAATGAGACAGAAGTGGAACCATTGAGTCATCTCACAGGTGTGTGTGTGTGTGTGTGTGTGTTTTGAGTGGACAGTTTCACGTTTCTAGTACTGTGATTTGTCACTGCTATGGATTTCGGACACTGTTTACTACCGTCAGGACGCCTGTTCCACACTAATGAAGATGCACCAGATCTTTATTTGAAAAAATCACACATGTTCCTTATAACATCTATGACAATGTAAAAAAATACAAAGACTATTAGAAAGCACAATCAGCTACAGTGTCTCAGCTTGTCCTCTGAGTTATTTCCTCTTTTTTTCCAGTAAATTCAGTATAAATATAATTTAATCTGTGGCTGAAAATAACTTAGTCTGCTCTGGAATTACAGGCACCCTTCAAGAGAACGGGGAAAGCATTAAACATCGATTATAAAATTTGTGTAAGACACAACGGGTCGATATTTCCACTGAATCAGGAAAAGAGACGTCACTTTCCTCCGATAAATATCTCTCAAATACATAAATGTCGAAATGATTAGCACCTGTTAGTGATAACAAATATAAAAATATTCATCAGTGGAAAGAAATGCTTTCAGTTATCAGACAGTGACCACTTACTGTTTCCTTTGTGTATAAATGATTTTTCTTGTATTTCACAACTGGTCATCATTGGGAAAATCTGGGACTGTAAAGTCAGCTAGTAGACATCAACTCCATCAAAGCTGTTCAGAAGCATCGCACACTAACTTTCTAGCCATGCAACCTATCTGCATGTTTGGTTTAAAACAAAAAAAAAAGAAAAAAAAAGAAAAAGCATTTCGCTGTAGCATCCTAATCTGTTAGCCCAAATCAGGAGGTCAAATCATCAAGATACTGACCTCCACATCCACACAAATTGTTATGGTAATAAATCCAAAACCTCTACTGCGTAAAAAATGGTCTCTGGATTTAAAAAGCTGTAAACGAAATTTATATGCATATAAAAGAGCTAGAAGCATTTTTTGTAAAATGGAGTGAACCCGATTCTCTTTACTCTTGTCTCCAATTTTGTGTGACATTACAGGGGAAAAAAGTTCTCTGTTATTCTCTTCAAGAAAGGATTCAATGTGAGTGCCAATAATTTCGAAGTTCTTACAGTCATGTTTGTACATAGTCATGATGGGTGCCAAAGATTTTAGAGCTGACTATGTATTTGCATCCTGAAAAACAAATCTCATAAAGGCCAGCTTTACTAGATCCGCACTCCCAGAATACACTACAAATCTTCTAACCCTGTTGTGTCCACCTTGACTTTGATAAACAGAGTGTCGTCTCGTATGTAGACGGCGTTTCGGGGACCTTCCAGATCAGTGTGAGAAATGAAGCGGGAGAATCCTAAAGCGGCGTTGCTGTCAGCCGTGGGTCTGAGAAAGCTCTGTTTGTTGGTATCGGTGCTGAAGCTGCAGCTGATGTGGTTGCGTGAGCCGCTCTGGTCCAGCACGGTGAGCGTGACGCTCTGGCGGAACGGCCAAGGCAGCAGCGAGTCGAAGTCACCTCTCATCACCATGACGAAGAGGGAGAGGTGCGTGCCCCGGGCGCTTGTGTCCCCGTCCGGGTACGCGCGGGCACTTAGCTTGTAGCCGCTGCGGCTGGTGTAGAACGGAGGCGAGTTGAGGGGCATGCCGGCGTCTTTCCTGCGCTGGTAGTCATGAACCTTCCAGATGAGTTTGCCATCATATGACGTAGACTCAAGTTGGCGAAAACGTTGCTCGTTACACTGCAGCTGCTCCACGTGGATGTCCAGGAGTCGAGTGTGACGCTGACACGTCTGACCCAAAGCTCCTGCACACACACATACACACACACAATTTTTCTAAATTTGTCTAAATTGCCCCTAATTATAAAGCTGTGTTTGTGTACAGTGTCCTGCAATGGATCCTTCCATCCATTACATAACCTTGACCACTTACTAAAGATGAGTGAATGAATGAATTCAATATCTAAATAAGATCTGATGGATGGAAGTCACATTATTGAGAACCAGATCTATGAGAATGTGAGTTTGAATTTTATTAAGTTATTAAGTGAGTGTCGTAGTGACACTCACTGGCCATTTAATCAGATTAATTTGTAGGTGATATGTACACTGTTATCTACACCAGAAACCACTACAGAACTACCACAGACCAGAAATAAGCCAAAATGTATTCCATTAACATATAATCTGCAGATTTGTTGATTATGTCACAGGCGCTGTCCTCACCCAGGTGATCTCTGAGGCTCTGTGTCATTGCCACCTGCTGTCTGAGAGAGTCGAGTGAAGCTCGGAGGTCACTCAGCTCCTGTTTAGCCAGCTCAGCATCCAGGACACTGCGCAGCTCCTGCAGCTCCTGTTTAACGCTGGAGACGCACTCCCTCTGCTCCACCACTGACCTCTACAACACAAAGACTGCAGGATCAGCTGAGCTGCTGCTAATACACAACCTTCACATGGAGGACGGGTGAAAGCGAGGCTTGTACAGATATACACCGATCAGGCACAACATTATGACCACCCACCTAATATTGTGTTGGTCCCCCTTTTGCTGCTAAAACAGCCCTGACCCATCAAGGCATAGACTCCACTAGATCCCTGAAGGTGTGCTGTGGTATCTGGCGCCAAGATGTTTATGTTTATATGTTTGGCTGTGCGGCATGGTGGCTTAGTGGTTAGCATGTTCGCCTCCAGCGTCCTGAGTTCGAGTCTCACTCCTGCTCACTGTGTGTGTGGAGTTTGCATGTTCTCCCTGTGCTTGGTGGGTTTTTCTCCAGGTGCTCTGGTTTCCTCCCAGTCCAAAGACATGCTTCTAGGCTGATTGGAGTCTCTAAATTGCCCACAATGTGTGAATGAGAGAGTGTGTGCCCTGTGAAGGGTTGGCACTCCGTCCAGGATGTATCCTGCCTTGATGCCCGATGACTCCTGAGGCACAGGCTCCCCGTGACCCGAGTATAGATCGGATAAGTGGTACAGACAATGAAATGTTTAGATGCAGATACTTTAATTCCTCTAAGTTGCGAGGTGGGGCCTCCATAGGCCCCTTTTTCCTGCTTCTAACACATCATCTTTGAGGACAAAATGTTCACTTGTAACAGGAGCCATGATGAATCAGTGTTATTCACTTCACCTGGCAGTGCTCATAATGTTATGCCTGATCAGTGTACTGTACATACACACAAATACCAACATTACTGAAAAGAATGAAAATCCTATAAAGAGAGGTTGTTATTTCTTTCAAATCAACTTCTTTTAAATGACTTCTCAATAGAAAGCAATTTATTTCTGAATAATTTATATCTAAAATGTAACTCATTTATTATTATTAATATTATTCTTTGTAATCTAAATTAACATTATTATTCTCATTTATATTCTCACATATATTTATTATTATACTCATTTATTAATATTAATATTATTCTCTGTAATATAATCAATTAATATTATTAATATTATAATTCTTTATTCTTTGTAATCCTATATATTGTGAGACATTTCATCTAGCCCTAGTCTATACTATAGTGTATATTACGAGTATGGAGTATATTATTTAGTGTATTCCCAAGAATATACAGAGCATATGAATGTAAATATTACCTGACAAAAGTGTCATTGCTTTGTAAAGTTGTTAGAGTTAGAGTCTCTTTACCTGAATGGCAGAAAATGTGCTGTCACACTTGGTCATCTCTCTGTTAAGATTAGCAACAAGCAAGTTCCTCTCCTTCAGCTCCCTCTCCTGGAGGGCCAAGTCCTGCTGCAGCTGATCTACCTGAAACACACACACACACGCAGCCCAGTCTATAAGATATGAAATGACAGTATGCATAAACATGTGAACATGTGACTGTTTTGTAGCTATACACGTAGTATATGCTCCCAGGAAATCCATGGTGAATACTGAACAAAGAGAAATGTTTTTGCTCTGACAGAGTAGAAAGGTTAACAATGTAGGATCTAACAGTATCATCTTTATACCTGGGAGGCAATATGGCTGATATGAAAGTTTGAAAACTCTTATGTATGTGTGCTAATGAATTTAATTAATTGTCACCTACACACACACACACACACACAGTTCACCAAAAGCACATCTGTGCACACGAAAATCACAGCATACCTTGAAAAAATCTTCATAATGTATGTTGGGAAAGTGTTTTTAGTAATAAAACATTACTATAATCACTTATTGATATTTTAGATCAGTTTTTGGTCAAAAAAGTTTGACTTTTCTCCTGTCTTTTTTTTCTTCATGAACTCAGATTGTTTGACAGAGAACCTTTATTTTAAAAAAGACTTTGCGCTCTATGTTTTGTCGGATTTTGTTTTTGCAGACGATCATCACATTTTGTAAATAATAAAATAAAAGAAAAAAAATAAGCTCCATAGTCCTACACTGTGGCATGCTCAATCGAGTGCTGCTGGTATGATGCTTGTATAAAAGCCACCAATACCACGAGAGCACTGAAGTATGCAACATTCACAGGAAAGCCACACACATAGTATAGTAGTGGCAAAAGAGGGATTTGGAATGTGGGATTTGGAAAAAAAAAGAGTGGTTTGTTGAATTGGGGCAGCAGGGAGCTGTCTTTTTAGGGATGTGGTAGCTCAGTGGTTAAAGGCATTGGCTGCTGATTAGAAGGATCCCGGCACCATCAAGCTGCCACTGCTGGGTAACCTTGGACTCTCAGTTGCATAAATGAGACTTTTATCATCGCCAGACATACATTACAGCATAGTGGAATTCTTTTCTTCACATATCCCAGCTGAGGAAGTTGAGGTCAGAGCACTGGGGCAACTATGATATCTACTGTAGTGCCCCTAGAGCAGAGAAGGCTAAGGGTCTGGCTCAATTGGTAGCTTGAACCTTCTGCTCAATAACCCAGACCCTTAACCATCTGAGCCACTGAGTCACTCTGGATAAGGGTGTCTGCAAAATGCCCTTCAATGTCACTGATGTCTCAGTAGGTGAGATGGTATGACTGAAACTATATCAGAGGGTTGTTTTATTTTATGCTACATGATTCTGCACAATCTCATCTTAAGAGCATCTTCACTGTATAATCTAACATAGAGAACACAGTCTGTTATAATCTGCCACCAGTGAAGGTCCTGGTTTACTAATCAGGGGTTCAAACGCCAGCACAGCCACATTACCACAGAGGGTCCTTGAGTAAAGCCCTAAACTGACTGCTGACTGCTCCAAGGGCTCTGTATCATGGCTGACCCTGTGCTCTGACCCCCAGCTTCCTAACACACTGGGATATGCAAGGAAAAGATAAAATGTAAACACAACAAATAAAGGCTTCTTTTTTCTTTATATTAGAAACATGGTGGTGGTAGTGTAACACTAAAAAGTAATGTAACCCTGCAAAACTAAAACAGATTTTAAGGCACAACCCAACATTCTAATATACTGAAACTTATTACAGTTTGTCTGTACAAAACCCATACACTTCTTTACCAAATCGGGGCGTGTCTTTAATTTTACCCTTCTGTTTAAAGCGATTTTGATTCAGTGACAGTACACTGACATTTCATACCTGTTTAGCAAGCTTGCTGTTGCTCTCCAGTACAAGCAGCACATGGTGGCTAAATTCAGTGTATTCATGGACTTTCACTTTGCTTCTTTTATCCTAAAGGAAAGAAGAAACACACACTTCGTCTTAGGCTGAAGAAACGTTTACTAGTGGAAAAGGACTAGATAACGTTAGTGTACTTACTCGGACTGAGCATCCATATTGCTTATAAATACAGTCTGTCTCCACTTCTGGACACTCTTCTACATGTCCTTTGAGCTACAGGAACGAAATAGCGAAATGAAATCAAAATAAAATGCTAAACATGCTGGAAACATTGTTTCATTTTTAGTCAAAAGTGCACTGAACCTTATGCCTTTTAACCATCTGAGAGCAGTTATTAGGACACTGAACATCAGCTTCAGGACAGGACATCTGTTCATGGTCCTGAAATGATCCACAGAACAGGGTTATAGCAAGTCAGCTGTGGAGCTCAATCTTACTACTGAAAGCTATACATGAAAAAATGTCTGACCGAGAGCTGGGTAACAGGGTACGGCTTTGTGCAGTAGCGACAGAACTCTGTGCGAAACTGACAGAGGTTTCGCTGGTGGTCTGGTAAATTCTTGCGTAACAGGATGTCGGTGCAGCCGGGGTTGGAGCACTGCAGGGTCTCATACTGACAAAGTGTTAGGTGTTTCTAAATACAAAGACAGACAGACAGTTATTTCGGTCTCTTATTAGTCAGCTCTTTAGCATGAAGATTCTAGGGGACTTTCAACTTCTGTCACTTTGTGTCCACTTTATAGTTCGGTTTTAGTCTCACCGTGCAAATCACACAGAGGCATCTTACCTGCAAATTACACAGAGGCACCTTTTGTATGCAATCTGGAGTGTTGCTACAGTAAACTTCAAGATTTAGTAGTTCTCTTTTACAGCAGTTGTCTTGAAAAACCTGCAACATTTTAAATAGTTATAACCATGCCAGTGTTCTGGTATATACATGCCTGTATTTTCTATAGGTGCCTTTTTATACAAATATCATCAAATATTATTTTATTTTCTACATTGCAGTCTCAGTCAATGCTACTCATTTTAGGTGTGTCTGGAATGATTAGCAGCACTGTGGTTTCATCAAAAAAAATCTGTACAGCATCAAGAATGATACAATTCTAATATAATTATTAGACGCCCCAACACACAGGCACACAAAAATACACACCTTTGGTAATTTTTTGACAGCATATTAAAACATACCTCCTCCGACTTGATCAAAATGCCATCTAGGGGACACTTGGATGTGTCGCCGCTCTCACTGAGGAAAAAAACTGTGGTTTTAGGTAGGCACCCACCCAAAACAGCCTGGATAGACTACTAGATTTGTTAAATATCACAATAGAAATCTATATGTAATCTATTTCATCATGGATCGTATGTGTTTATTTTCCTTTGTAGTACTTACATGAACATTCTAATACACTTGGCACAGAAGATGTGGCCACAGCCTGTCTGGTGGGGGTTAAGAATGGCGCCACCGCAGGCCGGGCACATGTAGCGCTCATCAAGCTGGGACACGAAACTGAGTGCGCGATTGGCCAGGACAGACTCCAACTCCCACGACCTCACGGGATCAGAGCTCTGTTTGGAGAGCTCGAGGCTCAAGCATTCGTTCTCCTCAGCTGCCATGTCAAGCTGGGATGCTCAAGCTACAGACATGAGACTGAGTGGACACAGAAGGACAGATAGATGGACACTACTGCACATTTTTACCCAATTCATAACCAACGTACAAAATATCATACACGTTATTAAGTAGAACTACTCGTTGTTTCGTAAGAACAGTTTATTGATGGATCTTGATTTGTGTGGATTTTTGTTAAACAGAACATTCGGATGAACCAAACGAAGTAGTCATGCACCAAAATGGTCTTTACACAGCACCAAAAATGGCTCCTCTAAAGCACTGCTTTTTTCTTCTTTTTTTTTTAGATGGCAGATGATATCAGCCATACAATATTTTTTTCTTAATGAGTCATGAGAACTCTAAATTCCTCAATCTCACTAAGTTAGTTACTCAGTGATACGTATCACATTCACAGCATTCTCCCAAGCTTTATTACATCTGTAGCTGGGATTTGTCTCAGCTCTTACACTTTAAAGTAATCAATAACTGTCAATAATTGATATGGATGTCGTATTACACATAGCATTGCACATGTTAAAGCTTCAATGGAGAGAAGAAAAAATATAAGATGGGTCATGTTCTTTAGACTGAGACCATACACTCTCAGAAAAGAAGTGCACTAGTAAAAAAACACTAAAGGTCCACTTTTGAGCCTGAAATATTTTTAGAACACTACAGTAGGTTCCCAGCTAGCAACATGAAAATGTACAGATTAGTATCTTTCGTTTTGAGAGTGTAAAATAACTTTGTTTCCTAAAGAGGCTTTTCATTAATAGACCTTTAATTCTTTTGTATTGGCGCAAACACACACACACACACACACACTGTGAATGTTACTAATATTTGTGAAGGTGGAGTCAATAAAGTCAGTAAGGACTATAATTTAATAATAACTAGACACAGAGCCTAACGAGGGTCAACCACAATAATCAGATATGGCTAAATATTTTATTATTAACAAATAATTTACCATTCTGACATTTTTAAAGCTTTTCTGCTGCACTGCCTTATGCACTGATATGTATGTTGTTAGCATGACAAAAAGTCTAAAAAGGGATATTTTCAGGGTGGTCTGCCTCCTCGGTCTAGCAGAGCTCGTCAAAGAGATGGTCAATCAAATGAATAAAGGCGGGCTTTAAATTTTTTTTTGTTTAAAGGGTACTGTATGAGGGAAGCTGTAAGCTAAATATCTCAAGTTTAATATTTTACAACAGTTTCAACACTGAAATGGTAAATGACCAAGAGTAATGTCCAGAAATGCAATCATTATTCTAGTAATGCAATGCGTTAGCGTTATTCTGACGAGACAAGGAATATTAACAGAGACATTTTCAGTATTTTAAGAAGAAGATTAAGCATGAATGTAGGTTACCTCTGGCTTTCATGGTAGTCTTTCAGTCAATTCATTTGTTTAAGAAAATGATTAACAAAACCCAGAGTGTGGGTGAAACTTGTGGATTTGACTCAGTATTCCTTTACTCCTTTAATTCTCTTTTTTGGAACAATAAACCCTTAAGTATCTGAAACCATTTTTGAACCATCTGAAATATAATAAAGCATCTAATCTAATAATGTATATTATTATTGTTGTTGTTATTATTATTGTTCTTCCACTTCTTCGTAGTATTATTATTACATATTACATATTTACACACACACACACTGTTCAAGACGTGGTTCCGGCCTGGACTAGATAATAATGCATGAGTGCTCTTGTGGAGCTGATGGCTGCAGAACATTGATGATAAAATGATCAATTTGTCCGAGGAACTGATGATTACCACACTCGATGTAGGAGAGATCAGGTTGTATCAGAGTGACCCCCTGTGTGAGTACTGACTGAACTCTTAATGTAAAAATAAAAAGAAGAAGAAGAATGTAAGAGGAAAAGTGTGAGGTCCAGTTCCTCTGAGCTGCAGCAGAATGTACGCACTACACGGGGAATCCCCGGTGCAAGGCGGCCGCGGATACAGAAACATCCGTCTGTGAAGCAAACAGCGTGTCTTCTATCAGATATTTCACATTCTCTCATTTCGTGTCCTTCATCACGATCTAACAGCTGGGCTTGACATGCGCTCTTCTGCCATTTTCACGTGCTTTTCGTGTTGAACCCTTTGCTTTCACTTTGACCCCCGCTGGAATACATATGAAGCGAGCGCGCGCGCCTGTTTGTGTGCGCTGGTATGTGTGTGTGTGTGTGTGCTGTGCTCAGGTTCCGTACCTCGAGCTCGGTGTAGGTCGTTCCTCTCTCTCTCTGTCCCTCTCTCTGTCACTCCAGTCTCTCCAGTGTATTAGTAATACCGCGTCCTGGGTGTCATGAGCCGACCGGGGAGTTCCGAAATGAACACTTTCCTCCGCACGCGCGCGCGCAACCAGGCGCTGCGGGAACACACGCCGTGACGTCACAGTGTCGGCGCTGGCCTGCTGCCAGCGGAAAGCGCGCTGAACAGGAAGTTAAAACTCGTCTCTTACTACAGTCTTCTCTACAGGAGGTGTCAGAATTGTGCAGCAGCACCATAACCACCACGACCACTATCACCACCACCAGCACCAGCTGCATACTGCACCATTTAGCGTTTAAAAGCTTAACGTCGTTACCTGACGTTGGATTATGGGCGTGGCTGCTGTGTCGTCATCATCTCTAGATAAAGGGGTGTTTCCAAACATTCTGGTCTGCTGAGCAGCTTCAGGTTCAATTGTTGCTCTTAAATGGCCTAATTAAGAAAGCTGGCACTGAATGAATAAATAGCTAAACTTTATCTTTATGCTTGCATTTTAATACATATCTTCAGTAAGCGCTTTATCCTGGTCAGCATTGTCACTCTGCATACCTGCAGGTTTTTGGGAGGGAACCCATGAAGTTTGTGTTTTGGGAGCAAGGTTCCTTCTCACTTTCAGTAACCGTCGTTTTCCTGATCAGGATCATGGAGGATTCAGAGCTTTTGTTAGGAGAACAGGGCATGACATAGTACACCAGTTCAGTGCAGAGAATTATGCACAGACACAAACACATGGGCAATTTATCTCAACCAATCCAACTTATGGTATGTTTTTGGGCGGAAACCACAGAACCCTTAAGAAAACCAATGTGTACATGGCGAGAACATACACAGAAACTCCTTAAAACAGGAACTTGAGCTCAGGATTGAAACAAGTGCCCTGAAGCTGTGAGGCAGCAAATTGCCAACTGTATCACCTAAGTGAGATCATTTTTCCCTTTTAGATATTACATTTTAACACCTATGTAAGCAGAGATTAGCAAGTACTCAGCAGTTAACCCTGAAATGTTTTATTACACATTTGTAAATGCTTGTTTGTGGATGGTTAACAAAACACACACAATACAGCTAATTACATACCCACCTAAACCCCATAGTTTACTTGCATATTTAAATACACTTTTATATTGCTTCAATACTGAATTATTTTGACCTGAACTAATTAACATTTTAACGTTCAAAAGACAGAAACATGCCCCAAAAGACGAAAAGATGCCCCAAACAAGCGAGCACACAGATTTAGTGTGGACACTTCTGCTTTAATGCCTGAAATGCAGAGGAAGTAGACACTGTGTCTGTCAAGTGTTACAGGGGAAAAAAATTTAACCCACTAGGAAAGTGGTTTCTACTTAATAAGTGCTATAAATAATTTTGACATTCTAAGAGGTAACTGTGTAAAAAGGGACAGCATTTACAAAGATTTACATGAAAAAACTATAAAGTTGGTACATGAAAACAGACTAGAAATCAGCCCACAGAGCATACATGAGATAAAATACAACACAAAATGATTAAAAATACATACACAACAATGAATGTACGAACATAGTGACATGCAGGAACAACACAAACCCAGCATCTCTACAGAGTGAATTAACAAAACAAAGTGAAATTACAGCAAAACACTGACAATTATGAAATGAAGAACAAGTATCCATTTTTTTTGTATAGTCAAATAAACATATCAATATCATCTCTACATAAAAAGGGACATAATTTAATGCTACAGGGTACATTAAGAAAAGGAACTACCAGCATGGGACTGAACTCACACACAGAGTCAACAGCTTAATCTCTGGTTCGATCATCTGCTATTCTATTCAATGATTTCCAACCAACATGAACAAATAAATAATAATAGTTGGATGAAAATGACCGCACAAGATGATGAAAGACCAAAGGTCCAAGAGTGGGGACAGTGACGTATGACCATGGGGTGCATTACTAACAAAATTTTGTTACAGCGGTGAAAACACCAAAGTTCTTATACCTCTTACTAATTATTAGCCAAACCTCAATAACTCAAAAACAAGTAGCTCTATAAATAAAAAAAAAACATCTACTGGAACCTAATGTGCGTAATGTGATTTTTATAAATAATACGACCATAAATGTTTGAAGATGTAACTAAAATATTAAGACTAATATTTGAATATTGCATAAAATAATTATGGTCATAAAATCATTTCTTTATTAAGGGGATGATTAATTAAAGTTGAGACCATTTGATGTCAGCTATTTTTAGTGTTCATAATCAACAAGCTCGTAATCCACGGTATTCATTACCACTCTCACTGAAAATCAATTGCCTGTTCATTATCATACAACGAACGGTATAGCACAGTAGTTTGTGGAGAGTCTCAAGACCTGTGTTTGAAGTCTGAAATGTCCATTTTTAAACAAACATGATGTTCTCTTAACCATTAAGAGCACTTTTATGGTGTAAGATCTGGACAATAGGCATTAATCTGTCTGTAGTCCTTAGCACCGAGTATAAAAATAAATAATGTTTATATACACATGACAAGAGTGTCACACAAACAGTGCACTGAACACTTACAACAGGAAACTGAAGGACTTGATAAGCCCTAAAAATAAAAATAAAAACCCAAACAAACACACACACACACCCCTCACTGTCACTTTCTAACTGTGAGCAAGTACCAGTAACTACAGTATCATAAGTCCAATGGGGAAGTCTGAACTAATCCAGTTCCCCCTGCCTATGCAGATTTGAGCCAAAGGTCCAGGAGGCAGAGAAAACTCAGTGTTTTTCCGTCTGGATAAGTGTATTGTTCTGTGTTGTAGAGTGCCTCACGGGTTAGGGTTATAGAAGGAGTTGGATCAAGCCCAGCTCAACCCCCCGGACCTTCAGTTTGCAGCAAACAATGTTTTTAAGAACACAGAGTTGTGTTTTGCCACTTGTATGAAATCATAAGAGCAACAAATTATGACTAAAACATTTTCAAAGGGTCAGTTATACAAATATTTAAATAAACATGATATACACAGCAGTCAAAGGCTAACATTACATGCAGACTGGTGACAAATTAAATGGAAAACCAGCAGATCTTTAATGCTGTAAGGGCCTTTTCTGGGATGGTTTGGCTTTTCCCTTTAGAGGAAAGAGTTGCTGTGAATCAATACAATGTTCTTCTTAAAACACTTGTGTTTGATATGAGTGGTCTCTCCCAGAATGACTCCACCCCATTCCACAGGGAACAAGGACTGGCTTAATCAGTGTGAATATGATGTACATTTATGGCCTTCACTGTCAACAAATCTCAATTAAACTGAACACATATATAGGAGATTTTGGAGCACCATGTTTGACAGCACTTTCCACCACCATCATCAAAACCAAATAGAGGAATATTTTTTGGAGGAATGATGTTCATCATTCCAGCACTGTTCCAGAAACTTGGAAAATCAATGGCAAGAAACACAGAAGCTGATCTGGAACACCCATTACCCTTACTAACACCCTTTCTGTCATAGCTTTTCTTTTAATTTGCCTAATCTGTACATGATCAATACTGCCCTCTGATGATGATATCAAAACATTGATAGAAAACAATACCACAAACTCAACAACAAAAAATATGCAAGTTCTTCTTTCTCACCCTCAAATTGGGGTGTGCTGTTTATGCTCAGTGCAGAGAAGAAGATGGGTTTTCAGAAGGAATGCCCACTAGTGTGGGGGGCTGCGGGCCCATGCCGGAGTTGGTGGGTGCAGCAGGACGAGGATTGAGGCGCGGGGGGAGTGGGTTGGAAGGCCGAATGAGTGGCGGCGGCTGGTTCAGAGCTGAACGAGGCTGCAGGAAACGGGCCTGCTGCTGGAGGGGTGGAGGCTGGCGGTGCAGTGCAGGAGTGGCTGGCAGAGAGGGCCGTAGTAAAGGTGGAGGCTGATTCAAGGAGGTACTGCCACTTGCTGCTGCCATGGTCAATGATGCTACAGCTATGGGAGACGGTCCAGAGGCAGGCGTCACCTGACCCTGTACGTGCCATGGCCATATAAAACACACTGATATCAACATTGTGTATAATCATTTACAAAAAATACAAACGTGCATATCTGCATTTATTTTACTATCTAAACATTAGTGTACCTCCTCCTCCTCTTCGTCTGTGCTCTTTCCCGATGGCGGGTTGGAGCTGTTTTTTCCATCTTCCCCAGCAGCTGTGCTGTCTCCATTGGGGGCCCGAGTTCCCTGCTCGGCTTCCCACTCCTGCAGCACCTCCTCCAGGTTAAAACGGCGCCGATAGTTCACAAAGAAGTTCTTAACTTGCCCCACTGTTTTATTGCCAATAACATCTGCGATGGCCTGGAAGTCTTTGCCGTACTTGCGGACTCCTGAATGAAAACGTTTAAAAGAATAAAAGTCAATGCCAAGAACATAAAAATGATTTAAACGGTAAACATGATGCGAAATTACCTTGAACGGCAAGAAGCTGCTCATCTGTTGTCCAGCGGGCATTGACTTTTTGGTTGGACTAGAACACAAGAATTTATACAACATTAACTACACTCTTAGAAAAGATATTCAACAATGGTCTCTTAACACAGTTAAAGGTTAAGTAATCCTTAAAAAAGTAAAAATAACTACACTTTCTGATAGGAAATTACTTGGTGATTTTTTTGTCCTCAGAGATGCTTTAGTTTGACACGATTCCTGCGCCTTTCCGTTCAGATACTCCCAACAGCTTGATTGGGTTCGAGTTGGGTGATGAGCATTCTATTTCATTACACGAAATACTGCCTTCTTCCTCCACAAATATCTCACACAGCTTTGAGGTGTGTTTGGAGTTATTGAAAATGATGAAGCAAGTCTAAAAGAGCAGAATGAACTAAAAACTCCAGATGACCACAATCTTGAGACAGGAATAGTATTGCTGAATTATGAAGCACATCACACAGACCTTCCTGAAACACTAGACCACTGAATATTACCAAGCAAAAACATACAGAAGATCACTGTGTTATTGTATATGCAATATTTTTATATTCCAAACCATTATGGTTTACATTCCAGTCTTTTTTTTATTTAGATTTCATCCTTAATTTATATATAAATATTAAACAATTTTGTCAGTCGCAGTATATTTTCAGACATTTTAAGTGAAAAGAATCACATACGGAAAACAATTTAAGAAATAAAATAAGGAACAGAATATATAACATTTCAAAGTAAATGGACAGAAGCAGTAATTTTGATTTACCTCAGGCAGGCGGTATTCATCAATGCCAGATTCAATCCTCTGTTTCAGAGCACTGTTCAGCTGCTTGGCATTTTGGACCTAATAGATGAATATGAATATAAAACTGTTTCAAACCAAAAAAATAATAAAAAATTCTGAGTTTTCTCACTGATGAAAGATCACAAAAATATCAAATTTCTGGTGATACTGTCACTTTCTGAGGAAACTTATTCCTGATGTAATAATTATTCTAGATACAATTTAAAGCAATGCACAAGTTCAGGATAAGACTTTCAAGAATACTGATTCTGTCAAGTAAATCTTCGATGCAAGTTACCTGTCTTTTAAGAGAGACGAGCTCCATGTCAAGCTGTCGCAGGACGGTGTTAGCAGCAGTGGAGCTGCAGGACACAGCCACCACGTCCTCCTGTGTGAGGTACATGCCTTTGGGTGGACGGCACTTGGAGCGCTGTGAGTGGTGCCGATGCTGCAGTGTCTGATGGTCTCGCCGGCCCATGCTGATCTTAGAGCTCATTATCTGTGGCTCAACGTGGCTCTGGAGAACAACACACAGAGCACAGATTAGGAAAAGCTCTAATAAATTGTTATACGGTAATTAAATGAATAACTAATAATTATTGCTTTATCACAAGGATGCCATCCTATTATAAGGATCACAGTTCATGATAGTGCTTTACCTCTTTCTTTGTCTCTTTAGTAGGGTCATAATCACTGTCGTTTGCCTCAATAGGATTAGCTTCCTCCATTTCTTCATCACTAGATGATAAACAATTAAGTTAATAATAGAATCCGTATAGCAGAATTCTTCATGTTTTATATTATAACCAGAAAAACAGTCAATATGTGACTAGTGCACCTTTCATCTTGATTACTTCGGTTGGCCAGCTTTCTCGCTTGTCTGTCCATCAAACTTGTCCTGGATCTGGTCTTCTTCCATGAGTAGTAGTACTTCACAAGACTTGATATGGATTTGTCTGGCAACTGTGTTAAATAATTGAATTTTGTAAGACATGTTATAATAATTAACACGTGAAGGGAAGGAGTAATATGCACGCTTATGGTGTAATGCAACCTATAATGACCATGAGTGATTATCGTCTTGTGACTCACCATCTGCTGGATCCTATGAAAGCTCTTGCCATGGAAGCTGAAGGCTTGCTCAAACAGCACTTTGTCCTCCACCGTCCAGTCATCTGGGAAGGGGGTGAAGTTGGGCAGGTCTGCCAGGGACTTCTCAATGTTGTGCTTGTGCCAGAACAACATGCCAAGAGCCTGTTGGACAAACAGTTGCGTCATCCTTTTCATAGGGACTGATTTATGAGCGCTGGCTCATCTACCACAAATGAATATGGTTATGCAAAATAAAAGCTGATGATTTTCTATCAGTATGGACTAAGCACAGTTTGGATTTACAGTTTTCTTGTCTTCAGTAGATTTCATAATTTTTTCTTATTTGATCCCATATTTTGTTTCTCACTTTCTATGTGTAGTCAACTCCAGTGGCCTTTTTTAAGTGTACAGGGTAAATTCAGAAATAAATACCATGTCATTTTTTTTTTTTTGCTAGGAAAACCTCAAACATAGTCAAAAAGTCCCAAAGGAGGATCTTGAATTTATTAATCCCACTGTGTTGATGACCTCTAAAAAATGTAACGCTATAAAAAGTCTTTGAGTGTTCTCTATAACAGCCTGTGTTCTGTTCAGTCAGTATGTGGTTAAATATGAAGTGATGTGAATGCATGGTGTATAATATCGGAATTAAAGACTCATTGATGCATCATAACCATTGAAGCTTTAATAAATGTCAATTTGCCTAAGCGGTTTATTTCATCAGGCTAACACGTTTTATTTAATTGTATGTAACATGTTTATAATAAAGGCAATTTGTGCTATACGCTTACTTACTCATGGTGAGAAAGCACACAAATAGAGCTCTGTGATACAGAGTCACAAGCTGTTCAAACTGAAAACTCTGCCTTCACACTAAATAAAGATTACAGGTCCACTTCTGGAAAGATTACTTTTTATTTTGAGGTATTGGGCTTTAGTTCATATTAAATATGTTTAAAGGAGTCATACTCGACACATGTTGCCAAAACTACTGGGATATCCAAGCCACATTTAGGAAAACAAACTAAACTTAGGAAAAGGAAAGTTTTTGGATTTATTACTTACCAGTTAACATCCCACTACTAAAACAAAACATTTAGAAGACCTGACTTTGGTTAAAGCTCTCACTACTGTGGTATTAACTAGATGTTTTTTGACAGCATGGGTGAGAAAATCCCACAGTATTTTTTTTTTATTTAAAAAGCACTAGTAATCAAGCATTACTTTTGTTTAGATTTAGAAATATACAAAACTAATAATAATAATAATCATCATAATACGCAGTGTAAAATCGTGTTTCTGCAACATGTTCATGAAATTCATTTTATTACGAAAAAGAGACACAAGAAAATGTGGTAAGCATCAGCAAGGCTGTGTGTTTTAAAACCTATGTGTTTTGAATATGTATTAGTTTCACAACAAAGTATGCATAGACTAATCAGGCATAACATTATGAGCACTGAGAGGTGAAGTAAATAACATTATTAGGATTATTTCCTCATCATGGCACCTGTTAGTGGGTGGGATATATTAGGCAGCAGTGAACATTTAGTCCTCAAAGTTGATGTGTTAGAAGCAGGAAAAATGAGCAAGCGTAAGGATTTGAGCGAGTTTGACAAGGGCCAGATTGTGATGGCTAGACGACTGGATCCAAAACTGCAGCTCTTGTGGGGTGTTCCCAGTCTGCAGTGGTCAGTATCTATTAAAATATACTGGCGACAGGGTCATGGGCGGCCTAGGCTCATTGATGCACGTAGGGAGCGAAGGCTGGCCCGTGTGATCCGATCCAACAGACGAGCTACTGTTGCTCAAATTGCTGAAGAAGTTAATGCTGGTTCTGATAGAAAGGTGTCAGAATACACAGTGCATGATGGGTCAGAGCTGGTTTGGCAGCAAAAAGGGGACCAACACAATATTAGGCAGGTGGTCATAATGTTATGCCTGGTCAGTGTATTTTAGCTGGAATGTTTCAAGAAATTTCATAAACCTTCAAGGGGCCTTTAAATGTAATACTTATTCCGACTTAATTTACAGTAAATCTATAGTGATGCAAAGTAAAAAAAAAAAATCAAATTCAATATCTACCTGCTCCACATTATAGCCATGTTTTTCCTTTGCAATGGCAATGTATTCATCCACTGTAAACAAAACACAAGCGTGTAAGCGTTAGTACAGTGTGATAAAAGATCATTTATATTTATATAATAAATGTGAGATGATTATCGCCTGTGCTTACATTTAGTGTCCGCAATAGTATGATGTGGAGACCACACCAACATGCCTCCAGTGTCTTTATCACTGTATTTGGTAGAACCTAGGAATATGTCAAATAACACAGATAACACACTTGGTCATAACAATTATACAACATGTCCTTCTGAATAATAACCATGTCCGAGTTGTCTCAAGTGTCTCAGACAAAGTCTAATAGACTGGTCGTAAAGCTTCAATAAACTAAATGTCGAGTTAAAGGCTTTGAGGTAATAACGAGGTAATAACGTGTTTGTGTACTTTAGCAGGACTTCGGCGTGTACTACAAAAAAGCCGGAAAAACTGTAGCAACTACAAATAAATTTTGTTTGTAGTTGTTGTAGTTTTTATATTATTCCTTAATTCTGTTGTAATGGTGTTTTAACTGAATTCGCTACGTTTCGCAAACAAGCAACTGGCTAACAAACTAACAAAGCTAGCTTAGCGTACAATTACTCTTTGTTTTCTTGTAAGAAAACCAGTTTTAGTATTGTTATTCTCCGAAACAGTCATCTGCAAATAACTCTTAATGTAACACTGAATAACAAACGAACAATTCCTCCCCAAAATGAACTATTTCAGCTTTTAGTGCGCTAGCTCTACACCGAGGCTACCACACTTCGGCTAACTACCAATCAGCTCCAAACATACTACTATTCTAAATAGTACGCCAGGCTTGAGTGCGCTGTGCAGTAACTATGGAAACAAATGTTGCCACACTACCCTTGCATACTACTTAGTGTGCTAGTATGCTACTTCAGACGTAGCCAAATACTCCAGAGGAAACCGGTGAGCCAACCGTACCTGGATCATATTCAGGAATATTGGCTTGATAATCGGATCCCACACGCATTCCGACATCTGCAAGGCAAAAGCATTCTGTATGTATCGACCAGCTGGGATCTTTTTTCAATCAATAAATCTTAACACTAAAAATCAAAACGCAAAGCGCTGTGTGTGTGTGTTCGAGGCTATACCGTGCTCGTCGTCGCTGCCACTCTCATCAGAAAAATGGCCATTCGAGGCGTTTGAGGGGCTTTTCGTCCCGTTAGACCGACCTTTCCCTAGGTAGTCCGACCCTTTATCCATCATCCCAGGCATTATAATGATATTTGTTTTTTTCCCGGTATAAAATTAAAAATATGTGCATTCAGTGCACGATTTTTTCCAGCTAGGCTGTCCCTTGCAATAACTCCCCTGCGCAGCTTGAGCCACAGCGCTACTGATTGGTATTCCTCCGCCACAATATTAGACACTTAATATTTGCAGTACATAATAATAAATTGCTTTGCTTAATATTCAGATTCCATGCTTGAAGCGTGTTATTTATTTCTTACAGATTTAATGTCTTCAACAAACAGAGTATATGATTCACACACGCGAACTACCTTCTTTGGCGGAAGGAATTGTTATGCACGTAAAATGGTGCCTGCGTCAGAGTTGTTTATAAATACATTAAATACAGTTGCAAATAATTAGAAATGAAACACAAATAATTCAGGTTAATGACTTATCAGCGAAGAAAGAGTGTGTAATAACCTGACATTAGATTTCACAATAGATTTTTTTAAATCTAAAAACAAAAAAAAGTCCTTATGGTAAGTGTGTGTGTGTGTGTGTGTGTGTGTCTGTGTGTTGAGTTTCTTATTGTTCCATTCAAATAATTGTGATATTATATATAAGGTAAGATTTTAAAAAGCGTCAAATCGTCAACATAACCACTATATACACCTCCAGCAGATGGCACCACAACACCGACACGAGAACATACACCGATCAGGCATAACATTATGACCACCTGACTAATATTGTGTTGGTCCCCCTTTTGCTGCCAAAACAGCCCGTAATACACTATGTATTCTGACACCTTTCTATCAGAACCAGCATTAACTTCTTCAGCAATTTGAGTAACAGTAGCTCGTCTGTTGGATCGGATCACACGATCCAGCTTTCGCTCCCCACGTGCATCAATGAGCCTTGACCACCCATGACCCTGTCGCCGGTTCACCAATGTTCTTTCCTTGGACGACTTTTGATAGATACTGACCACTGTCTAGCCATCACAATTTGGCCCTTGTCAAACTAGGCCTTGTCAACCTAATATATCCCACCCACTAACAGGTGCCATGATGAGATAATCAGTGTTTTTCACTTCACCTCTCAGTGCTCAAAATGTTTTGGCCGATCAGTGTAAGTTTTAGCTCTCCCTTTTCTGAACATTATGTTATGATGAAATACGTGCAGTATCCTATAATGATATAATGTATGCTGGGACTGTGTATTTCAATATTAAATTAAAATAAATTTGACACAAGGCTATTTTTAATAATGTTGCAAGATGCAACAGTGGCACTGTAATATTGTATTGTTACTTTTAGTTTTACTTTGTTTAACTTTTTACATATCATGTTATTAGTTACATTTCCCTTTATATTTGAATAATATGTTCAAGATTCACTTTTTTCATTGCTATTTCCAATAAAATGTTTCATGAAAATACCATATACAGTTTATTGTTATTTATACACCTGAGAAATTATGTATAAATGTATAAATAAAAATCAGCGGCATCAGCATCATCATATTGCATCATGTAGTTACCAAGAAATATGTTAAATATATCAAATCTATTTTATATTTAAAATTCTTAATTAAATTCTTTTATTTTCTATTTCATCCTGGATGAAGCTTGTTTCATGTTATCTATAGAGCTTAGAAATCATGTATCATCATCATCATCAACAAAAACAACAATAATAATAATAACAAAGTTTGCTGATGACATTGTTGTGGTGGGCCTGATATCTGATAATGATCAGAAGGCCTACCTGAAGGCGATGGTGCCAAGAGAACAACCTCCTTCTTAATGTGAGCGAGACAAAGGAGTTCATAGTGAACTTCAGCATGATTCAGGAAAGGAGCTACTAACACCTTAAGAGCAACAGTAAAGAGTAGACAGTTTCAGGTACCTTGGTGTCGACATCATAGAGGACCTGTCATGGTTCTGTCACATTAACACCCTGATGTGGAAGGCCTATCAGTGTCTTTACCACCTTAGATGCTTAAGGGACTTGAAACTAGGCTGCACCATTGAGAGCATCCTGACAGGAAGCATGACAGCCTGGTTTGGGAAGTATACTAAGCAGGATATGCAAACTCTCTAGAGGGTGGTGTGATCAGCTGATCATACCATCTGCACAGTGCTCCTGACCTGCAGTCTATCTTCAGCAAGAAGAGTTAGACCAACAAGACAGTGAAGGACCTCAACCATCTGAACACTGGACCTTTCTCTTTGGGTTTTGCATGTTTTCTACGTGATTCGGGGATTTCTGTGTACTCCAGTTTCCTTCACCAGTCAAACGACATGTTGATTGGCAGCTCTAAATTGTCTGTAGTGCTTGAATGTGTGTGTGACTGTGGCCTGCAATGGGATGCCCCTCACATCCTAGATAATGCAGTTCGTCCGGCCGCCAGCAGGTGGAGTCTCCCAGCCGTTCAGCTCCGTTACCGCGGCCGAGGTGGGCGGTGCGACCCGGGGCAGCGAATCCGGTCCGGAGCGGGAGTCTCTCTCTCACATACACACTGACACACACACACACACACACACACACAGGCGCGCGCTGTGTTACCGAGGGACAGCGGAGAGCATCACAAGCACAGTACCGCATCTCTGTCCCCACAGCATCTGAAATCATGTAGACTCCAAATCAGGACTCACTGATCGTCCTTTACCGGATCGTTAGAATCATTTCTCAGTCACTGTGTCCCGGTGAGGAGGAGTCAGGATGGCCGGGGGTCGCCGAGGACTCGTGGCCCCTCAGAATACTTTCCTAGAGAATATCGTCCGGAGGTCCAACGGTAAGACAGCAAGCTTATTTAACACAACATACAGCGCTTATTTCATCCTTTCTTTAAGAGTTCACCTCCATCACCTTATAGAAGACTGAAGTCAGGGGTTCAGGTTCATTTCTCTGCCTTTTCTTCTCTGCTGAAATAAAAGATCTAAACGCATAGTGTGTCTTTTTTAGGCTGGAATGCAAAATTCCCAGTGCTGAAAATGTTAAAACAATTCCAGCCTGAAGCTATTAATTAATTCAGCCTTGTTGGTGCAGGTGTTATTTCAGCATGGGTTTTTGTTGCACTGCATGGCTGTATTTTATTGTCTGTGTTCAGCATCTCACTTACATACATGGTGAACACCACTACCTAAACAAATCGATACTAAACATCAGGAGAGTCGTGTGAATTTTAGGTTCCTTATGAGGTTTCAATTTCCTGGACATTTTACACCCTTGGAGACTTTTGGAATCATCCACACTCCAATCTCCTTTTACACATCTCCAAAACATCTCACACAGTGAAAAAAAAGATCTTCTGTAGTAATTGATCGCTATCTTGTTCCTGGCAGATTTATTTGTCCATTGTGCACTTCTTTAGACACTGCTTACCCTCCATAAGCTGAATAGTTAGTTTTTAATTAGAGAGATTGATGAGACACTTTTTTGACTGTAATGTAGACCTCGTCTGCCAAAACAGCTAAACTTAATTCACTAATCATCACCATCCTGGGTATAAGTGCCTTGATCTCGGCTTCGTCCCAAACCACACTATGCCGTTTATCAAATTGGTAGTGTTACTATTAATATCATTGTTTTTAACATGCTATTTAGTGCCAGCGTTGATGTTAACATATGGATGTAGCAATTAAAACCAAGCAAGTGATATTTTTGATTTTTGAATGTTGTCATTTCTGTACTATTTTACCTTTCAGTGTATACACGTGTTTATGGTAAAATAAACATATTTTAAAATAAACTTATTTTTAAAATAACATATTTTACTGCAATTATGTTTTACTTGTAAGTATTCTTCAGTGATAAACTGCACAGACTACCTATATTTTTCTTATCTAAACCACATCACTGCTGTTTTAAAGAGGAGGATCAAGAGGACTAAGAGGAACATTTTTCATGATGTTTATGGTATTTACAGTTAGTTCAGATCACACCACATCCTGTTGTATCTGCTTGCAATGCAATAACCAACCCTTTATTGCAGCTTATGAATGCTTTTTCATTTGAATAATTTCATTGCTTGCTTCAGTTCACACAACGTCCTCAGTGCTGAAGTATCACCTACACCATGTACATATGAATCAAATTCAGCACAGCTGAATTGATTGCTGCAGGTGTTAGCTCAGCACTGAGGATTTAGCTGTGTATAAAAACTGTGCTTCCTTTCCTTAATTGCTTTAACACATTTTCTTTTCTTTTCAATGTTTCAGTTTGGACATTATCCCATAGACAGACAGGTATATCAAAGTCATGTAGACATTTTTCTCCTTGTGCTTCCATCCAGCTCATCCATATCTGTTGTGGCTTTTCTGCTCATTTAGAAATGTTTTAGTCCAAATATTGCTATCATGTAGATCTAGGTAGTGCTATTAGAAGTTACTTTTCTTATCATTTCCTACCTTGTTTACACCTTTTCTCCTGTCTGTTTTTATTCCCTGATGTAGAAGTGAGCACTAACAAAGTAGCCTGCTTTATTGTTACAACTTCCCCAGCTGAGTTACTAATCTGTAGCATTTCAGTGACGTCCTGTTCCTGTGTTTTGCCGTGTGGAGATTAAATTTACACAGAATAATCCGCAGGGTCGGATGAACTCTTCCACTGTTCGTTTGCGGCCAGCTGGATTTATATAAACACCACAGGTGTTAATTCAACAGTGGGGATCATGCTGTGTGGAAGAGCAAAGAAAATTGCCCAAATTTGTACAGACAGCCATTCTTTCAGTGGGAATTTTTACTCTGTCTCCCTCTCAGGAGAATTGTTTGTAGGATCCTTCAAGGGAAAGTTTCCTAAATATAAAGATTTACTTTATTTAATTCCAGTCCATTAACAGTCTGGTTATAACGTCCCGTCATTTTATGACATTTTCCCTCACTCACCACCTGCAGGCTGTAACTTTAACACTTTATTTGAAGGAAACAGACATTATGGCTTCATAACACATTCATAAGCATTGTATCATTCTTTTATGAAGAATGTAGAAGGATTTATATGAGGGTTATTTCCAGTTTCAGGAGGTGGCTCTGATGTTTTTTGTAGCTTTTGTAGTTTCTGTTTTCGATCCAAATCTTTCAATTTTGTCTTTGCAAGTGGCACATGCGTTGAGCTTGAAGGCATCTTGAATGAAGTATTGATCTGTTATCTTAGCTTTTGGGAGGTGGATTTACTCTGTCTACTCCAATGGTGGTCCATTTGCATTAAATTTTAAAGTTATTTAAGAATCCTATATATCAACCTAACTAATGATTTTCATCTCCTCAAATCAAAGTGGAAATCAATGCAGTACATTACTACAAAGCATTAACGTGTCCTGTACCATTGAAAGCTTCTCTTATTTCAGAAGCTCATATGTTGGTTACATGAACAGTAATGATCGGACAGTTACTTCATGGAAGGTGTCTCAATGCCTTAATACTTTGTGTTTCATAAAAACAACTTAAAAAACAATAAAAAATAACATTTCAGTTGATTCATAATTAAAATTCATATTGAAAATTGTGCAATGGTAAAAAAAATCACACAGCATGAAACATCACCTCATGAATTCAGACATAAGTCATTCATAACTCATTTAGTGTTGCTATAGAGAAATGGTTATAAATGTGTTATTATGGCCCAGTGTACACTACCAGTCAAATGTTTGGACATGCCTGCTTATAGAAAAGCTTCCATCATTTTTTCTTTCTTATTTATTTATTTATTTATTTATTTATTGTTTACTATTTTTAAACAATAATGAAAATGTTAACACTAAAATAATTTGTGTAAGTATACAGTGGCTAAGAACAGTGTTAAATAAAGCGAAACTATTTTCTTTTCCATAATTAACAGTATTCCTGATGAAGCATTGCACACTCTGGGAATCTTCCCAATAACCTTCATGAGGCAGCTTCAACCAGGAGGCTTTGCTTAAAGCTCTCAAACAAGCCAAGCTCCTCAATGCTTCTTCTAAATTAAGCAAGTGCTTGTTTTTAAGCAAAAATTCTGTATATAAATACATTTTTTATTCTGAGGTAAAATGGAAGCCTTTATACATATACTATTTGACAAATAATTTTAGACTAACTGTTTATATATGCACTTATATATATATAAAACAGAGTTTGTCCAAATCTTGGCTGGTAGTATAGGTGCACAATTCATCAGTGCCATGATTGAGAGAGTTTTTTTAATGGACAACTACACAGAAAGAGAAAGACAAGCTCTCTAGCCCAAATGATCTCTGAGTGACCTGATCAGCGAGGTCAGTCAGGATTCCCCACTCTGATTGTGTTTCACGTCGGAGACTAGGCTTTACCTGTCTCTAAGAACCCCCTTTAATGTGTCTTGCAAGCTTTATTTAGAACATAAAAAACTTTAGATCTTTTACATTGTTATTTTTTTTAATGTTTCATGCCAGACACAAATTTTGTTCTGGGGAACGCTCAGATCGTGGATTGGCCCATTGTCTACAGTAACGATGGATTCTGCAAGCTCTCAGGCTACCACCGAGCTGAAGTCATGCAGAAGAGCAGCACTTGCAGGTTCACAGTCATTTTGTCCTTTTTTTAGTCCAGGGTGATTATGCACATCCTGCAAGATTTATCTTATCAGTCGTACCACAGCACTATTGCATCTGATTGGGTTTATAAAAGGAGTCTCCAGTGTCAGTGCTTTCTAACAGCCAGTAAGTTTTCATGGTAGAGGACTTTCTAGTTTCTCGGAAATATGACAGGCTTCACAAGAGAAACAGAGAAGGAAAGGCTGGTGAGGGAATGACTCTATACAGTTTAGTTGTAGTAGGAAATTGTTTTGAGGATATTTTACAACATTTGCCTCTAAACAGATGCCATATTTGTTAATACTTTAAAATTTATAATAGTTGCTGTGGGAAAAAGAAGGAATAAAACACATCAGCATGTGCTGTTTTTGGAAAATAATCACCACTATCACCCTATTATTGAGTATTTTCTTATAACAGCATGCCCTCTGGTTGACATTCTAAAACACTGCAAAGTGTAGCTGATTCTGTATTTTCCTCTCAGCTTCATGTATGGAGAACTCACAGACAAGGAGACATATGAGAAAGTGCGGCAGACCTTCGAGAACTATGAAATGAACTCATTTGAAATTCTCATGTACAAGAAGAACCGTGAGTAGGCAATTTTTCAGTAAGTATGACATATCTGTCTAAACACTATGATGGAACTCACCGTCCTATCCCCGAACAGGAATGCCCGTGTGGTTCTTTGTGAAGATTGCCCCCATCCGCAATGAGCAGGACAAAGTTGTGCTTTTTCTATGCACCTTTAATGACATCACTGCATTCAAGCAGCCCATCGAAGACGATTCATCGAAAGGTTTGTGAAAAATACAAAACACAATGAATGACAGCAGGCTGTTATATTTAAAGGTTTTGCTTTTGAGGGCAGAGAATATAAGTAAAAGTGCATGCTTTTTATGGTTCTCATGTAATTAGTATTACTGTGAGAGACTAACAAAATACAACAAAAATGCTAAATGATCATATAATTTAAAACATTTGGCTGAAGTGTAGCAGGAAGTGTTTTTTGTTAAATTGTCTGAATGTTGAAAACGTAGCAAACATGATATGTCACTTTTCACATGTAAACAGTTGCACAGGTCATGAGTTTTATATTATGGCCATTATAATTGTTTAGGCCAAAGTTTCCTAACCCACAACATATCAGCTAGGGCTGTGTATTAGCTGATGAGTTGAATCAGGTGTTTCGAGCACAGGGAAAACATTAAAATGTGCAGGGCAGGGTGAACTTGAGGACCAGAGTTTGAGAGCCTGTTCGATATTTAATTAAACTTCACCAGAGGAAGAAATTCTCACATTTGTGTTTTCTTATTTCCCTAAGGATGGGCTAAGTTTGCCCGTCTCACTCGTGCTTTGACAAGCAGCCGTGGCGTCCTTCAGCAGCTGGCTCCTACTGTTCATAAGGGAGAAAATGTCCACAAGCACTCTCGTTTGGCTGAGGTAGAGTGCGTGTGTGTGTGTGTGTGTGTTCAATTCTCATCAAAGGCCATTTCAACCCTTAGTCCCTAAGCACACCTGGCCAAAAGAAGTAGAATGTCTGTGCCAATCCTCACAGCTCCTCTGCTTCCTTGAGATAAATCTCTTCTACATTTGAGGCAGCTGCTCAAATAACACTCTATCTAACAAAAAGCTCTGTATCTGCAAACCTTAACTCACGTTTAAAACAACTGCAATTGTCATATTACCGAGGTCTTAAGTGCGTCCTGTTTATAAAACACACTGCAAACCGACTAGTTTAATAAGATGTTAGTACTTCCTGTGTTTGTATTCTGTCATGCTCATATACCATCAAGCAGATTTATTTTAGAAACAAACTATTAAAAATAGGCGCATTATTTAAACATGTACAATAATATTTCATGCCTATTCATATTTTAATCCCTATTTTTGAGCAGTTAGATGTCAACTTCTCACCCCTAGAAACTGTTTTTATTAAAATTGTTCTAAACCATAGTGAGTTTTCCACAATCGGTTACGCTTTACACAAATTTCACTTGACAAAACACAATGATAAAATACGCTTTATACGTAGTTATACAAAAACAGCAACAATGAAATATCAATTTTTTTAATCTTTCTAAATACTATGATTGAAACAAACAAATTGGAAAGCTTTTGACACTCTGTCTAATTAAAAGATTATATGCTCAATCTTTATTCTAATACAAAGGTCCTAGCTCTTTAAATAATACCTAGGATCACGTCTTTGTATTTCTCTGACTTGGCCATTGTATTATTATTTGCAGTAACTCTTTGCTTTCTAAAAGTCTTAGTATTTGTTGTTTTTCCACTTAATGTTTAGCTTGTATTGGACTATGAATTGTTCCATTTTATTTAGAGACCAGAGCACTTGTACAAGCCAGCATCAGCCCTCAGGTTATAAATCCTTTGAGATTTTCTGAGTACTTTGGATCATTCTGCCTCCAGCTGCAAGTAGCTCTGCCAAATAAGACTTGATAATGAGTCGCATTACTGTCTGGGTATCATTAATCCCTTACTGTTCGGCCAGTGTTGTAACATGGCACATTTTTGGTCACAATTCATTCTTGCCCATAAATATCTTTACTCTTGTTTGATATTTGATGCACAATGATTATTTATACCTTGACACATTAAGGGTGGACAAATCACAAATACAAATTATATTATATTATATTATGTATTATATTATGTTCTTTTATTTTTTTTATTTGTAGTTGCTCATTTGACAAGTAGGTTTAAGAGGTTTAAGTGTTAGAAATAGCATTTTCTCACATCCAGTGACCAGAGATAGAAAAATCAAGCTCAAGGATTTTTTGGTGGTGTTTTCATAGTGCCATGCAAAACTGTCATGTAATATGAATAAAGATGTGGTGAGAAAAGGATGGGAAAATGGATTCACAGAAAAAAATGAGTATTCACTTTTTGTATGAGAACATTAACCTGTAGGTTCTCAGGCATCCAAAACAATAGAGAACCTTCCCAAAGAGCTTGTTAACCAATTTCTGATTTGTCCATCCATACAGGTGTCTATGAATCGTTTCTAGTCCTTTCTAATCACTAATATAAATGTAACCCAAACATTTGAATGCCATAAAATAAACATTGCATAAAAAAACATTAAGCATTTGCTGTTAGGTGTTGCAGTTGGGATCAGACATCCTCCCCCAATACAAACAAGAAACACCCAAGACGCCACCTCACATTATCCTGCATTATTGCACCTTCAAGACCACCTGGGACTGGGTGATCCTCATCCTCACCTTCTACACGGCCATCATGGTTCCCTACAACGTTTCCTTCAAGACCAAGCAGAACAACGTCACCTGGCTGGTGGTGGACAGCATCGTTGACGTCATCTTCCTTGTGGACATTGTACTGAATTTCCACACGACGTTTGTAGGGCCAGCTGGGGAGGTGATATCAGACCCGAAACTTATCCGCATGAACTATGTGAAGACCTGGTTTGTTATTGATCTGCTTTCCTGCCTACCCTATGATGTCATCAACGCTTTTGAGAATGTAGATGAGGTAAGGATGGCTTTTTTTTTTTGTTAATCTAGTTCCTTATGGATTAGTTAAGGAAATCAGTGGAATGTTTGGAATGATTTCGAAGAACTGGACTGGGTGAATGTATGATTAGAATATTATGGATGGGAGTTGGGTTTTGCAAATGTGTTGGTCATGCAGTAGTATATAGTGCAGAGGTACTACAGGACTGCAGACCACAGGATGTGCATCTTTTAGTGCAGGTACAGAAATGTGGGTGTATCACTGAGTCCATATATGGATTATGTAAATGAGTGCAGCTGTGAGTGTAATCCTAGAGAAATTTCTCCCTCCTTAATCCTTTACTGTTTACAGTAGAGGGTGTTCTATATGTAAAGAATAAAACATGATGGGTTGTGCTATTGTGGTGGAATTACACCTATAAAAATTGAGGAGCCTGACTCAGGCACAAACATGTATCTTTTATTAATCAGATTCTTAGGAACCAAGCAGCACTCAGTCAGATCAGATCTACTGCTGCAGAGTAACAGTTGCAGACAATATTTATTCTTTTATCACCCCACAACTTCTTCATACAGTCAATTCAATGTATTTATTCATTTACTGGAAAATAATCAATGATATTGGTGTAGCCAGACTGAACATGACCAACCTTTCCATAATTGGAATTCACCATTTGAAAATTACCTAGAAAACCACAAAAATACAAAAGTCTTTTAAAAATTATTAGGAAATACACAAATAGCAAGCACCATTTAAGTTTAGTTGTTAAAACATCGATTATATATACATTTTTATACATAGTCTGCTTTTCATCCTGACAAATATATGTTCAGATAAAAGAAATCATTATGTACTGTGGTACCATTAGACAATAATAGTGTGCATTGGGATTACAGGCGATTTACAGCATGCTGTGGATAATAATGTTGTAAACTTTCCAGGAAATATTATTTCACAATGGAAAATTCTCCACTGAAAACTCAAATCATGCTACAAAATGGCTGACATCCAAATAGTACACTATAATATAAATATGGAACAAACTCATGTGTGCCAAGTAGTGTATCTCAGAATATTTAAAGTGGTAAGAAGGGAATAAAAGCCATACCTATACACTCTTGTCTATTTTTCTGAAAGGATCTATATTCAGAAATGTAAAAACTTGCTAATGCTAATGTTAGTCAGCCGTTTAACAGGATCTTGGGACATTTCGGAGAGGATTTTTAAGTCACGTTCAACAAAAAGTGTCTCATATCCACTGCTAATGCAAGCTAGCTAGCTGATGAGCTAACTTGATGGACTTTCTGACAGGACCTTAAGTTATTTGACTAGTTATATAAAAAGCTATATTTTGAGAAGATTAATGTTCATATAATAAATGGTCCCAATCTTTACTGCTAACAGTAACTAGATGGCTCAAATAATTATTAATAGATAAACATTTGATATTTATATTCATAACTGTTCATAATATTTACTGTTATTTCAAGGTGAATCGATGACTTGACAGGATATGTAAAAAGAAAATAGATGGGTTTAGATGGGTTTAAACAGATCTCCATCTGTACCGTTCTATAACACACTCTAGTTTGTAGTCTGCAGACAAATCATTCTCTCAGGATTGAGAAAAAACGCCTGGCATAAATTGTCAGATTTCTGGTGGAAATCACTTTCAGAAATTTCTATTTTAACTTGAGTCAGCACTCTGGCATGTCATTGGTGAAGTTGCTTTGTTCTTGCACTGAAAATAAAACACTGACAGCAAGACATTGCACTAAAGCAGCATTTTCAAAATTCAGTTCATCCAAGCACACAGCAGATCGATAATTTTGGATCATTTGGATAATTCTGGTGAGTTAACACGCTTCTTGTATGTTTACTGGACTGTGAAGTCGTACCACAGAGGTTTACCCAGACGGCAGATGACTGACAAATCACGTAACACTACTGTGAATTTCTTTGATCAGCATAGCGTGTCTCTACTAAAGTCTCTACTACTGCTGAATTCATCTATTATTAATTCAGCTTCATTGCACCTACACTCACATCGTTCAGCAGTCACATGCAGCTAATGAGCGCTTTTAGTAGATGTCCATGTTGTTGTGATGATTCTTTCAAACTGAGCATGCCTGAGAGTTTAATCTCTGCTTTTGCTAGGCGCCTAGTGTCAGACAAGACATCAGGAAACACTGATTAATGATCCAACTAGCTGTTAATATGGTATTTTGTGTGCCAACTGCAGACACCTTGGGGGAGTTCAGTCCATCCCAGGGGATGTGCCACATACAGAAGCAATTGCACAAAAGTGCTGTCCCTGAGCCGCTGTAAACTTCTGCCAGCGATACCATTTCATCATGATTATAATGCCATATGTACACATTCAAAACACATTCAAAACAAAAGAGAATCAAGACATCACCCAACTTTGTCGTCTATTACTGCACCTTTAGTGGCAAGAATGAATGTCTGTCGGCTCTCTCTCTCTCTCTCTCTCTCTCTAAAGCAATGCAGGCCTGGAGAACTCATTATAGTTTACCTCATCGCAGTCCTTTCTTGCTTGAAGCATTAGTGAAGCCTCAGCTGTGTAGCCAAACAATGATAGAGCTGTTTACACCAGAGATGTGTTGAAGATTTGAAGAACAGGATTGCTTCTCATGCCTTTAATCAAGCAGTGGTGACGCAAGCTAAGAGTGGTGCAGAGTTTAACATAATTGAAAGCTGAATATTCTCCCTCTTCTCTTGGTCTTGTCCATTGTATTCCTGTCCTTTCCATTCTTCCTTTTCACTACATTATTAGGTAATAACCTAAAGGTGATACTGTGGATCAGCAATGTTTTCCATTTTCACCTACCATAATGAAAAAACATTTTCCCGCTGTCTTTGTGCCGGGAAAGAACTTTATGTTAGCAGCAATCTGGCCTCCATGCAACTACAACATAATATCACAAAAAACATGATCAACATTTCTGTGGATTCGTTCTGTATTCATACCAGAATTGCTAGTGATGGCATTTTATCTTCAATATGCATTGACACTGCAGTGTTAAGATTCTTAAAAGTTGATCATGTGACCTGCGATGCCTAGACATTTAATGGGAATCAAAGGTATCCTACAGGATTTTGGTGGTAGTTCTATTGGACTAAATTATTTTCTGGGAACTTTGTGTCTGATCCTGCACCTTCCTGCACCTGAAGAATATAGTAACGTTCACGGTTGTCTGGATCTGGAACTGGCAAATAGCCCCTAATAATCCCATAACTATGTTAATCCAATCTATTCAAGCCCACTTCACATAAAACCAAAAGATTGGTAAACATGGAATCAGACCTTGAAGCTACTTTATTGTTAAAATAATGTTTCACTGAAAATTTGTTCACCCCTACAATCATTTGGACAATTCCTTCTATCATCATGGTTAACAACTTGTGACTAGAAGCAAACATCTCAACCAGGGTAGAGATATGCCTATGATTTATGATATGATATGTCTGTGATCTGATTTACTTTAGTAAACGTGCCATACCACACTGAGTGGTGGAGCAAATACACATTAATCAGAATGTGATATACTGACTATATCTTGAATCTGAGACTGAATCAATAATGAGTGAACACTTGCTATAAATGTGCTTAAAGTATGTTATGTGTTTGGAGCTCCACCCACTGAAAAATTGTTATTAATATTCTTATAGTTTATATTCACCACACAGCACTTTAAAATAAAGTTTGAGATTGTCAAGTATTTCTTTTTAAAAATGAAATGTCCATTTTAAAATCGGGTTTTATTTTTTTTTGCATCATGTGACCAATCATCACTGTTTAATAATTGTATTACCATTGTTGAAATGCTTACTCATATGACTCCCATCTATGGAAATAGAATCAAAATGTCCTCATAAAGTGTTGTGTGAAGCTGTCAGTGTTATGTTATATGTGTTAGTGTAGTGAAGAGGTGTAAATAAAGATTAATGTTGCTTGCACAGTCCCCTCCCTCTAAAGCTTCGAGGCCACTGCTTTTGCTGGACTTGTCAACACGGGTTATCCAGCCTTTTCATTCTGCTGCTGTGCTGTAAGCAAGCTAACGCAGCTCAGCCCAAACCTGTGTCTATAAAAGCCATGTACATAGAGAGGAAGCTTCTCCAATGCCACGCATGACTTCTCTTTACTTGCCAGTCAATATGCATTTGCTGATTTACTTTGCTTGAGCGAAGGCAATACATTTTTTATGAGCACTACATGTGAGGGATGAACAAAAATAACAGACTATCAAAGTTTGAAGGGAAAACAACATTTCCTGCTAAGCTTCAGGTTTTATTATCATCATATAATCAAATGTTACTCCTGGAGGTACTGTATGGTTTCTACATTTTTATGATCAGATCTTTGAAGAGAAAATATTTTTACCTCATTTGCAGAAAACCTGGCCAAACATTATGTCAAAATGAAAAAAAAAAAAAAGTCACTAGCCTCTGTCTTACTCTGTCTTGAAATTAATAATTTAATTAATAAATTAATCAAATAATTTAAAGAGTGCAACTTGTCATGTTAACAAAATAAATCAGACTCCTCTGTCGCATGGTGGAAAATTACAGAGTTGCAAAGCTCTGATGCAGGAGACTCCATCTGTAAATGTTAAATCATCTCACAGACTTCACCTAAGGCTTCACCATATGAATGATTAAAATGTTTTTGGTAAGGGTGGAACATTTTTGCAAATGGATCATGTCTAATTTTTCTTTATTGTTTGATATGCAGGGCATTAGTAGTCTCTTCAGCTCTCTGAAGGTAGTGAGACTCCTGCGTTTGGGTCGTGTGGCCCGCAAGCTGGACCACTACATAGAGTATGGCGCGGCAGTGCTGGTGCTACTGGTGTGTGTTTTTGGACTGGCTGCCCACTGGCTGGCTTGCATCTGGTACAGCATCGGTGACTACGAGGTCATCGACGAGGAGGCAAACGTGGTGCGCACTGACAGCTGGCTGTATATTCTGGGCGAAGCAGTGGGCACACCATACCGCTTCAACACCAGCGGTACAGGCAAGTGGGAGGGCGGCCCCAGCAAGGACTCGGTCTACATCACCTCACTGTACTTCACCATGACCAGCCTGACCAGTATTGGGTTTGGCAACATCGCCCCTACTACAGACGGCGAGAAGATTTTCGCTGTGGCTATGATGATGATCGGATGTGAGTACAATTCTTGAAGATAAGTTTGCTTTCTAATAAGAAGAACCACAGGCTGTGACCTTTAGTATTCTAAGGTTTTAACTGGGTTAAAGAATCAATGGGAGATTGTAAATCTTGCCTAAGCATTCAATTTATATTGGTGCTCACAACTCACTTGCTAAGTTAAAGCACTTCCATTATGGTGACAAATCATCAATCATAAGATCATTAAATTGTGGCTATAAAAACATGGTATATAACCAGAAGGGTTCCTCAGAAAAAAACCCCAAAACATTAATTTGGAGGTAAAAATATTCTAAATCCAAAAACTACTGCTTTTGAGTATTTAAGCCTAAAATGTGCATTGTTTCTCACTAATTACATATACTCCCAACCTGAATCACTCTATTTACTTACTAAGAGCAAAAAAGTCCCTAAATCTGACAGAAACGAAAAACAGCTGTATTTCATGGTTTGCAGAACATAAGCGATGATGTCTGTGGTTTGTAGATGGATTCTCAATCAAGTGAAAAGAAGACTGACACTTTGTATTTGCATTATAAACAAACAAATCTTTATGTTCTTCTGTCCTTTGTACAAGGGTGCCAAGTACTTTGGCTCAGTGACATTGGCAATCTATGAACTGTGTTGCACTCGTATTTGAACTGGCATTATGCTATAAGCATAGAGTCTTTAGTCTAATCTAATATTAAACACAGCCCCATAAAACTAGTGCACAAGAAACGTGACTGTGCAATTTCCGATTATTACAGTCTGAACTTTTACAGGGTTTTGTCTTTATACTGTGTCCTCCCCTGATGCCGTCTAGTACAGCAGGTGTGTTCACTGTACAGAGAATATGATTAACACACTTTCTGCAAGGGCTTTTTGTAGTGCATTGGTTCTATATAGAGGTGAACTAGATTGCATTCTGTCCTGAAATAAAGCCTTGGGAGCGGCCGTGATGGATTACACTATTGGGCCTGGTTTTTGAGAGGATTCTGTCTTCCCAATCTTTGCGAGATTGCAGACGGCACCCTTCAGATGATATTTTCCTCTTGTCTGCACACTACAGTGCCGGGAGACAGGGTGGAGGGAATGGCAAGGGTGTATCTCTAATTTATTTTTTGGCTATATTGTCAAAAGGATGGAAGTACCTCTAGTTTTAGATTATGCATAATATAATACTTGCATGATGAAAGGGCTGACCTACATTAAACTTTGTAGGGAGTTGGATGTTGCTCATACAGGGGGAAAAAATGTAATGTATTAGAGATTAAGATTTTGATTAAACAATTAGATGATATTAAGATCTTTGAAATGAGTGAAGTTAAGAACACAATGTAGTCAATGATGGCATGGTGTGATGCTGCTCAACAGAGTAACTCAGGTGGAGTTACTGTTTCCATCCCAAAGCTAGTTATTTTCTGATAAGATCACATTTTGTATTCCACAGTCCTCTTTATTTATTAAAATCATACTTGTGATACATGTGTAGTAACATTTAACGTTGTGGAATGATGGCAAAACAAGTTAGTTCCTATCATAATCATA
Source organism: Hemibagrus wyckioides (assembly GCF_019097595.1). Taxonomy (NCBI): domain Eukaryota; kingdom Metazoa; phylum Chordata; class Actinopteri; order Siluriformes; family Bagridae; genus Hemibagrus; species Hemibagrus wyckioides. Next base: position 17,348,766 of record NC_080719.1, read on the forward strand.
TTGTAGCATCTATAACAGTTGTTCCATCACAAGCCTGTCTTTTCTTTTTTTCTCTGTCCTGAAGTTGATGCAACAAAAAAATTGCAGCTTGTCGTGGTACTGAGAAATCACACAGCTTTCTGTTTTGAAGACTTTCCCTTGTCAGATAAAAGAACAGAATTACCTCTAAATGTTACAAAGCACTGGAGACTCCTTCCAAAATAAGCATTTGCAGAAAACGTAACCATATCAACGATTAAAGACTTTTATCCTTAAGTAAGTCTTTAAGTATAATTAAATAATACGTAAGTATATCATTGATGTAATTGATAAAATTGCTAAAATAACTGATATCATCTTGATATAATTGCTATCATTGATGAAATATAAACTCTGAGTAAAGTTTGCATTTGTTTGCCTTTTAAAATTCATTTCCACACAGGCTTGTTTTAGAGAACTCATTCTGAACTTTAATGAACTATCCAAGCTAACACATCTGTTTTTGTCAGTTTGGTTGGTTGAATATTCACACATGCATGCAGTTTTGTTTATGCGTGCATGTTCTCGTTCGAAAGTGTTGGCCTGGTTGTTAGTCTTGAGTGCTTGTGGTATGTTGTGTGATCCTGCTTGGGGCTGATGGTGATACATGCTGGCAGGAAAGGAGGGGAGACTGACAGGAAGCCAGAGGATCATGCTGGGACAGAGCTGCTGTACCACACAGACATCAGGCTGGTGCTCTGGCTGTCACCCCTTTAGCCAGCAGCATGTTGGCTTAATCATGCGATGTGTGTGTATTGCCACAAAGGCAATACTTTTAATGTGTGCATGTGTGTGTGGTAATGGATCTTGGATATTAGGCCTGCTCTTAGTCGGACTCTTGGTTGATATAGTGTGAGTAATGTAGAGCAGTAAATAAGAATGGCTGAAGCAGGGCACTGCAGCTGGTCTTCAGCGTGTATCAGTGAGTCAATACAGTCTAAAATTTCGCCTCCCTTAGTGCTAAGGCACTTAAGTGTGTCTCCGGGAATGCAGACATCGCCATGCTCTGTTCACTCTACTACTCATCTTTACTACCACCGACCACTGTAATATTTGCATTAATTCTCATGTCTTATTCTTAGATGTTTGTGAACCTGATGGTATTTCAGAAGACCGCTATTAAAAAATAAACTAATGTATAAAGACAATTTTGGTATTATTTCATGTCAGTTTGTATATAGACAATTGGGTGAAGAAATGCGTACACAATTCAGTTGTCTAGCTGCATTGCTTCCATCTTTTTGTTGCTAATACAGGAAACATCTATGACTTTTATTTGAATATGTTCCTAAATCACACCATATAACACCATATGTTACAAATAACATGAATGCAGCAATATTTCTTTGTTTCAGTCATGTGTAATGGTGATAGAAGTTTTTAAGAATTTTTATTTGCTTTGTAGCAAATGTGAGGATAACATTTTGTAATTTTAGCCTATGTCTTTAGAATAAATCATGGGAATACATGATAACTTTAAATTACTTAACTTGTCTAACTTATTGCTGCATGATTTGACCCAGCAGGAAATACAGGCTATTACTCTCTAATTCTTCATTTTTTAATGTTTAAATGCTGACAGAGTCCACAGTATGTTCCAAAGGTTTCTGTTTGGAAAGGTTAGTAAGCGTATGTCTTGATTTCTGTGTCAAAATGAATTTCACTGATTTGTTGTTTGAGATTACTATTAGTATTGGTATTTGTGGGTTACCAACAAGAAAAAGCAATAATTTATACATTTAGGTCTGCCAACATTTTTGTTTTTTTGTCTTAATTTGTACACATTCACTGATTTTATTACAGTAGCAGTGGGCATCAGAGCTTCAGCGTTCCTGGTTCAATTCTGAGCTCTGGTTTCTGTGTGTGTGGAGTTTTGCATGTTGTCTACATGGGTTACCTCTGGGTTCTCTAATTTCCTCCCACGTTCCAAAAACATGGTGGTAAAAGTGGTTACTGAAAAAGAACGAGTGAATAAGTACACTGATATTGACTGACTCTGGATCAGGTTGTCTGTGGTATGATGCTCCTGGTGCATTTATATTTTCATAGTCGAAAAAGATAACGTTATATGTAGGCCAGGCTGTGTCGATTCTCTTTTCTCTGCCTCTGCACCCTGTTTGAGATATCTAAAATGGTATCTAAATGATATCTAAAATAAAATACCAACCGGTGCACTTTGGTCATGAAGAAAACTGTTCTAGGCAGCAGGGTGGATCAGGAGGTAGTGCTGGCACCTCACTGCTCCATGATCCGGGGTTTGCTCCAGAGCTCATGTTAGTGTCTGTTCGGAGTTTGAATGATCTTGCTATATCTGCATGGGTTTTCTTCGACTACACCCTTTTTCTCTGTTAAAACCATACATGTAGTTATACTAAATTGTGTGTATGTCTTCATGGTGCCCTGAAATGCACTTGGGTCCTTTCTAAGAGTTTCCGTATATTATGCCCAGTGTTCCTGCTCTGGATCCACCGCAAACCCAGACCAGGCTAAAGCTATTACTGAAGAGTATATTGATTATACAGTATACTGAAAATACAACAACTTGAATATTGAAAATACAACAACTTGCAGTGTATTTATCTGTTTACAGTATGTCATGGCTAGGATCAGGATATTATCTTTGCATTTTTTAAAAGCACTCAAATAGAAATTATAGCACTCAGATCAGCGAATGATAGCGATCAAATCAAAACTGACCAAATGAACCTTCTGACATAAGTGCCGTGGTATTTATTTCCATGCGGATTGGGTTCAGCAGGTCTGCCTGGTGCTCAAGTGGCAGAAGTGGCAGTGGAGAAATAGAGTCTGATAAAGCTCTGGCTCGTGTAGTCTCAGTGCTGCCTGTCATTTCCTTTCCCTCGTCGTCTGTCTGTAAAACATCCTCTCCGCTCCTCCTAACCCATGAGACTTAGATGGCTACATTTCAAACACTTCACTACACCTCAGCGACTTCACAGTGCCCATTAGAGCGATCGTTATTTAATTACAACAGCAAACCCGTTGAGAAAATGGAAAGGATGTGCTGTACTATATGAGAAGTGTGGAGCTTCAGGGCTATATGAAACCGAATTAGTCAGGCATTATAGGGTCATAAATCTGAAATATGTTTCATAACACATCTGACATGGCACTTGCAATGTAGCATCTTTTAAAATATGAAAGAATCCATCAAATATTCAATAATTCAGAAAAAAATGGCTACGCAGAAAAACTTATTAATGGATTAAAAGTTACTCACCTAACTGGTTATGTAACCATCTTCCTTAAATGTTGTTTTATCCATTTTTTCTTTCTGTCTGTTTCAGGTACAGCAGGTGAAAATGAGCCATTTGACTAAATCTGACACATTTACATCATAAATACCAATGTCAATTAATGTTAAATAAAGTAAAAGTATAAAATAAATAAATAAATGAATAAAAGTATGTTTTCTCCAAGTGTTTAAAGTAGCATTCAAAAAGTTAAAAAATGAACTTCTCTCCAAATATACTTAAAAATAAATGTACGTATATCAAAAATAGATGGCAAATATACAGTACATTAGCCTGCGTATAGTAAACTTAGTAGTGATGGACTTGGTAGGAAGAGAACGGAGTGTGACATCCCTGCTGAAACTCAATAGGAGATGTACGTGAGATTGCTTAGCTCTTTTGTCTCAGGAGTAAAAGCTGGGAGATTAGACTTAAGCAGACGTCTCCCTATTATTTCCATTTGATCTTGTGGCTGTCTGCAGAAACTATAGAGATAATTCATGGGTGCAGCATCTGTGTGTCTAGGAGAAAGCTGTGAAATGCTCCAGCATGCCTTACAGGGCCCTGTGCAGAGTATTTGCGCATGCTGGAACTGCTGGAACTGACAGGGTGCTAAATCCGGAGCTTTAGCTGACACAATCCTCTACAAACTGCTGAGCGGGGCGCTTGTCTTTAATTTGCAGCTGTAAGGTCTTTAAGCAGTGTTGTCTTACTGAGAGAATATGGAAGAGAACACTAACACGCTTGAGGTCTGATAATATGATGACAGCTTGTGTTTCTTGCTTCTTATCATTGCTCAGTTTTAGCCTTTTACAGCTTTTCACGGTAGCGTCTTTAGATATAATGGCATTTAGGTGAAGAAAAAGATGGGAAACTTCCACCTTTTTCTTTCCTTTATACAGTGTAGGTATATGTTGTCTTTTAGATATTTTGAAACTGTCACTGCAAGATCAGAACTATGCATATGCAGTTTTGGAAAGGTTTAATATCACCATAGCAACCACCAACCTGGGGCATTTCTTTTGTATTAGCACAACAATTGGAGACAGCAAGGTTATCTAAAACTGTCAGGCACTAACGCAAAGCACACACACACACACACACACACACAATATAATCAGACGGGTTATTCTTTTACTGCCAGTGGAAGTAGGCATCTCCATGACTCAGTATAGTGTTTGATCTGTGAGCAACAAAAACCACTAATTATGCTGCCAGTTTGCTTTGTACACTATGCAGTTACAGCAGCCCCCGAAGTATGGCTAAATCATCTGCGTGGTTTGGAATACTTTGTTGAGTTTAAGACTCTCAGCTACACTTTCAGCATGGACGTGACCGTTTCCTTCCCTTACACTTTCAGTCACACTTGGGTCTTAACACCATGACCACACATTTTTACTTCCACTGCTGATTCCACTGAATCGTGATGATCTCAGTATATTTAAATATGGTCTAAAGCCATTATTCTCAAAGTGGGGCCCAGGTGTCTGTGAAGCATAGCCAGGGGTCCGCCATTAAAAATACATTGGTGGAAAAACAACCCATTATTATCAATGTTATGTTTATTATTGAGTTGTTATAGTTATTAGGTGGCTTAACTAGTCATTTAATTTGAATGTGTTTAACCCAAACAGCAACCACTCAGAATCCAAGATTTACATTTGGCAGACGCTCCTTTTCCAGAGCAACTTACAATTTATCTCATCTTACACAACTGAGTTATTGAAGGTTAAGGGCCTTGCTTAGGAACCCAGCAGTAGCAGCTTGGCGGACCTAGGATTCAATCTGACAACCTTGCGAGCTGTAGGTCAACACCTTAACCACTAAGCTACCACACCCCCCAGAGCAAGAGTGCTTAACAAATGAAATATTAAGGAATAAAATTTCAGTCTCTAAGAATCAGTCAAAATATTTTTGTACACATTTACACCATGTGTGTTTTATCTGAATTTTTGTTATAATATATTATTAGAGCAAATCCAACAGTCCATAGCATGAGTCAAAATACAGGCAGCAGAGACAAATAATCGACAATCCATAATCATAACCATGCTGAACAGGCAAAAGTTAACACCAGAGCTGAGAACTGACACTATAAAAAAGACCTCTTAACGAAATAAAGAAAGGGTATACGTAGACAAACAAATGAAGAACTGACACAGTATAGGTGAACACGATTGAATAACAAACCAATAGCAGGACGGGGGGGTGGAGACAGGACTAGAATATAAGCCAAATCAAACACTAGTGCATGGCGCTTATCACCATGGGAACTGAATGTAAAGGGGAAATCTGTGACCGTCTGTGGAATATTGCTTTTACAGCTCAAGGGGTCCTGAACTCCTGAAAGAAATGTAATATATATTATAACTATATATTTTACTGTTATTGCTCACAGCGACTTCACAATATTTACAATTTTTAACTTGATAAAGAACAAAATGTTATGCTTTTTATCCCTTTATAGTTAAAATTATTGTTAGAAATATCCACAAAATGTTATTCCTTTGTTACTTACATTACAGCAGCTGTAAACAGAAGCTCTATAAAATTCATTTTTTTAAAAATCAGCTTGTCATGTTGCTGAATACTGAACACTGTGCCATAACAAAACACTCACTAACTGACTGTTATAATGCACTGACCCTGGAGACTGCTTCCATAATTATTACTTAAATTAGAACAAATGATGCCGATCAAGACTCATACTAAAACCCCACTAGTTTAATAGCTTCTATGAAGTTGCTGTACTGGAAGGGAGATATGGGAATGTTTACGTATTTATATATTCATATAGATGCATGTGCACAGATCCTGGCATGTCCCTAGACCATATTCCTTGGACATTTGACATATTAATATGTTTTTCAAATGTATTATCTTGCATCCTTCTTAAAAAGGATATGGCCCGTGAAATAGAACTTGCCATGTTTTTAACATTCAGAGATCAGTGAGGTGACAGGAACTGTAATATCACGAAATGGTAGTATTGCCTCTGACTGTGTGAATGTACCTCATCCATTATAGCTGGTGCTTTTGCATCACGCTGGGATAAAAACGGCAGTACAACTGTCATCACCAATGCAGTCAGGTGCTCGTTCACTGGATGGTCAATGCTGCTGTTTGGCCATGATGAACGCCTCCAGTTTTAAGCCCTGACAGAACCTATTCTCAGGCTGTCGACCTGGTGTGTACTTAATGTCCGCATGAAGTTGCCATTAATCCCACACTGTGACTAACATGCAAACACACCTTTGCTGTGAATCTCCTTTGGCAAGGTTGCGCACTGTTCTCTGGAGCAGCAAGGAATACACCCTGCTGGGAGAAGCTAAACAATTTGGCACTGTACCAAGTGTCCACTGCATTAAAGCAGAGTGCAGAGTAGTCATCACGCTTCACTTAACTTGAAATGGGATCCAGCAGTCTCATCTGTCAATGGTATTGCCAGAGCCAGAATTGATTTGTAGCAGCTTGGCTTGGAAGAGGGGCATCTGGAGAGGACAGAGGGTGACATGCCTATGAAAAAGTGCTGACCTGTGGGGACTAATTGTCAGAGATGGAATCAATCTGCAGGGCCACTGCTGAACATGCAGTATTTGTTTGTAGCTCAATTTTATTGACAGGTAATAGATTTTTAATAGAACCTACACAGAATTTGCATTCTAACAGGATTTGGACTCATAGCATAAGGAGGTGGGAGCTCTTAATAAAGAGGTAATATGTGAGAATGTACAAACAAGTGCCAAGTGGTAATTTGCTTGAATTAATTCTACCTATATTGGGTGGGGTAAATACTTATGCAACATACAAATGTCTTATTTGTTAGAATTATAAAAATATGAAAGATATTTTAAACTCTGTAATGTTAGATTAAGTCTATTTGATTTCTAGGAGCACTACACAATGTGAAGTTCACTTGGGCTGAATATTTATGCAGAGCACTGTATATTATTAATAATTATTATTTATAATCATTGTGATTTATGATCATTGCTTGTGTCTTTCCAGCCCTATTGTATGCCACCATCTTTGGAAACGTGACCACTATCTTCCAGCAGATGTACGCTAATACTAACCGCTACCATGAGATGCTGAACAGTGTGAGAGATTTCCTGAAGCTTTACCAGGTCCCTAAGGGGCTTAGTGAGAGAGTCATGGACTACATTGTCTCCACTTGGTCCATGTCCAGGGGAATCGACACCGACAAGGTACCTGGCGCCAAGTGCTGTCAAGAGACTATAATTTGTGTGCAAGAAGCTTGTTTTCATCATTCACTCTAACTATCACTTGGTCTCATTTGTTATCCCATTACAATAACATCCGTAGCAAAGTGACAAATGTGCTTTACATGTTCAAGATCACACTTAAAACGTTATGTTAAACTTTCTGAAAATCACAGTGTACAAGTAGTCTGGCATGGGTTCAGATGTCCTTTTAGGATGTCTTCCATTCTACCAAAAGGATTACTAGCCGAGTCTGACTTAAGTCTTATCCGTCATCCTTAGTTGTCTGATTATTGCAGAAGAAACGAATCAAAAAAGAAACATCCATCAGAGGCACTTTGGAGGTAAAGGATTGGACCTTTTCTCTGTTTCCCTTCAGGTGTTGCAGATCTGCCCGAAGGATATGCGAGCGGATATTTGTGTCCATCTCAACAGGAAGGTGTTCAAAGAGCATCCTGCGTTCCGCTTGGCTAGCGATGGGTGTTTGAGGGCTCTTGCCATGGAGTTTCAGACCATTCACAGTGCTCCAGGGGACCTCATCTACCACGCAGGCGAAAGCGTGGACAGTCTCTGCTTTGTGGTGTCGGGATCCTTGGAGGTCATTCAAGATGATGAGGTGGTTGCCATATTGGGTAAGCTCACCTGAAGTGCTAGTCATACAACATTATTTCTCCAGGATGTCTACTCATTTTCCCTCTGGAATGGAAAACATTAGTGTACACTTTTCACACTGTGCTTAACCCGAGGTTAAGCACAGGGTTAAATAAATCCTGCTTTTAACCTTGGGGATCTATATTCAGCCCTGTTAAACCTGGACCTGAAACTGAACGAACTACAAATTAGCTACGAAACAGATTTGTGAAAAGTGATATACCAGAAAGAAAGCAGCAAGGAGAGGGAATTTTGTTGCAAAAAAAACCAACACATGCTGAATGGCATAAGCCTGCTTGTGAGTTAATATTAATATACAGTCACTATTTTTCTGTCACTGACAATTTCTTATTGCTGCTGTCACATAAGTAGCATTGCTAGTAGCACAATCTATTAGCCTGTATTAATCTGACCTGTATCGAACACCAATCAGGACATTATTCACATGACTGAGCTTATCTGAAAAATGAACACAGAGTCATCTAAGAAAAAAACATCTGTCACAGTGGTTCTAAACATCATATCCTTGGCCAACCCCATGCAGTTTTAATTGGGCACCGTTTTGGATGCCTGCTTGCCGATGCAATTAATTATCTGCAAAGTTCAATGGTCTTCTCATTCTGCGACTGCCAAAACATTTATTATACATCTTTACATCCACATTACACACCAATATATCTTTTGAGCAGTATATGAAGTCTGTGGTTTTTGTAGTCACATGGGTTTATAGTGGTGTGACTGACTTCATATTCTTATGAGTTCTCCATTTTATACTGTACAGTTATTTCATGGCAACACTAAAGAGAATTTTTCTTTTTAGAAATTTGTTTTGATATAATATATAAAATATAAATGTGCAAGGAAAGGCATGTGGATCGTGTAAGAAGGGTTTGTTAATTATCTTTTAACCATTTTTTAAGAATACTTCAGCCTACTTGAATATTTTAACAGAATAAATTTATAATACTGGCGTTCTTAAATATTCAGCAATAAAAATTGACAAATTTGTCCATCCATCAACCTCTGCTAGTTCCTCAATAACACTGAATGGCTCTTACTCAGGAGAATGATAAGATTCAACAAAATAAACAAGAAAATATGCATAGGCATTTATTGAATATTGATTTACAAGGGTGGTGGTAAATAATAAGCTGAAACCAAAATGGCAAGGCTTGGGGTTGCTGAAAATTCATTACCACTCAGAATTACCACTTAGATTGAATTGCCACAATCGGTTTTGCACTCAAGTCTCCGTCAGTGAACAGCTGAAAACTTCAGCAAGATTGAATTGATTTTGTAACCAGAATGAATTCCTGGTTACACAATTGCACTCCCCCCCCCCATAAAGTACAGTTATAGAAGGCAAATTGTTTTTTATTATCACATTAGCTAGTGTCACACAGATGAGGATGTATTTCCTTTTGAGTCTGGTTTTCGCAAGGTTTCTTCATCATATCATCTTGTAGAATTTTTTCTTGCTACCATTGACTTTAGCTTGATCGTTAGGCATCCATTTAAAATGTATAATTTATATACCTGTAAAGCTGCTTTGTGATAATGTCTTTTGTTAAAAACGCTATACAAATAAACCTGAATCGAACTGAATCATGTCCATTTAACTAAAAAGTTTAGGAACCACTGCTATAAATGTAAAACAACAATTAATTTAAATTTAATGTAAAATGCTAGTTTTTATTTTTAAGATACTTTACTCTTGCCAATAGCCCCATATTTACTTAAATGTATATGATGTGTAATATTATTTAGAATGAGATTAGTCATGATAGAAACTTCTTGGAGATTGAAGCTGACTGTATCATGTCAATAACACAATGTTACATCTGTCAGTGGACAAATTAAACACACAGCAATAAGAGGATTCATACTATAGATGGCACTTAACACGATGTATTCAATGACAGACATAAATTGAAGTGGATTTTTTTTTCATTCTAGAAAATATCCAATAGAATTCCTCTTAAAAAAAACCTATCAGGAAATAAAATAAACCGCCTGTATTCGATTTGTCTGTTGGTCACTTTAGAGACATTCCAGTTCATTTCTTGTGTTCACACATACACAAAAAAACGTATTGATCTAAAGTGACCTGGAATATAAAAATCAAATATAGAAGTGTGACAATTCCCTCATTTGTGGAAGCCTGATTGTTTATTTCTTTTTAATCTTCCATAGAGAGATTGTTTAACAAAATTATGCATGGCAAAAAAAACCCTGCAGTTTCTCAAGATGATGAGTTTCATGATTATGATCATCATGATGATCTCAAGATTATGGCAGTAAAGCTGGTTTCATATTACATATTCGCCACAGGTTTACATGTTTATCTGACGGCAACAGCATTTCAACATTTACTTTTCAGAAATCCTTTTATTCACATATTCACTCATGTCTACATCCCTTTATTCATTTATTCATATTGGTATTTTGATTTTTTCCACCGCCTTTAATCTGAGCTTTCTGTTCATTTTCACTTTTCAGGAGTCTCTTTGAGATTAAAACATACCGTCCTTACTGAGAACAGATCTCTTTTACATAATGCTGCGTCTGCATGTTTTCTCCATGGCTCTATTCATGTTATTATTGTCTATAAATCTCCAGAAACCCTCTCACTAGCTGCACGCAATTTATCTGATTGAACATGCAAATCATCACTCGGGATCTTAGTGAATTGTGGCCTTTCTACATTATGCATACCACCATGGAATGTTTCTTTCATTTCTTTCTTAAAAAATGAAAAGCATGAGGTGGTATTATCCATCTATCCATTGATTTTTCTGTAGCACTTATCCTACACAAGATCATGGGAAGCCTAGCCCAGGGCACTAAGCACAAGGCAGGGGATACCCTGGATGGAGCTCTAATCTATCACAGGGCCTATCATAGAGACTCCAGTCAGCCTACAACTATTGTCTTTGTACTGGGGAGGAAACTGGAAACTCCTGAATGCACGGGGAGAGGTGGAAATATTATTATAATATTATTATTTGAATTCTTTATGCTGGGTTTAAATGATTTACCCACAGGATTTGCTTACCATAAAACAATGCATAATGTCCAATGCATTGAGGCCAATGTAATGTAAGTAAAGAATATGTTAAAAAATATCTACTTTTATACTTACTCTGAAATTATTTCACGCAATGCTACCATCAACTACACTACACTGTGAAAAGTGTTTTTATTGTTTTCTTTTGCTTAAATAGAGCAGTTCTACATTGTCAAGAAGTGTGTGAGAATTGTGGGTTTTTTTAAGTTCCACTACCAAATTGCTCCCTCGAGTATTTTTGTTGTTCTGTAAAGTTAAAAAGATGTAAAAAAAATAATCCATGCACTGTGGCATAATGAATTCTGTCCTGATCATTGCTCTGTGGAAGAGCCGTTTTGGAGCTGCATGTTGCGCGTCACTGTCCAATCCCATTAGAGATAGTTTAGAATCAGACCAGTAGCACGTCAGCTTAAAGAGGCTTATTTTCAGATGGTACCGAGGCTAGAGTTGAATATAGCTGGAAAAAAAAAAAAAATCTTCTAGACATCGCATCCTCCATCCATGATTAAGCTGTAAGGAGCTTTCATGACATGCTGAGCGCTCTCACACTCAGAATCAAATCTTTCAGCTCCTGTGTGATAGAACACATAGATTTATTACTTTGTACATTCATTGCACTCATTTATTCACTATGGTCATTAACTGTGTAGCTCAAAAAACACTCAGTCTGGAAATTGAATTTGTAGCCCAGAAGCTATGTGATACTTTCTTAACTCCACAAATAAATTTAGTAACGTCCTGAAACAATTTCTGCTTTAACTATGGAAAAAAATTGACAACTTATTTTGATTTTGTGGTTAACGAGTAAATATTTGCATTCATTCAACCCCTGCCAGTGTCCAGTCACATGCAGTTTTTCCATTATATGTTGGATCTTTTATACAGGATTTAGCTCTTGTTCCTTTAGCGCTTAACCTGAAACATGGATTCTTAAACGCATAATGAATTCTTTAAGCGCTGTCGGAGTGAATGCAATGCCTTTGGATTTCTTCACACTTGAGAGAGTACCCTCAGGGTTTCCAGCCAGTAATCACTCACACAGTTGAATTACTACATCCATTTGCCTTTTAATTAACTCAGTATATGAGGTTAAACTCCTCAGTAGAGTCCTGTTAAGAAAAACATCTCCTCTTGCTGCAGCACCGAGACTGGACTCAGTTACAGTGAATCTGAATCTACTGTACAGCCTAATGGTTGTAAAGAAGGAATTGACATCGGCCTGCTTCTTGAAAGCGGGGCACTGAATGTGTCCAGACTTTAGTCAGAAAGCGGAAAATATCTTTAAGACAAGCTTGAGCCATGCTGGAATAGATTGTTTCCTTTGCCATGCCTCTCTGTTTATTTATTTTTTTGTCTTGCTGTCGGAGATACAGATTGAGATTGTGGGTGAGGATGATAAATGTTGTATGCCGGTAACTGGCAAATGGCACAAATGTTCATTTTTCACGTTGCATGAGCTTGGCTGCATTTAAGCACTTACACTAATGAATGTGTTTTCCCCTATAATGAAACAAATAGCCCTTAGCACAATGGATTCAGCAACTGGATGTCTTTTGTTACTAGGGGCAGCTTCAGATTCTCATTGTCACATGTGCTTCATAGTCTTTTGATGAATTCAATTACAGTCGTACCCCAGCAGTCCTGCTGCCAGCTGCGTGCGCACACGAGGCACGGCTACATTTTCATATGCATAGGCTCTGAATCTTAATATTGTGGGTTTGTGGTGGTGTACCTAATTACTATGTGGACTGTTTGCAGCGAGATGAGCTCACCAAAGCAAGATGAGAGATCGTTCATTAAAGACTTGCTGACTCGGTCCGTATTGGCTAAACGCACCAATAAGACCTCTTAAAGGATCCTTCTGGGAAAAGGAACTATATAGTATATGACAGCTGTCAATTCCCTTTAAAATTGCAGATTGGATTTGCCTAAAATCCTAAGGGTGAAAATTGAAGAAGAACAATTATGAGGCAGTTATAATAATCTGTTCTTCCTGCAGGAATTATATTTGATTGTTGCTCTAATGGCTTTCTATTTATTATATATTCTCATTGCATAGGGTGTAACATGTCCTTTAGAACACCATTTAAACACAATATTTTAAGTTTTCTCTCATAGTATAGTATAGTATTTTCTTTCATATTATAGTATAGTATTCCTGTCAATTTTGCATCCTGTCACAACCAGGACAACACTTAGAGGACACGAAAATGTTTTTAAAAAAACATTGTCAGTTAATGTTATGATATAAATATAAATAATCAAAAACTAATAATAAACAGATTTCGAACATGATGAAGAAAAAAAATACATGTCTAAATGGAGAAGTTTATTTATGGAAGGAGTCACAGGAGAGTCTTAAAGACTATTAAAAATATTTAGTTGTTGGCAGATCCATGTGGTATAAGAGGAATAACACATTTTGGTTTACTTTGTAGTGGATTATTTTAAGATAAGATAAGATGAGATAAGATAGACCTTTATTAATCCCAAAGGAAATTTTTTTTGCTTCAGATTACAAGAAAAATAAATATAAATGAAATATAAATGAAATAATCTCAATTTACAAATGTATTCGAAAATATAAATTAAATATAAAATATAAATAAAAAATAAATGAAATATTCTATATATACAAAATGTATTCAGAGTACAAAAAAAGCTGCAAGGGATCTAGAACATATTGCATATGATGTGATATTGCACATTTTCTGGTATTGCGCATAATAAGATATTGCACATGGTATGGTATTGCACATGGTATGATGGTATGATATTGCACATGGTATTATTTTTATACAACAGCACAGTCTGTCATGTGAAATCCTTATTTATTTCATCCACAGTCTATGAGGGGGTACACACTTTGATGTGGTCATTTATATCCTTGCAGAGTGACTCAGTATATGGTGTGATTTCTTTACTGTTGGCTGTGTTCCAGTTCTGGATGTTTGTACTTTTGCAGAAACAGAAGAAAATTGATGATCTGTAGATCTGTAAACAAATGTGTTTAGTGTATTAAGGCTATGCTTCATGTTTGACTTTGCATCATGGTTTAGCACATTTAAGATTAACATTTAAGCTCATTTATAAACATAAGCTATATTTCTCTCAGCCCCAGCGGGGACACATTAATTGAACAAATGCTTAGTTGACATTTAGTACACATTCACGTATGTTGTGATCCCTGAAATATTTGCGCATATGCAATAAGGTATACGATTTTAATCTCTCTCTCTCTCTCTCTCTCTAAAGGAAAAGGTGATGTGTTTGGAGATGTGTTTTGGAAGGAACCAAACTTAGCACAGGCCTGCGCCAACGTCCGTGCACTTACCTACTGTGATCTTCATATCATCAAACGTGATGCCTTACAGAAAGTCCTGGAGTTCTACACAGCCTTCTCCAATCACTTCTCACGCAACCTGGTGCTCACCTACAACCTGAGGAAGAGGGTGAGTGAGAACTGTATTGAGAACTACTATTCTGACACTGCTCCATTGTGTATTAGCAGTAATCAGAGCCATTTCAGTTCTTTTTTCTGTTTCACAGTCCTATACATGGCCTCTGGGCTCCTTGATAGTTTGATCACATGAAACAGTCCCTCAGTGGGTGGTACACTTACTGCGGTGCAGCGTTCTATCATTGTATAAATGATATAATCGGGCCATTGTTCACACCAGAGATGGACTAAGAATTTAATTAGCTAATCTGTTGCATAATACTGCAAAGTACTGAATCAATCACAGCAAAATTCTCAGCATTCCTTTATAATATTGATGCACTGTAAATATTCTCTGGTCAATAGGAACCAGCTCAGCTTATTGGCTTTTCTTCCAGTGCTACATCAGCTGTGTCCTGCACAGTCGTGTCTTATTGGACATAGCTCAATTGAAATCCATGTACTCTCACTCTCTCTCTCTCTCTCTCTCTCTCTCTCTCTCTCTCCCTCTCTCTCTCTCTCTTTGTGTAAGCAACTTCTACCAGCTTTAAGATCCATACATTATGTTGGGGAAAGAAGTGTGAAGAACTTTCACACAGACCTGCAGTGATTACTATAAAAGCTGCTGTAATGCATCTCTCCCTGGGATAATGGGTTTTTGCTGACAACCACTGCATTGTTTCAAGCTCTTTTTTGGAGGAACATGAAAAGATAAACTAATATGATTGTTTGGACTACAGAATTATTGGCACCCTTTACGAAAATTAGCAAAAAATGAATGCCATTCAATGACTAATAATTTGACCTTATAATAACAAAACAAAAACACAAACAATAATAGCACTTCCTAATCAATGTTAAAGACAGTTGTTTGACCATTCCACCATGTGTAACATTTCAAGGTCCTTTATATTCTTAGGTTTGTGCATGTGCACTGCTGCGCTTAACCACCTGACAGATGCAACCAGGTTTTGTGTAAAAAATATTCTGAGACAGAATTCACAAAGCCATTTATATTCACCACTCTTTACCTAAACAACACCAGTGAATCAGTGACCCATCACCATACTTCAGCAAAAAAGTGTGCATGGGCGCTTTTTCTTTTCCTACTATTATTCTGAAGGGTTTTTTAAAACTGGTGTTTAAAGGTATTTTAACTGCTTATGTATTTTTATATTCACTCCCTTGTGCTGACTTGTGCTGGTTAACAAACATCTTCTTCTTCTTAAAGCTCCCCATGGGGATGGATAATGTATTTTAAATGTGTGTGACCTCTATACATACATACACTGTATATTTACTGTACATATATTTGTACTATCTTGGAGACTAAATCTGAATCAATGAATCAGAATCAAAATCCTTACCACCTATTTTTTAAAAAGGAAGCTATTTTGTAACAGTAGTAAGTAGTTTTGCCAACTGTTTGAGTAAAAATTCTTGTATGTAACCTTAATTTTCATACAATCTGTGTATTCCCTTGAAGGGTGCCAATAATTTAGTTTAACTGGAAATATTTTCTGCATGTTCTCCCTATGCTTAGGGGTTTTATTGTCTAGTCATGAGTGCAGACTGACTGGCATCTCTAAATCATCTGCAGTATATGAGTTTGTGTACAGTATGTGTGTGATTGTGCCCTGCGATGGGTTGGCACCCCGCCCAGCTTCTCCCCTGCCTTGTGCCCCGAGTCCCCTGGGATAGACTCCAGGCTTCTTGTGACCCTGTGGTTCATAAAATGGATGGATGGAATTTACATAAAAGAACATATAATGATTCTCAACTGAAACAGCATGTTCATATCTCAAGGGCACTTTCATCTAGATCTTAATTGCTTTAACAGTTGGTCATCAGTCATATCTCGACAGGCTGTTTAACCTCTAGTGAGCTGAACAATCACTGTTCTGATCCATAGTTCTTAAAAGGTGCATGGATTTTTTTTTTCTTTGTTAAGAAAAAGCAATGTTAAAGAAAGATAATCACACTTTACCTATCAGTGAACAATGTTGTGTTGCTATCAAAGTAATAGTCTTATTGGTTTAGATAAGAAAATCCTCCATAAGCCTCTTAGCAGAGATGCAATGACATTATCCTCAGTGCTTTTTAAGAAGATAATCATATTAAGTTAGGTATACTTACACCGTAGTCTTAAGTGTTACTTGTAACGAGGTATGAGGATAGAAATGATGTATCAACACCACTGCTTCTGACATAAAGTATGAAATATAAAACAATGCTATATGAACTCAGTTCAGATTTCACATTTAGATTTAGAGCTAAATTCAGAGTCATATTAATTCATTAATACACAATTTAACTGACCTTTGCGACAACGACTGAACACCTGATACAATCCAGTTTGTGTCTCTTTTCATTTTTTATAAGCACGATAAAATCTGTCACCATTTCCTCTCCACCTCCACCAGCCGGGACTGTTGACACAAGGCAGGTTAGGTCCATGGATTCATGTTGTTGGCACTAAATTCTGACCTCACTATCTGACAGAAGTGGAACCCTAAATGGTTTTCTGTTGTTTTAGCACATCTGACTCAAAGTTTGCCATGTTGTGTTCTCTGTTTGTAAAAAGTGGATATCTGAGTAACTTTAGTCTTTTGTGTCCGTCTGTTTTTTCTCAAATCAGTCCGGCTGTTTTATTCTTTATTCCTGAGTAAACTTTAAAGACTGTTCTGACATGAAAATCCCAGGAAATCAGCAGTTATAGAAATACACAAAACCAACCCGTCTCAAACCAACAACCATGACATGTCAATATCACACCTGTTCCCCATTTTCATGGTTAATGTTAACATTACACAAGTTGCTTCCCATGATTTGATGCATTGTACAATATTCTCACACACATGGTGGCATTCAGTATTGTAAGTGTTATCTTAATATTGTTTCCCTTACAAAATTTTCCAAAGAAGAAGTAGCTGCTGCTTGTTAAAGCAGGTGCACCACTGATGGCCCCGTTGTGTGCACTGATTTCCATATTTAAACCTCAGCTTCTCTGTTTCTAATCTGTGAGAAAGAGGAATCATAGACAACCTTCAAAAACCAGCAAAATAGCACAGGTTATTTTACTAATACTACTGATAGAAGAAAAAAAAAGGTCTTTGCCATATCTGCTTTGACAGTAGATTTTGAACCACTGGGACTTGCATGGATGATGAGCTACAGTACATCTAATGATAAACTGAATAGAAATATGTGGCTCTTTAACATCAGGAAGCAAAACATCACATTGTAACAGTCAGTAGTTAAGCTGACGTTTATTTTTTTACCTTTTTCACCAAGAGAATGGAGTACATTGAATTTTTGGTCTTTTTTAACTCCATTAGAAAGTAAGGGAAGGAGTTAAGGGAATTTAGTTATCACATAACTGATATCAGGAATTAACATAGTTCCCCAGATGTTCCAAAACAATAAATGGAGTCGTAAATGTATTAAAATACTATGTGTTGCTCTTTAATAAATGTTTCAAAAATGTGATTGCCGTGGTATAAGAGGAATAAAACAGTTTGGGAGCTGTTTTATAGAAAAACAATCAACTTTTGTGTTTTGCTTCTTACTTTACATACTAACAGGCTCAAATATGAGGTTTATGAGGTATGTGATGATCAGTTTCTCATTCTTTGATCAGGTTCTTATTCCTTGTTAACTTTCATGATACCCCCCTCATCTCTCTCTCTCTCTCTCTCTCTCTCATGCTTTTCACTGACGAAATTTGCTGTTCTCTTTTTCAATCTTGTTCTCTGTCTTGCTCTCTCCTCTCTCTCTTTTAGGATACTCCTATCCTTTTTCACTTCCATCCTCACTCACTATGTCAAGCCGCTTGCTTCTTTATTATCGATCTGTGGTGAAGACTGCAGAGTGTGTGTCAGCGTGTGTGAGTGCTCTAATGTGTTCAGACAGCACAGTGTGAAGTGTGTGACCCTGACTGTCCTGTACAAAGGCTGAATAATATATAGCTCTGACTTACTGTGTCCACAACACCTGCTCTCCTCGACTACACCAGCGAGACACAGATGATTCAACTGTTAAGAGCCTAAAGATGTGGACAAACTGAGAAAAATTAGTTGCATTAGTTGACGGACAGATGAATTTGAGTGCTTCTGATTTAATGTCCTGTGATTGCTACAGTATATACTGTACATATGTTTACTCCATATTATATTTGAATGTGGACACTCCACAAGGTTATTACTAGTTAAAAGGGTTTGGAACATGTTATTATAATGAATAGTGAGACGTGTAATGAAATGTAACTTATAGCTTATAGAATTATAACTTATAGCACTTTTAAAGCTTTATGAGATATTATTAGTGCCTACAGAAATGTTTACAAGGAATCATTGGCAACAAGTATAAGCACAGGAAATGATTTATGAATAAGGGCTTTATAGGAATTGTCACTGATTCAGCCGGAGGAGGTTTTTCACCTGGAAACTGAGGGGCAGACAAATTTGTAGTCATGATGTGTGGTGCTTTTAATTATAGCAATTACACAAGATGTGATCTGTTGATTAGTGTTGTTGATATAATGGGATTTGTACAATGTATTAGATCATGTATAAGTATCTTTTTATTTTATTTTATTTTTTTGCTTGTTCCTTATGATAATGGTCTAGAGGCTAGGATTCCGTGCTCTCGCAGGAACCACCTCAGCCCATGGATTAACTGGATTAAATCTAAGTACTGGTCCCAAACCTAGATAAAATGGGATGGTTGCATCAGGAAGACATAAAACCAATGCCAAATCAAATACGCGGTTCTGATAGGTTCCAAAACATTTTCTTGTCAAAGGAACGTCAACAGGCAGGTTTCACTTCATGTTATTTTAACATTCACTTGAATGATACAGGGAAGGAATCGAATCTTTCAGGGAAGAGTGAAAGTCAGCTGTCACCTTAACAGCTGAAAAGCAATTTTGTTTTCTATTATTGTGACGGACTGTTGTCCACAAAAATACCTGCTCTGATCCCTGTATCCAATATGTCTTGTCACTAAAAAAAACATAACAAAACAAAGCTAACCTGTGACTGACTGTTCTAAATAGGTTTATATGTAGCCTAATAGGAAAAGCTGATATATATGAAGTGTCTGTTTTTGAAGTAAAAATCCCAGGATATATTGATTTAAACAAATTCTGTCAAGCATAAAAAATGGAGCTGAAAGAGAGCTCATAATATACAGTCTGGACTACAGCATGTTCTCATAGTGTTAGGAAGGTTTTTTTTTTTTGCTGAATGTAATGACCCACACTGAGCTATAACCTCTTGCTGCCATTTCAGCAGCTTAAAAATGCCAGCAGATTGTCCGAACCAACCCTCCACTTGATCATCTTTAGCTCTGAATCTGGTGAAATATGAGTCCCAGGAAAGAACATAATAGCACTAAATGGCAATATAGCACAGAAAAGCTGCCATGTCCCATTTAAATTCACTGTTATCCTCAGAGTCTGGATGTATAGCCGAGTGCAAAAATGTGCATGACCTTCAGACAAAATAAAGAAAATGTAATCGTTTTATTTGTGTTTGCACAACCATAGTCACGTATAAGCAGATTTGTTGGTGTTGCACCTGAGTGCCGTGATTGACCTCTGGGATAAGAAAAGCCTGCCTGAGTCGTTCCATGGGCAAGAGCTAATGAATACACAAACCTCATTAACACAAGAGCCCTGCCTCTGCATTCATAAACAGAGCACATCGTCATAAGGAGGGTGAACAGATGGGACGGAGACACAGTCTCATGCAAATGTCCCATTTTCACTTTTAATCATACAATTTCCAGTGAAACCAACGATCTTGTGCTTGCTGAAACCAAACTTCTCCCCCCTAATTTTGTCCTGAGAGCTAAATACTGTGTGCTGTAACTTTCCCAATGCTGAAGTGCTAGTCAACAAATCTGGAAAGTCCCTTATTACATGAATCGTTAATAACATTGTGTCTTCACAGGTGCTTCACCTTTTAATGTCATTTCTAAACACATGATTTCTGTTCCTCTTGTGTTTTTTTAGTCAGCTTGGCCTCACTTTATAACTAGGGTATGAGACAGCTAAATTAAGACTTCTTTACACAGACTTCTGGATGTCCCTGAGCCTGCTCCTGGCTAGTCTGAATTAAACACTCTAGCATGAACAGTGTACACCAAATCTCACACTTAGTGTATGCGTTGAGAAAAAGGAAACTTAAATGTATACCTGAGTGCAAAGGTCTGGACAAAATTAGGAACATTAAAGAAATGTAATCAGTACCAAACAGGATATTTACTATTTTAGATTTCAGTGATGTTCCTTCCTTATCACAAAAAATATAAACATTGTGTAATAAGATATCGAGAAGGCTTTCATTAAATTTCTATTTCTAACAGCAACTTTGACAGTTTTTCAGACTGCAAGTCAAATCACACTTTATATTAGTGAACTTGTTATATTATTGTTATATAGCAGAGAATGTGGTGGATCAGTGGTTAAGGCTTTGGACTATATGTAATAGTCGCACAATTTCGACTATTTGCGCTTCTGGTACAGTAGATGCTGAATGACATTTCGGTGCTATATACCTGTACTATACAATGACAATAAAGTATCTATCTATCTATCTATCTATCTATCTATCTATCTATCTATCTATCTATCTATCTATCTATCTATCTATCTATCTATCTATATCTATAAGCAGGTAGTGAGTTCAAATCTCTGGACAACCAGGCTATCATGATTAGGTCCTTGAGAAAGACCCATAACCTTCTCTCGCTCAACTATACATTGCTTTGGATAAAAGTGTCAGCCAAGTGAGCAAATGTGTTGGACTGTTATAGCAAAGAAAACTATCTAACAGCTGATGTGGCTTTGTGAAGCTGGTGAGAGAATAACTCACTTAACATAAGTGCACTTTTTCAGTCTGAGAGCTTAAGAGGTCCACCATAACTAGATGGAAGTCCATAATGATTTTCTTTGGAACATATATATATATATATATATATATATATATATATATATATATATATATATATATATAAGATAACAGTCAATACCTAGTTAGCAAACACCATCAAGGGTACATGTCTAAGAACATGGCTTCCACATCATTTACAATGTACAGCTGTTTTGTTTGTATGGCTGTCTAATGGTTTGGACTTGCGCAAGAACACAGTCAATACTGGACATGTGCACTGATAACATGATGTCCATTTAAAATGGATCACCACCTTATGTGAATTAGACAATGTTGTGGCTATCTGGGTTTAAAGGTGCAAGTAAAGATGATTCAAGAACTTACAATTCACAACTGATCAAAAGTTAGCTATACAGTATGTTCAATTAAAAATGTCTGCTGCAGCAATTTAGATTCTGCATTCATGAAATAAACTGGCTTTCTCAGTCAGTTTATCAAAGGTACCGTTAAATCTGTACCTCATCCATTCATTCATTACTTCTGAATGTTATTGTTAATCCTGAACTGATATTTTACATGACATGTAATAGTCAACAATACAGTAGTGTGATGTGGCCTGACAAAGCAGATATATTAGCAAACCAAAGTTGATTATTTTCTGAAACAGCTCATACTGATGTCTTTTCAAATACTCATTCATTCATCTTTAGTTTCTGCAATTATTCTGGTCACAGTGGATTCTTGTGAACATCTGGAACAAGGTGGATGGCATCCTGGATGAGGCACAATTCCTTTGCAGTACACACACACAAACACACACACAAACACACACACACACACACACACACACATAGTTATGTTTTTGAGAATCCAGAAGAAACCAATTCAGACACAGCAAGAACAGCACATGTAACCTGAGCTCAGGGGTTATTCTGTGGACCTGTGTGGTGGTAGTTCTCCCTGCTGCGTCAATGCCCCACCCATCTGGCATTTAACATGTGACTGTAAGGGCAATGTTATGCTAACCTTTTCCTGTTTTAATCCTGTCCTACAGATAGTCTTCCGCAAGATCAGTGATGTGAAGCGTGAGGAAGAGGAGATGCGGAAAAGGAAGGATGAAGCCCCTCTTAACCTTCCACCGGATCATCCAGTGCGGCGTCTTTTCCAGCGTTTCCGTCAGCAGAAGGAGGCTCGGCTGGCAGCAGAGCGAGCTGATCAGGGAGATTTGGACATAGAGAAAGGTTCTGTCCTGGTGGAGAAGACTATGGTACATGAAACCAACGCAACTACCAGTATCGTCACAGTGACCGAGAGCCCTGCCACACCTGACATCCCTTCCTCTTCAGCTTCATCAGACCCTGCCGAAAGGACCTCAAAAGGAGCCAAACTTCATGCTCCTGTAGACCACGGTGTCAACCAAACAGGAAGTAAATCCACTGAACCTACCAAAGCCAAAGGTTGGGGTAGATTTAAGGAAGCCACAGGGAAGGCAGATCTCTCCTGGAGTGCCGTTTCCAAAGCTGAGTCCATGGAGACCCTTCCAGACAGGACTAAGCTGCAAGAAGAGCTATCACTAAAGAAGACAGACTCGTGCGACAGCGGCATCACAAAGAGTGACCTGCGGCTGGACAACGTCGGCGAAGGGAGCGCCCGAACCCCTCAGGAACGGAGTCCCATGCAGGCTGAGGGAAAGCGAGCTTTCTATCCCATTCCAGAACACAACCTGCAGGCTTCTTTGCTAGAGCTAAAGCAGGAGCTGAGAGGTGACATCCACTATTTGAGCAACCGCATGGCAGTCCTGGAGGCACAACTAGCTGAGATGCTGCAACTTCTCAAAGAAAGAAAGACTTCAGGATGCTCACACTTGTACGAAATATCACGACCTGGGACTCCAGATTCAGACAAGGATAATGACATGTTCTCGTAAACAGCTGTTCCATGAATAAGAACTCAAGTATTTGGAGATACTGTATGATCCATGGGGGTGAGTGCTGAAATGGTTTAAATTTAGCATTCGACTATAAGTGTTCTTCAAAGGGGATTTATGAAAGGTCATGCTAGTTATTTACTGAGATGTGGCCTTCATTTTCTTTTGCCATTGTTGATTGGCATTAAGTTTATAGAAAGATTACAGGACTATTCATCCATACACTGTAAATCTACTGTTAACCTTTGGGTAAAATATCAAATCATATATATTTTTTTCAGCTTTAAACATATTTTTTCACTTGTTTTAAGGACGATGCAAGATATCATTAATTCCAATCTTTGAATCTTTGATTTCCTGCTTCATGCATTTCACTGTCTGTTGGACCTACTCAGTTAAAAAGGCAATATAATAAGTAAGAAAACTTTAAAAAATATTTTTACATGTATCAGCAGGTAAATGGTGTAGCAGTGAAAAGAATTTCACTGTTACAGAAATGAATGTCATTCACTGTCAAATGGTTAATGCATGGCAGATTTTTTTTCTAGTTATTTTTTATAGAAAGCAACAAAACAACATGATTTCAGGGTATGTAGTAGAATATAAGAGGTGGTATTGTCTTGTGACCTGTCAATCCTCCAAGACTAAGACATTACTAATGGCGTTTGGTAGTATGAATAAAATAACAGAGCAACATCATATACTGATCAAATCTTCCAAAATGTTGAAAATTGGACTGATTTATTTATTTTTTTTAACAACACATGTTTAAAAGGCCCATCTAAAAATATACTTGAATGCGTTTTCATCATCGTGAAAATATCAACTATCTGAGATGCACTTTTAAGTAAATTAATAAAATTGAATTCCTTCATGAAAATAACTAATAAGCAATATGGCGATTATATTCTTGCTGATGAGCATGCTCTGGTGGTAACAGAAATGAAACTATGCATGGATGAGGCTTAGCTTAGTCACAGTAAATACGCATGTGATTTGTAATTATGTACTCAGTCTTTTTTACCATGCTAACACAGTCAACATGCTTTCTGTTACCCCAACCCCCATGACCTACCCCTAACCCCTGCACCCCCCTGCAAACTTTCAGTGCACTTCAGTGCTTTTTATGCAGCATATCATCCTTTCGCTCTCATGTAACTTTGCAAATGCAATTTTTTTTCTGTTATCAAAATCACTCATATTTGTATATGGATTGCTAGTGCTTTTGAAAAATTGCTAATTTTGCACTTAAAGTCTATCTAAAGCTGTTTTATATGATTAATATAAATGATTCATATGTTTGCACACCAGAAGATCAACTGTATTTATCAGTTTGTTGATTTTTTTAATTGCTCTTAATTGAGATATATTCAAAGGTACCTTTTGAATTGTATGTTTTAAATGTTTCATTGCAGCTTATAGGTGGCTCACTGCATAGCACACCACAGTGTTCTGGGTTTTAACGTACCAGCCCTGCGTTCCAATACAGTGCTTCATGTCCCTGTACAGTACACAAAGGATGGTGTAGCAGCTTCCAACAGAACCACACTTTGGAAGCAAGATTAAAGTAAATGTCAGAATTCCACTTTTTAGGGAGAAGAATTCCATGCTAGAGGGAAAAGCAATCACACAAATGGGGAAAATATAGTACAGTATTGCTTTTCGATAGTGACATGCAGAAAACGTATCAGGCTAAAAAGCAAAACCCTTGTCGCATTGTTCCTGCATCACGTGATATCTTTAATAAAAGCACAATCAGCAAGGGATTGTTTTTCAAGAATTAAACACTGAAGTGAATGTAATCCACTTTTACAAGTAAGATCAAGACCATTTAAAAAAGTAAAAGATGCTATATATATATATATAAAAAAAAAAAAAAAACATCTTTATAGTAAGCACACAACTGTTCTGCTTTTTGTTAGCCTGTCTGCAGAAAACTGAAAAGCAAAACCTTCACTGCACTGTTTTAACGTCACTTGATTGCTTTAAGGAATGCATGTTGACTTTGCGTCATAAAGTGAATGTATCTACTTGTTTTTTCCATCAGTGTGTGGAAGTCATGCTGTGCTGAAATGTACTCACTTTGTCCATCTGTGGCTGGGCATGAGCAAAGCAGAGTAGCTTGAGAAAAGTTTTTAATCAGAATTTGCATATGTAAAAGAGCAAAACATAGTACGTGCTGTCCCACTTCAAGCACTGAGATGACCACCATTCAAACTAAGTTATATTAACTAACTAAATAACTAAGTTGTTAAATTAGCTGGCAAAGAAAATGCAACCAAGCTATGTGAGGTATCAGGTGGAAACAATAGATAACACAAGGTGAATGTTAACTAAATGAAGTATAATACAGCATTTAATAATCATGCATTTCTAAATCATTCCAGGCCAAATTCTATAGACATTTAACTAACATATACAGTAAGTGTACTAGGTGTAGTGAGTGATTAAGACCGTAACTGTAAATGGACAAAAATGCACCTTGCCTAATTAACATGCAATGAACATGCTGCATCATAAACTCATTTTAAGCATGTTTTTCTGTCAACCTACAAATCTGATATATATTTTGCCACAGCATTTGTTGTTAGGATGTTAAGTCTGAACAAGCCGAACATCTGGAAGTAAACAAATAGGCGTTGTGAATACATTTGTAAACTGTGCAGTTGTGAAAACGTCACAATCGATTACGTTATACGGATCTCAGCTGCAGTACGCTGGATCGAACCTGAAGCTAGAAAGGGAACAGTGCCCAAGAGTAGCTTTTGGTTTGAGGCTCCAAATTGGATTGGGCTTCCTCCAATAAATGTATAATAATGTGACCTGGCAGACAGTATGCTCTCAACAGGCTTTTATTGATCATTGTCAGTTACTCTCTGTTTGGAAATAACACCAGCTTTTGATGTTTCTTAAATAGTGTGTTCAGTCATAATGTCAGTATTCAATCTTGATAAAAAAAAAACTTGCTAAAGGTGGTTTGTTACAATATAAATCTCTCCTCAGAGATTCTGGTAAATGTGCATGCAGTGAGGCAAAAGCACATAACAGTACATACTGCCACCTTGACCTTATTTATTGCTGCTAAAAGCCGTTAGGTAAAGTGCAACGCTCAAAACTGAACACAGTTTGTTATACTGTTTCAATCCTATACAACTCTGTCCTTAATGTCTTTGGCATTTTAAAAAGGATTGCATCATGCAGTCTTTTCCTGAAGTCTACAGCTATCTAAACTTGATCACCCAAGCTGCCAAGATGTCATAAAGTATTTAAACAGCCTTTAATGGATGTGGAGATTCCCTCAAGAGGAAATGGAGGCGGAAGTCGGCACGGGACTGTTAAACAGTGCTGGAACGCAGGGCTCGTTTACATGACTGTTTACTCGATCATGAGCATGTTAAAAGTGGGGGATATTGCGGAACTGTGCAGTACGGGACACTTTTAGACCTCTTAGGCTTGTCCAGGTGAGGAAACCTTTTCCTTATCAGTGAGACTTCAAGCAGAACACCTTTTGTTGAGAATCTAAGGGCATTAGTTATCCAAAGAACTCTCGATGAACAAGTTTAAGACTGCTATTGAGAGCCACTGTTTGAAAAAGCAGTGTTTAAGAATGTGATACACATCCATATGGATTAGTTTGATGAAAGAAACCTTAAAAATTTGTTTTTAATGTGTAGTGTTTCTGGAAATGTTTGTAGCAGAGAGTAAAATATCCACTTATATTTTTCACAGCAGAATTATAAAACTGTAAACTTACAGTACTGTAGTCATTATAGACTGTAAATGGATCTAGGAAGTATGCCAGACTGTCAAATAATGAACCCAAAGACAGCTGAGTTGCACTTTGGTGTGTTTTCAAAATGCATTGTTTGGAGAGTGAGTTGGGATTTCACCACATGGAACCGAATAGTTACAAAGAAATCCATTTAGCATGACCTGATGTATAAACTAATGCATCAATTTTAAGATTTCAAGAGCATTTTTTATAGACAAAAGGCAAAGGAACGGCATTCTCCTCTTGCGGCTTAATCACTGCTTCATTCCCCTCACTCTTTGTTCAGCGATACCTCCCAGTGTTGCGAATAAAGAACTGACTTGTCTTGAGTTCATACGTCTCATTATGTCATTCTCATTCATGTCATTCAAAATCTTTTTGTAAAAAAAAAAATTGTCTATATCCTGTCTATAAATGTTTAAACCAAAAGCACAAGGATGCGGATTGTTCATATACGAAATGTAAAGTGCTAAAAATGAACGATTTTGTATTTTGGAATTATCTGGACATTTGTTCATTAAAGGAGTAACATATCAAACCTGGTTTCATTCCTGACACAAATCAGTTCACGTGCATGCATGAAGATAGCGCTGAGACAATACATAAGGAATTCCATGTCGCCGCATGAAGCTTTTATTGTCATTTTGATTGTATATAGCTGATACTGTACATAGTGTAATGAAACAACATTGTCAGGACCCTGGTGCTACATAAGGTCACAGAAGACAAAACAGAACTAAGGGCTACAGTTAGCTTATTAACATAAAGTGCATGTGTATCAGAAAAAGGACAGTGTTAGACAATTTTCCTGTTTGAAAAACTAATGATAGCATCCACAATACACGTCTTTGTGAATTTGCTGTTACTATGGAAACAATAATGCATTACAATGAAAATATTAATATAAACCTATCGTTTATTTCACAGCAGAGTCAGAGTCATGCTGTTATAGAATCAACATAGTTTGATTTGAGAATTGAACAGCTATAAATGATTAGAGTTAAACCTGAATGTATGGCCAGTAACAGGTGCACTGCTGTATATGTCTCTGCACTTGTTGTCCCTGTTCTTGTGTGATTGCCAGTGCAGTTTAAGTAGGCCTATTTTCTCTGATGGCTACAGTAATCTGATTAAGGCCACCGAGCCTGTCTCATCTGCAGAGTGTTCTGGGGCAGACATCTGATTAAACCGAGAGTCAGTGTCTCATACTAATCACCTGAGTCTCTCTGGCTCTAATTATCACAGTCTTAGCCTCCCTTAATTACATTTGGGGAAAGGTAAACTAAAATCATGAGCAGTAATGGTTACACAAAGGTTCACCACATGTCCTAACCTTGACATTGAAAGACAGTTTTATTTTAGGCTGTCTTCACCTTGGTCATTTCTCTACAGCTTATTCGCCTCTTTTGATTATTAGACTCTCACTGTTAATACAAATAGTTCTTTAAAGAATTCAGGAGTGGACAAATCAGCAGCAAGGGCAGCGGGAAGAAGCAGATTTAAGTCCAGGCTATTATTTCTTTTTATTTGAATTTTTTTTTTTTTTTTGGATTTCTTTTGTATCTGCCAAAAAAAGAAAATAACCCTACTAGTTATTGACTTGCAAAAAAAAAAATAAAAAAAATGTTTCTTTTGGGATGTAGCTATATTTAACCCCGAGTCATTCAGCAGGGGTGTGTCGAATGTCAGTTCTGTAACTGTAGCACAAGCTACTTGCTCTGAATCTTACTGCTTGCTGCTCTACTTACACTGACTGAGGCGTGTGATTTTTTACTATCCATATTCATTCAGCAGCACTGAAAGACAAAACAAATACATCAACAACTAATAGCTATCTCGTAAGGCTCCTGCTGTAAGTATAACAGTCACTTCACTTGTGACATATATCCCATATCTTAGATGTTGGCTAGCTGAGTGTACTACATTAGCTACGTTGGAAACTTTGTTATAATCATATAAAATCATAATATTTTTTTGAATCCCTTAGTCTGTAGTAATGCATTTTACTAGCTAGAGTGCCATTATGGATGTAATAAATGAGGATATGAAGCTAGTGGGTGCAAGTGTTGAGGATGCAGAAGATAGGGATAGTTCACTGTGCCGACCCCTGAAGGGAAAAGCCGAAAGAAGAAGAAAAGACTTGCTATATTGCCAAACATTATTATATTACATTATCCACCACTCTTTAGCCTTGCAAGTTATGTTACTGGGCAAATATAACATACGACCTGGCAGCACACTGCAGCTTTAACTTGCCAAATGGAATAGCTACGAATCTATATCTATATTTGTCCTCTCTAACTGTGAAAGAACTTCATCCTCCATTAACTATATACAGAGCCACCATTTTATCAGAAAGACCTACAATATAAGGCACTTCTTCAGGTACAATTTAGGTATAATTACTGACTATAGCCAATCTGCTGATATGTTTGTCAACCCATCTATTCCATACATTACTGTAAAAGGGGCACCACTGGAGCACCACTGTGGTGCAGGTACGTATAAGTATTGCTGTCTACACTAACCATTCACTTCCATTTACAAAGTAAGCAAACATATAGGACATAGCACATAGTCTTTACACCATAATGTACTGTTTTTGTGACAGTTTTTGTAAGAGGAATTAGTTGTACATTAAATGGATTTCCTAATATTTGTAACATAATGGACTCCAATTCAGCTGGTAGGAATTAACAGACATGGGGATTTCTCCAAGAGGAAATGGAGGAGGAAGTCTGCAAGGGAGTGATAACAGGGCTAGAACGTATAGGGCACATCACATAACTCCATAATCATGAGTGTGTCAGAGTGTGTAGTACAGAACACTGTTAGGAAATAAAAGGTTAAAGCTAGAGCCCTTTCTACCTATGGAGAAATCTTGAGGCATATAAAGTAATCAGTCAAAACATTAAAACGACTGACAGGTCAAGTGAATAACATTGATTATCATGTTGCATTGGCACTGTTAAGGGGTGGGGTATATTAGGCAGGAAAAATGAGCATGCACATAATCTGAACAACGGTGACAGGGCTAAATCGTGCTCTATTGTATATATACACATTCTCTACACTATATAGTGTATGTACAACTGTTGTAACGGCTTTTTAGAGTCAATATTGTTTGGTTCATTATTCTAAATGTGTAGAGCCAGAGACTACAACAACACTGCTGTGACTAATACTATACTTTTACGAGCACCACATGCTTATAATGTCAGTGTCAGTGCATATTTTCTGGTGCACCGCCCTAATAATATCTGGTCAGCTGTGTTTCTTTGATAAGGTGGTCCCTCATTATATACAGCATAACTAGTATCTACACTCACAGGGATTTTGAAAAATCATACTATATAGATTTGCATTTTTTAGGCATATAGTTAAGGTTATGGACAGTTTGTCAGTCCTCCTGTTTTCCCATCCATAAATAAAAAAGCACCAGCATTAGACATAACTCTAATTTCCCAGAGTAGTGGGTGTGTATCAATTTCATCAGTGTTGCTGGGAGTTTAAATAAACTGACTATTTGACATACTGGTCAATTCCGCCTAACTCACTTTGATGTACAGAGTGTTTGACCGTTCAGAGAGACTGCAAAACATCTTATTTGTCCGTGCTCAGATTGTTTTCTCAGTGACATTGAGGTGTTTAAAACCGTTGTTGCACCAGATTTCACTGTCATTTCTGTCATCCACCACTTGAAGAACATCGGTCATGGGCAGCTGTTCCTAATAAACTGGGCAGATAGTTGAGTGTAATTTGCAAAATCTAAAACATCCTGATTATCTCATTATTTTCTGAAGACTTTAAAAGGTCCTGCAGTTGGTATGATTACAAATATATTCCTCTTCTTCACCCAGTTCAACTTCTTTTTTTTTTAATGAAGGTAAGAGCAAACTGCAGTTCTTATAACCAAAGCTAGATTTCAGAAGATTGCACAAAAGTTACATATTATGTGGATTGCATCAAATGAATGATTTTGATGATGTTCAGTGTGCAGTGATTGTGCTGGAGAGGAAACGCAGCATTGAAAGCACTTGAGAGATGATCTAAGCCTCATCATGTGAAATGACAGCTGGCTGTCACTCAAATTTTCAACTCTTGAAGGGTTTTTCTTCAGTTCTTTTTATCACTTGATCACCAATACACATACTGTGATAGGGAAGTAATACTTTCTATTAGTAAACAAAATTCATTTTAGTACAAAAATGAACAGAGAACCCATTAAAACATACAGTATGTAGTTCCCCATTCAACCCCCCCCCACCCCCACCCCCACCACCCCAAAAAAAAAAAAACTTACACTCTTACACTGCAAGTGGAGTAGGGAAAATAACTAAATAAAAATAATATTGTAAAGCCTCTTTCTGAAAAAAATAACCCTTTTTAACTTTGGCAATATTAGAGAATTGTTTGTAGAACCCCACATTTAGGACTGCAATGTCTTTCTCCTGCTCCCATTTGTTGATCTGCAATGCAGTGCCAATGTCCCACCATACTTCTCTGTCTTGCCTCGCCTCGCCTTGCCTCACCTCCCCTCCCATTCTCTCTCTCTGTTGATGCAGTAGTAAGCCCCCTTGAGCGCTGCAGATGGGAGACCAACCCTGGAGCATCCCAGAGCCATGGCTTTCTGTGGTGGATTAATGTTACATCTCCCCCTACAGTGAAGGGAATACACTACAGCTGCAATTATCCTGAATGTCTCTCTTTCTATTTTTTAAAATTTAATATAAAATAGTCTTTACGCACATGAAAATATGAAGTGAAATGCAATATGTGACCCTCACTAACCCAATAAACGTCAATTGTTTAAGCTTCTTGAATTTTCAGATATGTAAATACAGTATGGTGAAAATCCTGAAAAATTTGAAGATGCTAGCCTCAGACAGCTTGGTCAGTTATGATATGGCATCCCTGGACCAGAGAGACAAAAAAAAGGGGCAGTTTGGTGGTGCTGGGACATAAACTCATTACCTTCTGATCACTTACATGTATATTAGAGGTATAACGCAATGTTATAATGAATATCGGTATCTGTTCACTGCTCTAAATGATCTGAAGTGGGTGTGGCTTCACCAGAAAGTTCTTGTGCACAAGACTGCTTTTTTAATTCTGCTCATGCAGATATTATTTTGGTTTGCACAGTGTACATCCTATCTGTATTCACTTAGAACATATTATCTGTTAATAATGTATTCCTATTCAGATATATCCCTAATGTCATTTGAGTTTAGAGTGGTTAGGAATTTTAATAGCTTGAAGATGGCTTAAAAAAAAAAAAAGACTTTATAAAAGACATTTTAGATTACATAGTACTGGTCTGGTTTTATTGTTATGTTGCCTTGCTGGGGAGTGGTGCTGGCTGATGTACTGTTTTAATACAAATCTTTTTTTGTAGTGAGATAAGGATGTTTTTTCATGTTGTTGTTTATTTATTTATTTATTTTTTTATTTTTTTATTCTGATCATGCAGATATTTTTTCTTTGTCCAAAAAAAGAATAGTGCACTGTTTCTATATTTGTTCCCGAACACATTATCTGTTAATAGTGCCTTCCATGTTCAGATATATCCCTAATGCCATAATTTGAGTTTAGAGCTGTTAGTTAGTAAGTTTAATAACTTGAAGCTGGCTGAATAAAAAAGTGCCTTATAAAAAAAAAAAATTAGCAGATTACATAGCATGGGTCTGTTTAAAAATGTAGTGAGAATAAAGTAGAAAGTTTTCTTTTTTAAGTCATAAATGAAGGAAAACTTACAGTAAAAGACTTCAGATACAAAATATACAGTAACCAAGTAATTGTACTTTGTTATCACCGTCACTGTTAAAATGAACGTTATCATAATATAAATATCTGAAAATATTTATAGGAGTTTGTTTTACCCATGTAGCACTTTGGGACTTTGGCTAACCTCTCTCTGCACTGTCAGAACAGCTTTTCTTTTTTTAAACTGGTGCCATGCTGGATGTCATAGAAACAGGCGGGGTGAGCAACCTGATTGGTAGAGAGATTGCGATCATCCGTTGTTGCCCACCGGGGAGAAGTGCTGAGTGGACCCTCCTTTTTTAAAAACACCCCCCCTCCACTACCCATCATCCCCAGTCACCCCACCCCCCCACCCCACTGTACCCCATGGACTTCATGGCCTCCTATTATCCAGCAGATTTGTTTTTCTCATCCTGGTTGAACTTTCTAGTGAGAGAGTTAAAAAAAAAACAAAAAAAACTCCATTAGGATCATACATGTGCCTTAGCAAGGACGCAGGGGGCATAACCTAACAAATGTGTGGAGTCAATTGGTAAGTACTGCATTCCTTTTTGACTTACTTATATACTGTATTTGGAAATATATGTATATATTTAATAAGAGAGGAAGCAGGAAATATATAGCTCTGTACTGAAAAGTGGATCCAGTTAGGTGTGAACGCAATCAGAGTGAATGAAATGGTCCTGTTTGAGATGTTGGTCATTAAAAACATCATTCACGAATATTTGTGCTACAGGAAATGCCGCATGTATTTTTTCATTTGAAATGATTCTTGTTTTTAATAACCTGTGTATGGAGGCAGAGTATGCAGTATGGATATGAATATGAATATCTCCATATAGAGTCCTAATTATAATTATTATTATTTTTTCCAAGAGAAGGCAGATCTATGTTTTTCGATGTTCTAAACATTTGTAAATTCAATAAATGAGCATAAATAATTTGCTAATGGTTAATAAAAGGCAATAAGAACCAGGAAATCAAAGGTTTTCTTGCTTCCCAGATGGAAGCAAAATTTAAGGAGATTTAAGGAAAAAATTCGTCATATACAGAGGCAGAGATAACAATATCACTGGGCTCTGAAGAATCCAACGTAACATATTTATTAAGGATATAAAATTGTTTCTGAAAATTATTTGGGCATTTAGGTCAATTGGGCTGAGGGGGAAGGGGGGTCTGGGGGTTTATGTGGGTCCCAACCAGGACCAGATCCAAAAAAGGTGTTGACATGGCACTCCTGAACTGTTGAAAGTCATTTTGATGGATTTAATTGGACGCCATCATGGGATTCAACTCATTTATTGGAATTAAAAGGAAGCAGTGGAAGTGGCACAATATAGTCAAGACATTTGCCATATCCAACATACACACCACCGATTTCTCCTCAAAGAGTAAAATATTCAACACAAATATTCCCAGGCCTTATCCCAACCCATTTTCTCATGACAGATTTTTCTCCTTCATTTCCTGAATAGTAGAACCAGGCAAGAAAAAAAAACAAAACATTGCTGCTACACAATGTTTCTCTCAGATCATTTACCATGAAGCCTGTGAGGGTCACAACAATGGCTCTAGCAAGGCCGTAGCACATCTAAACATTGCTAGATCTCTCTGCTAGTGCATGACCAGCAAAAGTTGAACAATTGGAGGTTTTCCTTCCTGTTCAGCAGTCAGAACTTGGTGGAGCTGCAGCAGCAAACACATCTGTAGATGTGGTGACATTATTCAGTGTCAACAAGCTATTTGCAAAGAATGGGAAAGAGCTTTGGGCCTGAAGGTGCTGCTTTTCAGGTGTCTAAAATTATTGTTATGGTGCTGCATTGGGATTGATGCTGGTTGATGCTGTCCTAACACAAATCTTTTATTTTATTTTATTTTTTTATTTTTTGAGATTTGAGTGAGATTCGAATGGGGCTCAACATCGTATGACATGAACCATTATTTCAAGGACGATATATACGGGCAATTCATATAACAGATAAAATACTTTGTTTAATTTTTACAATGTCAACACACAATAGTCAGATAAAGAATAGCCACAAAACTTACTCGTCACAAGCAACTCAGGACAGAAAGACACTGAAAAACCAAAAAGTATGCAACAAATAAGGTGGATTTTAAGATGCCTTTAACACAAAAAGTGTTGAAAGTGTCTACCCCAACAACAAATATTGGTGGGCTGCTGTTATAGGAAAGTTAATCAGTAACATGGTGACGTGATATGGTCCAAATGTGAAACAGAATTACTGTAACTGTTGATTATTTTCCTATAGCAGCACTCCCTATCATCTTCCAATGTGTTTTAATCCTCTTATACCACAGGAATGTATGGTTATATTTATAGTTGTGGAATGTCAGCAAAACAGGTTAGTTCCTGTTATCTCTTATATTATATGAGCTGTAAAGCATTGGTCCTTCACCTCTCTCTTAAAATGAATAAGATTCCTGAAGGATTTATTGTGTCCGTGTTGTCCTTCAAAAAATGGAAAAAAACAAACAAACAAACAAATGTTTAAACTGAAGTCAGTATAAATTGATTACTATAGAAATTATACAATAATACAGAAAATACATTAACACTGTTAACTAGCTGGTACCTACCGTTAGAGCTGCTGTTGTAGAATATTAATCAATACCTTCTTCTTGAGAAGAGACTTTATCAACTAAGATCATTAAAACAAGGAAGGAATCCAGTACGATGTTTGTCTCTTACTTCATCAGATTCGTCTCTTCGCCATGCTATAAGAAAAGATGTTCTGTAGCTTACTGAACCTATGGCTTGTAAATGTAATTAACTAAATGAATCTTACTAGAGTAATACATTACCCACATGGAGTTTATCATCATCATCATATATTACAATGGGACATGCAGAGCTGGTGAGGAGCTGCGGGGTTTTGCCAGGCATATTAAACAAATGAAACTAGCCTAATTTCAAGTGCACTGTATTTTTAGAGCAGAATGTAAACCTACATCCATTTTAATTATCGGTAATCGTAAGCTATTTATTTCTATAGCGTCTGCAAATCAGATGAAGTGTAAAAAATGTGAAAGGTGTGCCTGAATCAGATCATGTTTAATGGCCGTAAAGCAAATCCAAGGTTAAAAAAGGGTGGGGATATGTCCTCAAGTGTTCATTAAAGTAAAAGCATTCATTTTTATTCAGCAGCTCTTGCATGAGCTTACAATCCAATACAATCCTCAACCACACCCAAAACAAACCCTTGAATTAAACATATCAAGGGCAGCCATTGTCTTTAGCATAAAGTAAATCAATAATATTCATTTTTTGTTCCCGGTATCATGACAGACTTGCCATTGGTTTTCTGTTTAAGGTTTCCCAAGGGGGCGCTACTGAGGAGCTGGCTGACCAAGTCTCGACCAAGACTGCTGCTGCTCATCGCCGGCTTGAAAAGGCCTCAAGTCACCCTCATGAGAAGGAAAAGGATGAAGCGCACAAAAGTAGCAAAGGCCACGTAAGCGGTAAATATGGCTATTTGTGCATGTCAGGGTAAAGCCTAGCATCTAACCCAGAGCTTTTTATACTTCCACTGAACAGGCTCAAACCGGTGAAAACGATTTCTTCAAATGAGACTTGATTCAGGATCGACATTCCTTTTAACTTACTGCTAGGTGATGTTATGTATGTGCACCAGTTACTTCCTCCACTGCTATGCTGTTTGAGAAATCAAAGCTACTATGCAACTGCATTTCAATCCATAAGCTGAAATATTGTTTGATCATCTTACACTGTTTGACTGTTTAAGCCTAAATGAACCTACATCAGTAAGAGTGTTCGGGGGGATGAGGTAACATGCTAAATAAATTTACTGTTTAGTGCTATAAGTGTGACACACTCAAGCCTTGTGTGGATACCAACCAGACAGTACAGAAGTATGACTTATTGACTAACTTACTATATGAATAACCTAGGTGTTTTATACATTGACACCTCCACTAAAAGAAAAGATGCTGGAAATATAATGGGAATGATATTTTACCATTTAAAACCAGAAAAGGATGTAGAACATAGGGATACTGATGGTAATAATACTTATAACCATACTACTACTACTACTACTACTACTACTAATAATAATAATACTAATAATAGTTGCATTTCACATATATGCTGCTTAAAATTCCAGCACGCCTAATGTAAAATGTCTTCCTACATTCTTGAAACCAGATCTGGAAGGCTGCTTAATCTTGTTTCTCACCATAGCAGCT
Source organism: Hemibagrus wyckioides (assembly GCF_019097595.1). Taxonomy (NCBI): domain Eukaryota; kingdom Metazoa; phylum Chordata; class Actinopteri; order Siluriformes; family Bagridae; genus Hemibagrus; species Hemibagrus wyckioides. Next base: position 17,386,006 of record NC_080719.1, read on the forward strand.
GGTAGCCACTAGAATGTGATTACATAAAATAAGGGCACGGTTCGTCTGACGTCAACCTTTTAACTGCAGATTCTATACCGTAATTCCCACACAAATCAGTGTTACTTAACATGCATAATGCACTCGTCTGTGCAGCATGTATGCTGTGTTTGCTATAAGACAGCTAAGTATTGAGGAAGTAGTGTGCACAGGTTGCACACTGGATTGGTGTATTTATTGAAACATCCAGAGAATATGACTTGTCTCCTGAACAACACTACAAAATGTAAGATGCCCAAATAGTCTGAGGATAAAAAAATCAGACCTGGCAGCTGTTCCAACTGCAGAAAAAGTGAATCTGATGCAGCAACATGTCCTATTTGAAGAAATCACATTCACCAGGTGAATGTTGAAAAAAAGTCTGAGCAGAATTGTGACACAAAGAAGAAGAAATGCTCTTGTGAAATAATTGGATCTAAAAACAATTTGCAATTGGTAATTGGCAATTGCAACAATTTGGTCCTTTGAAAGAAAACTAAATTTTGTCAAAAGACACCATTTATAATGCTGTTTGTTAGACTGTGATTGTCTTGTTTGTCATTAGCGAAGATTCAATGTCTTGCTTCTGCTTGAAGAATATTAGTCTGGACCCCTTGAAGAAATATGAGAGTTTAAAGGGTTCAATAGTGACTTTATTAACTATGCACAGCTAATAAAATACTTGGGTTTGGCTAAAATTGCTTCAATTCAAGTGTCCAACTACACCAAATTTGGTCTGTTCATTGATGACATCTTGGAACTGAGGTACACTATATTGCCAAAAGACTTGGGGCACCCTGTTTTTCAGGGATGAGTGAGTTTGGTGTGGGGGAACTTGGCTTGCCTGCGCAGGGTCCAGACCTCAACCCGATAGAACACCTTTGGGATTAGAGCAGAGACTCTGACCCGTTCCTCCACACTGAACTCACTCATCCATGTCTTTCTGGACCTTACTTTGTGCACTGGTGCACAGTCATGTTGGAACAGGAAGGGGTCATCCCCAAACTGTTCCCACAAAGTTGGGAGCAGGAAATTGTCCAAAATGTCTTGGTATGCTGAAGCATTAAGAGTTCCTTTCACTGGAACTAAGGGGCCGAGCCCAACCCCTGAATTCAATCATTTGGAGGGTGTTCCAAAACTTTTGGCAACATAAATGTATGTGAATTCCTATTTTTCAGTCTCAGCCTTTTCTCTCATTTTCTAAGATGCAGAGCCAGATTGAATGTTTCATCAGGAATGGCACTGTTACAGGAGGGTAAAATGTCAAGATCTTTCACAACGTCGTAGCTCAAACTTGTTTCTGTCACAGAACCAGCAATCGCCTGCCACATTTCAACTGAATCCTTAACCCGGAGATCAGTGCTGCCTACTGTAGAAATGGAAGAAGCTCAAGACACAGAGGACCTAATTTACCAATCTGTGTCTTCTCGACGAACTAAAATCCACAGCAAACCAAAGCCAGGATGGAAAGCAAGGGTTTCACAAAGGTCCAGACCTCCTGGCTAAAAAACTTGGCCTGTTTGTACCCTATATCCGGCCATCTGTAGATCCCTCCTTATTAAAAAAAAATACACCTGTTATGGTTAATGATGCTATGCTGGGTGTGACTGTATATCCTTTTACATTGTAGTGACAAACACTTGGTTAAACAGAAATGCTTTCTATTCCTTCACTTCCTGTCGGAGATTTTTTTGATTTGTTCTGATTGTGCGAGTGAATTTACAGATGAGAAATGTTTTTAAAAAGTGCACCTTTTCCAGGCAAAGACTTGTTACCCGAGACAGAAAAAGTGCCTTGCACAAGTATTCACTACATTTAGTAGTCCGACAACTTGGAACTGGTTAAATGTGTGACCTCCCAGTAACGGACTTTTTTTGGCAGACATCCTTCTCTCAGAGATGTGCCAGATACTTTCAGTTCTTAATAATGGTTTTCATGGTGCAGTGTGGCATGTTTGAGATTTTTTTAAATTTTTTATAACCAAACCCTGACTGACACTTTTCCAGAACTTGTACTGATACCTCACTTGTTAGGATGCTAGTTGTTTAGGGGCCTTCCAGGAAAAGCAATTATTTTTTTATTTGTTAATAATTTTGGAACTATATTGAAATTTTCACCACTTTTCCCACTTCAGTGTTATGGAATATACTCTTGCATATCCATGACATATAATTCCGATACATATTTTAAATGATAATTTATTAAATGAAATAAATAAAGAATTAAATTGATGTAATTTCCACAAAGTAAATACGGGGGGGGGGAGGGGATACCTATAAAAGGCGCTTTATGCTACAGATAATGACCAGTTTGTTAACTGAACACATTGTCCATTCCACAAAACTGCCTTAATCATGACTGGTTGAACACAAACATCACTGTAAACTAAAGGTGTACAGCGTAAGGCACAAGAAGCAGCAGAATAAGCCTGGATTTAACCAGAGAGCACTGCAATTTTTTTAAAGGAGCTTGCATGGTTTGAAAGACATGAAATGAACTTATTAATGAAATGGCTATTTTCTTATTTGAATTCTGTTTTTTTTTTTATGTTTAGATTGTCTTTTACCCTTCATCTTAGCTCCAACACCAGCAGAAACAACTGTTTCCTTTCTCATCTCTCTACAGACTTTACATACATGTACATACAACTTCCATCAAATAAACAAGGTAACACTTTATATTAAGCTGTCCTATTTGTCCTTTGTAAGATGATGTGGCAACATCATGACCAAGAAGTAAAAAATTTACAAAAACACCAAACAAATTTAACACCGATGTAACTGTTTATTGCACAATGCTTTTATATTTATTTATTTTTATTTTTTTTAAAAATGCATAAATCCAAGACTATTACTCAGCATACCCTGACTAAATCATTTGCACAGCAAATTAAACAAATTATCTGATAAATTACATTACCACTTAATATAAAGTGTAAACGGGAAATCTATTTAAGCCTGCCTGTAAAAGCATGTGTGAGTCAGAAGCTCCGTTTGTTCACAGTTTGATGACGGACATAATGATGAGGCATGTTAATGGACTGTTAGTCCTCAGAACCTGCATTCTGCTTGCACACCATCAACTGAGAGCGTAAATTAACCTGCAAGGTACATGAAGTAGAAAAGTGAGCAGACTGTGTGACTTTTTCCCCCAAAAGCGTTGCAAATGACAGGCTGAGCATCACATTAAACATAATAGTTACGATTAACTTACTATGCTATGCTTTTGGAGCTTACTAATTCATCAGGATGCATTTTAAAGCTGAACAGTTTTGTCATTTCAGTGAAAATTAAAGCACTAGCTTGTTGTCAGAAAACTTGGTATCCCTTGGTACTGTACTGTAAATTGGGCCTTCATAAGTAACACATTCATAAGTAATGCATAAATCATGTTTTTATAAATAAATCCTAGAAAGGTTATTTCAGATGTCTGTCAAAATTAATGATGTGACATGTTTTAATGTAATTAGATTTCTGTAGCTGTCATTTCATGTTTTATGTCACAAATGAGGTTGCTGTCATTTTTTTTGGCCACAGCAGAATGTTCCCATGTCATTTCAGATGCTGCTACAGATGACAAATCAGATTTTGGTCAAACTTTTTTTTCCAGCTATGATATATTTCGACACCTGTTTTAAGAAACTGTAAATGTATTTCCCTGACATGATGCAGAAATGTTTTATTAACTTCCTTATCTTGCCTAGGCTATCCGCCTGCAAAGATCATGTCGAATGAGGAGCCGGTTTAACAAACTCAATCCGGATGCCTAAAGCTGTCTAAAATTTCACTAGTGGAGTATGATTTCCCTACACGCCGAAAAAAGGGAATGCATAATCAATGAAATTGAAGAAAAAACATTACGTATAGTTTACATAAAAATATTAAGTTTCTCAATGTATACAAGATTTAGTTGCTTATATTAAATAAATTTCTCATTACCAGATTTGAATGATGTAGATTGAGCGTGATCACGCAGTATTAACAGAAATCAGTTACATTGTGAAAACTCGCCAGCATGTTGGAGCCGATTGGAATTATATCTATAGTATTAAATTTAGGCGATTAAAAGACGCATGGTAGAACAGCGCACTGTTAATGCGTCTGGTGCAAAACACCAGTGTTGTGGGTTTGATTCTCAGCTCATTTGAGAGCTCAGAGAGCTCTTTAAAAATAGACGCTCAAATCAATATTTTTTTTTTTTTTACTCAATTCAATTGTATAGAACTGATGTATGCATTTGAATTAAGTCATTTCAGTGTGTATTATTTTATTTTTGTTTTAGTGCAGTGAATTTTACATTTCTCGTTGTTGAGGTTCGTGTGCATTTCACTTTGATACAGAAATAACCAGTTCAGTTTGTAATCAGTGTCATAATGTCCTGTGCTACGGGTTAGAATAAAATATTTAAATCTAGTTTTTCACTTTTGGGGTAATCAGATGCAAAACAGTAACACGCTCATTCACTTTTGCTAGCCTATAATGGTTGTGCAGAATCAATTCCCAGAAGGCAATCCTTAAGTGGAAACTAAGCCGTGGAATGTTTCGTAAATCGATTTCAAAAGCGTAGTGTGGTGAAATGTCATTTTTCAAATTAGCTGAAAGTTTAAAGAAAGAGATTGCGTTACAGGATACAGCGGACTTAGATCTGCTCAGAACCAGCAGGCTGTAGGGAATCTGGAACAGCACAGAGACGGAGGTAGCTTGCAGCTGGAAGAGTGATGTGATATGCAGGAGTTTTTCCGTTCAGGTCTGCAGTGGTGGTTGTGCTGGTGCTTGAGTTACTTTGCGGTGAGTTTCTGCTGGATGAGTTTGTACTTGTGCAGCTCCTCCTCCGTCACAGATGGCTGCAGGATGTCCAGAGCTTGGCTGAAGTCCTCGGCACACAGAGAGAGCGGAGCGTCCTCAGATTCCAGACCTGGGACATGATATGACAGAAGGAAAAAGAAGAGAGAGAGAGTGAATGAATGAATCAGGAAAGTGAAGAGAAGGACTAAATGAATGAAGGACGTTCTACTGCCTGAAACAGCTTTTTTTTTTGTATTTACAATAATCTTGCCAAGTTGAATGCTTTTTTTTGCAATTAGGCTTAACTGTTAAAAGCAACAGAAGGCGTTTTACTCCTTCTGAAGGACATTTCTTAAATAATTGTGTCTCAGAAAAAGACAGTTAAATCAATATATTGTATGAAAATAAAAACATAAGTAAAATATCAAACGATGGCCATCTCCTTTAATGTTGCTGTAATATCTCAGCTATTGAGGAGAGGAGTCAATGGTTACACTTAACATCTCATATCCTCACCTCTCCTGAGAAACGCCACATGGATGGCATGAATTGACCTTTGAATCGACATTTTCATTGAGCTCTACATGACTGGTGAATCAAAACGGCGTGATCAGGATCTAACAAGTCTATTTGTTTAGTCCATCATCAAACAATGCCACTAAATTAACAAATTAAAGCTGCTGCTCTCGCCACCGAGCACGTCAGAAATATATAAACACACTGTGCTCAAGGCGAAATGAAATTAGAAAATGTGTTATTCCTTCTAATGAAGCAATAGTGAGGTGAAAGTGTGATTTTTTTTTTTTTTTTTTACACTGATCATAAAATTGCTTTAATGTGTGCACTGAATACTCTTCATGGCTTGTAATGAATCATAAAAGTAAAAATCAATAATTAACATTAACAATGCACCTTCAGTGATGTGCAAAATCTTCCTCTTAATAGCAGACATCATGGCGTCAGAGCAGAGAGCGTATAGATCGGCTCCCGTGAGCTGAAGTGGACAGCGCTCCACTATTTCTGACAGGCTGACACTCGGGTCCACCTTAAACCTGAGAACAGACACACAACCACACACACAAACCGCAGTCAGAAAATCTGTCCAAAGCCATGCAGGTTATGTAACAATACTAAAATCTAGTTAACAGGTTTGGGGAAATTTTCTAAAATCTCAGAAGGAATCAAAACAGATCAAAATTTACAATCTGGATAAGTCGGATATTTTTGTTGAATATTTTATAATCAATTAGCGAAGGTTAAAGGAAAAGCAGTAGGTTATTTGCATTTTTATAATGAATTTCAGTAAGGTTAGGCCTGTTAATGCACTTAGCTGTACTGTACTGCTGGTAATATAATCTGTGCAATACTTCCCCACTCTCATTAATACCTGTTTGCACTGTTACTGTTTTTGCACTACTATTCATGTCCCACTCTATTTATTCACTCATTCATTCATTCTGTATTTCTCTGTATATTCTTATATTGTATATTTTTATAATGTAAATTTTACACTCCCTTTTGCTGCTGGTCTCGGAGAGCTACTAACCAAATTTTGTTGTATCACTACAATGACAATAAAGACTCTTTATCTTTATGTTAGGAGGATGCCTTAAAAATTCTAATTAATTAGATAAATGATGATAAATGAGATTTGCCCAATTTCACTGTGACATAGAAGGTTTTCAGTAGTAGTTAGAATCCTCGTTTAGAAGTGAAAATAAATTCCGAGCACTCGGGACTGAAAAAGCAATATAGAAAGCGCAGACGTCGTTTTTTTTTAATCATTATTCATAAATGATCCAAAAATAATCATTTGCATAAACTTTAATCAGTTTTGTCCCTACATGCTTTTGAAAATCTGAAAGGCATTGTTTATAAGATTGTATATAAGAGCATGAATGAATGCGCTTAATGAATAAATGAATTTAAAATCATGGTTTCTGGATGTGTATCAAAACTGTAAAGGAAACAGGGAAATATATGGATTTTCAGACAAAACTAATTTCATTCCTAGTTATAATGCCTTGTAATTCCTACCCTCCAAAAACCTGCCACTTGTTTTTATGGAAAGTGCGTTTGGCTTGTAACTTTCCTTTCTGTGCCAACTTAAGCTGAATTGGGAGCGAGCTCTGAAGGTGTAATGTTAATGAGAATGCATACATTTGATACTTGGCCTATCTGCCAACAAGTTTTCTACACCTGCTGCTACCTGCTCACTGTTCCGCTTCCTCCCCTGTGCGCTCAGACCACACACGAAATACACACACCATGTCACAAGAACTATGTAAGATTATTAAACTACACATTATGTTTTAGTCGATATAACAAATTTCAATTCTGACTGGTGAAAAGGTGTTTATAACAGGATGGCATGGACAGGTATGCCAGCTACAAGACAAAAATCCCAGGATTAAATAAATGTGCTTGGTCTACTGCAGTATCCTTACTATAGTACTCCACGTAATCTAATAAACAGATTAAAAACTGTGCTGTTTTTTAGTACATATGTAATCGTTGTGATTGTGAACCCTCCTAAATCAGCACTTAGGAGGAGTCAGAACGTATCCCACATCAGAATGTCTTCAAGATAAAGGATTAGGTCTTTTCCAGTTTTGTCGTACCATGACAAGGCGTGTTTATCTTATTAACTTATGAATCAGGCTTGAAAATTTCTTATTACCCCTCGCACTGCACCTCGCACCCTCCGATCTACCAGCACTGCTCGACTGGTCCCACCATATCTCAGAGTACAAGGTAGGTCTAGACATCTAGACTCTTCTCTGTTCTGGCACCGAGGTGGTGGAATGAACTTCAACTCAACAGATGAAAACCTACCTCTTCCAGAAGCACTTAAACTAGCTCTTATTTTTCCGTTTGTTTTATGTATTGTTGTATGTACATTTAAAAAAATAAAAATAATAAATAAATGCATTTGTGTGACTCACTTTCGTAATATAGCCTTGAGCACTTGCAGCTGTGATTCCTTGTCTTCGTTAATGCCAACATACACTAATTTATCAAATCTAGAAAAGAAATAATGAAGCACAGACTCAATATGCAATCAGGATAACCAATCAGAAATAGAGAATCATGTGAGGACCTGCTACAGAAGCTTGGTCACTGGTTACCTGCCGGGTCTGAGCAGCGACTGGTCCAGTAAGTCTGGCCGGTTGGTTGCTCCGATCACGAAGACGTCCGTAGATGAATGCAGGCCATCAAGCTCAGCTAAGAGCTGTGACACGACCCTGCCAGCATAGCAGACAATCAGAAATTCACATCATCCCAACCCTCTGGGGATGCAGGTCAACTCTGATACTTTGCCTCTAAATCCATCAGCTCAGATTGGATTATGTTTTAAGATCCTGTAGCCATCATGTAAATAATGTAAATGATCTGAGTAAAGCATTCACTAAACATTTAATTCTGAACCATTTAAATAAAGCAGCTTTGTGGAAATGCCTGCTATAAGCTGTATAAATAAGTATATAATAAGCTGTATAAATATAATTGACAATCTGTTTTGTGGAAATGTTCTGGAGGGTGTGTTTTGTTTGGTGGATGAGTTCATGAAACAGACCTGTCCATCACCCCTCCTGAGTCTCCGCTACGGCCTCGGTTAGGAGCCAAAGAGTCCAACTCATCAAAGAAGATGATGCAAGGTGCTGCAGTCCTAGCTTTGCAAAACACTTACAGAGACATACAGGGTGGATACTTTTACAATTTTGTGCCTTCTTTTTAACTTCAATTTCCATTTAATTCGTGTTTAATGGTTTTGTTAAAAGGTGGCAAATTGAACTCTATCACTCAGTGGATATTTAAAACAGGCAGTTTGTCATTTTTAGAGCCCTCTGCTGTCTGTAAGGTGAACTGCAACTGAAACTACATACAAGCTGCAATTTCCCTTTTAAGGACAAAGATGAAACTAATTTCAGGGCCAGAAAAATCTAAAAAGAAGTCTGAATTTTTAAAGATTAGCTCAATCAACCACATGGCAATATTGATGGTTACAGTTTTTCATTTTAATTTATAAGATCTAGAAAGACCTTTTATTACAATCTGCACCTTTAATCATACTACACTAAATGTTTTTAACTGTTTCTCACCCTCTCTGATGTTTTCTTCGCTCTGACCAACATACATGTTAATGAGCTCTGGACCTTTGACACTGGAATAAAAAAAATAAATAAATAAATAAATCTGGGTTAAGTGACACCCTGAAGCCCTAGAGATGTGAGAGCAGGAAGAATAGTTAAATACACAACAACCAGTAATGAGACACACAAGTCTAACGCAGGCACTCTCAGTAGGAAAAGTCCCACCTGAGGAAGGTCATGGAGCACTCAGTGGCCACAGCTTTGGCCAGCAGAGTCTTGCCGGTGCCTGGAGGCCCATAAAGCAGCAGGCCAGAGCGTCTCAGGCCCAGTGAGAGCAGCTCTGGATGCTCCAGAGGGAGCTGGATGGTGTCCAGGATCTCTTTTTTGACCTGCTGCAGACCACCCACATCCTGCCACTTCACTGACGGGATCTGCCATTCACAAAGCAAAAACCTTAACTGACTTATTTATCTCAAGATTATAAATAGAATGATTAATTTAGCCACCGATTTCACCAGCAGCATGTTTTTTTTTAGTTCTTATTTATATCACTTAAAGGTCTGTGGAATTTTTGAAGGTTCTAATAAATTATCATTCCTATGATAACTTAACAACAGGGACTTTCTGTGTCAGAAATAAAGCTGTAACTAAGCTTTCAGACATGGCGAAAGTCTTCAGGACAGAAGGATTTGTGCTTTGTGCAGTTACTCTGTAACATAAGCTGCATTTTTGTCTTAATAACTTCAAGAGGGAAAAAAAAAGAGAGGCTAATGATGAGATGACTGTTTATAGCTGCAGCGAGCTGTAAGTTATAACAGAAAAAGTTATTTTGTGGAAATTTCACAATATTAACTGTAACTCAGGGCTGTTCTTTTATAAACCTGTTAGTGTTTGCTGTGGTATAAGAGCAATGTTCCTTATTCATACAGCATATCAGTGGAAATGCAATTTATGCTTCTATTTTAAAAATGTTTTTAAAAAATCTGCAAAAGAAAGATTACACTATTACGACCCATGCAGGAGAAACAGACGGAGTTTTCTGCTCAAACAGATTCATTGTGGAATACACGATACATACATTTATACATACATGCATAACTAACTAATCCTCAGTTGCACCAAAACAACTACATGGTTAAATGTCAAAATGAGCTAAAGCAGACCTGAGGAGACCATATCCCTAGTGCTTTTGCTGATATTGTCCGAAATGAGGCCAACCTTTGGTGCGCCGATTGCCTGGGAATGGGCCTCCTGCAGAGCCTCCAGTGCTGTGGTGAAGTCAGCTCCCATAATGGTCACACCAAACACACACAGGTCCTCCTCTTCCTGAGCACTGGCCCCATGTGGATAACTACACAACAAAGCAGACAGGCTTTTTTATTACAACTGCAACACAGCACCACAGAAGAGGTGGCTAAAAATTACATCCTCTACAGCAAAGAATGAGACTGAAGGAATGTGCATTGAGTCATGTTTGCTCATTATACATTCAGATTTAGATAGATAGATAGATAGATAGATAGATAGATAGATACTTTATTCATCCCAAAGGGAAATTTATAAATATATAATCTGAATAAGTCTACGGCCTAAATCGTCTAAGTCTAAATTTACATCACTCAGACGAATATAAAAAGCATTATTCTGATAATCCCTATAAACTATAATAAATACACCAAGTCTACAATGGGTTTTTTTTATACATAAAATGGAGAAAATGTGTTATAAAAAGATAACAAATGCACTTATGAATAAAAGATGCACTATCCAAACTATAAAAAAAAAAAGATCATGAGCAAGAACATGACTGTGTGGAGCTGCTTGATTCATTTACAGCATCCTTTCATCCGTAGTGTTCCCAGGTCAGGTTTAATGCTGGTTTGAATTTGGCTACTAGTTTTTTTTGTTCTGTAAAAATAACTTTTTATCTTTAAAAAAAAAGCTTTAGATAGATAGATAGATAGATAGATAGATAGATAGATAGATAGATAGATAGATAGATAGATAGATAGATAGATAGATTTATCTGTCCTCAGAGAGGAAATTCATTTTCACAGAGGGCATGTATATAACACGAGGACAGCTACACATTAGATATGAACTTGTCACAATACATTCAAAGGGGTTCTAAAACACAACACATGCAAGAGCGTAAGATGATGGCTGAAAATGTGTTTAAAGCACGTATAGCTGTAGGAACAAAACTCACTAAACTTACTATAGTTAGTCCTCCTACACATAGGAAGTCTATACCTACGGTCAGATGGAAGGGGAATGAAATACCGATAGGGTGGGTGATCTGGATCATTTAGGATTAAATGCGCTTTCCGAATCGTGGCTGAAGTGGCACAGTCTGATAGATCAGAAGGAATACCAATAATCTTACTAGTCAAATGTTTGTTCTTGTTAACAGCTGTAAGCATATGAAAGAAAGAAATGGCACCATACATAAGAACTGGCTCAATAACACTTCGATACAAGAGAAGAAGGAGAAGAGGCTGAACAGACGACTGCTTAAGTTTACGGAGAACTTATAGATATTATAGCACTTGTAGATACTGATTAAAATTGACATGATCATTCAATGTAATGCCAAGATATTTGAAATGCTCCACCCTTTCAAACATCTTTCTGCTGAGAACAACAAGAAACTGGCACAGGCAGGTACAATATAATAACTGTGGGAGAAATTTAAAAAGTCTTCGTAAGTCTCTCAGAAATGATGAGCTTGAGGTTGAGAAACCGTCAGAGCCAGAATTCACAGACCATACAGATGTTGACATTAATATTGACGGTGCTGGCATTAATACCACTGTTTTTTTGTTTCTAGGGTAAAAGTGATAAGGTTCATAAATTCATCTATATAATTAATAATCCTATATAATTAATAACCCTTTTAGGGTAGGCCTGTATTTGAGCTTAAATGCAAATACGAATACCTATAAATATATTCAAATACACATATAAAGTAAAATTGCAGCAGCATAACCAAAGACAAAAAAAAAATCAACTCACTAAGTCTTCAGCAGGCGCTGATGAGCTGCTTTTCCAGCACCAGTGAGAAGTGTGCAGAAATCTCCCAAAATGAAACCCTAGAATAAAACCAAATCTTCAGTAAAACTGCAAAGACATCAAACCTGAACCCAATCTTTAATAAGACAAGTTTACATACAGCCTTGTATAACAGACTGCTGAACTAAAGATGACCTCACCGCTGTCTGTTTAGCAATCTTGGCCAGATTGACATCTTTCCCTAGAGGGAGCTCTTGACTAAGGCTGGCTAGCATGGCTTTCCTCTGCTCCTCTGAAGGACTCTCTATCACCACCTGGTGCACAAAGGCTGGCATCACATCTGAGGACAAATCCCGCTGGCCATGCACACAGCCAACCACGATTACACTGCAATAAGGAATAAAAGTAAAATTGTTTCATCTACAATATCAATGGCACTGTTTTCCTTCATCTCCGAATAAGTGAAGTCAATGCATTAATTGTTTGTGTTTTGTCTCAGTTTAGAGTCAAAGCCGAAATGTTTCAGATATTTGCGTGTTAATTTACCTTGAGTGGGCATCAGTTATGAGCTGGTAGAGTGCCGCGGCTACTCTGGAGTCGGGTTCGGTGCTGTCTCGCCGTTGGCCGAGTAACTGCAGGTTCCTCAGAAGAAGCACACAGGGATGATGGAGCTCGGCTCTGTGGAAAGCCGCCTTCATTTTGGACTCGCAGGCAGCTGCGGTGTCTCCACACAGGGTCACACAGTCCACCTGTGCAAAACACACAGGAAGTAAGATCACCCTTAACTTCATAAAAGCTGGCCTTTTTTAAAATAAAACCTTTCAGGGAAATTCAGTGAAGTGAGCAGACTGGTGGAACAGACAGTAATAAAAAGTAATTACATAATATATGTCTTCGCTGGCAGTTTTGCCAAATTATTCTGCCAAAAAAAACACACACTCATAAAACAACAAATTATCAAATAAAATAACTAAATACAGCCAGTGCAACATTACACACATCAGCCATGTCTTCCCCAGTAAACTTGTGTTTCACTGCCTGTAACTGCATATTGGACCTACAATTGGCACTAACAATTTCATAAATTACAAGAGCCAGTCAAGGTCCGATATTTAAATACAGGCCAAGAAACACTATCTTACCAGGAAATAATGGAAGATGTGCATAGGAATGACAGCATTTTGTGATATTAATAATAAACATATATTAATATTCATTAGCTAATAGCTTTTTTCAATTAAGAGAGAAAGATTTCTATATAGTTAAGAAGCCTTCCACTCATATTAAGAGTATGCAGTTTGGAAGACACTATATTCATTGGTGAATTATTCACATGCATCTTGCACTAGACTAGAATTTTACATTGCTTCTTCTTATAACTACTAAACTACTAGAAATGATCAAACTACTACTTCTTTCAGCTTTTCCCTTCAGGGGTCTCCACAGCGAATCATCTCTCTCCACCTATCCCTATCTTCTGCATTCTCAACAATTGCACCCACTAGCTTCATATCCTCATTTATTACATCCATATACCTCCTCTTTGGCCTTCCTCTTTGCCTCCTGCCTGGCCGCTCCATGCCCAACATTCTCCTACCGATATACTCACTCTCCCTCCACTGAACATGTCCAAACCATCTTAACCTGGTCTCCCTAACTTTGTCCCCCAAACATCCATGAGCTGTCCCTCTGATGTACTCGTTCCTAATCCTGTCCAGCCTTGTCACTCCCAAAGAGAACCTCAACATCTTCAGCTCTGCTACCTCCAGCTCTGACTCCTGTCTCTTTCTCAGTAATACTGTCTCTAAACCATACAGCATGGCTGGTCACACAACTGTCTTGTACACCTTCCCCTTGATTCTCGCTGATATTTTTCTAGCACACAGAACTCCCTACACCTTTCTCCACCCATTCCAACCTGCCTGCACTCGCTTCTTTACCTCTTTCCCACACTCTCCATTACTGTTGACCCCAAGTACTTAAACTCCTGTACCTTCGTCACCCTGTAATCTTATTGTTCCACTTCCCTCCCTTTCATTCACACACATGTACTCAGTCTTACTACCACTGACTTTCATTCCTCTTCTCTCCAGCACAAACCTCCACCTCTCCAGGTTTCCTCCACCTGCTCCCTGCTCTCACTACAGATCACAATGTCATCTGCAAAATCATTGTCCAAGGAGACAAGGTGTGAACTGAGACCTTCAACGGATGTAGATGAAGCCTCCGACAAGCTGCCTTGACTGCTGTGACCTTCCCACAACCATCTGGGCCCATGAGAAGAACAGAGCAGGCTCGTCTCAAACTTGCACATGCAAAGAAAAAGCCAGAGACACTAAAACTAATGACCTTTTTATTAACTGTAATCAATTTACTGTAAAAATAACATTAAAGAGGACACAAAATTTGTCTTTCATAACATACTATCCAAGAATGCTGACCTTTCAGTGATGTGTGGCTGGATAATGGAGACCAATTTCTCTACAATGCCTGAGAGTCCTGGAGGCAAAAGACTCGTCCAGAACGGTGAACCCACCTCTGAAATGGAGCACGGTGCCAGACTATTGATGAAACCTCTCTGAGGAAAAAAAAATAACATCAGAGTTTAGGCAAATCACTCTACTTTAACTAGACTGCACAAGTTGGTACATCTTTAAATAAGGAAGACTGCAAAATCATAGCAAGTAGTGCAAATTTGAAAGTTTTTTTATAGGTAACTTTGCACAGATAGCACTGCATAAGGTAACAGGGTAAAATTGCGGCTTAGGAAGCTTTTTGAAATGAATATTTAGTGTATGTGTAGAGAATGAATCACGACTGCAAATAAACCCAATTGCAGGATGCATCCCTAATCGCATACTTAAACACGAAACGCCATGCTGTAGTATAGTGTTAAAAGGGGAGGGGCTAACAGGCTCAAAATTTGAGACATATTTATACACTGGTAAATGGTGCATAGTGTAAATGCATAGTGTTTAGTGCATCATTTGGGACACAGCTCATAACTTTGGAAGACACAAATGTCTTCAGCTACAAACTTTCATATTATTTCTTTGCTACTCAGATGCATCTTGTAGATTTTGAAGAGCGGTCACGCTGAAAAATGAATACTGCCCCACTACGGCTTTTGTAATGTAACATACAGCCAATTAGGAGTAACTTTTGCCTGCATCTTTATATGTACATGTCATTATCATTGCGTCTGATGTAGCGAAGCTCGACCTTACCATATACAGAGAGGTGTGTTCTGTATCAGCAAGATACGATCCAACATCTGCCTCATCCTCAGAAAAGCCAGACACCTGCTTCACTTTAAAATACAAGATTGGCCATCTGCAGATAAGCCCACATGGTTAAAAAAAAGGGTCCTGGGATACAGCAAAGCAAACCATGTGAACTGCACTCCTGGGCAGTAATCCACAAATATATAATCTGTAATAAATTGAGAATTGAACACCTTGTGATTCCATCAGAGCTGCTTTCCACAAAATCAGGATGACCATGTGTCGGAATGCCCAGTATACTTCCCTGTTTGACAAGTCTAAAAAAAAAACAAGAGTTTTACTAAGGCATTTATTAGTAAAGGTTTAAGATAAATGGTAAATGGTAAATAATGTTATATAAGGGTTACTTTATAGATAAGGTTTACTTTATAGATAAAAGTCCTCAGACCTACCTAGGTGTGCTAAAATGCTTAAAGAGAACATTATCAAAGGGTCTGTGAGAATCATAATCTGGAGATATAACTGCTTCAATGTGTAGTTCTTTGGCATATGGAGGCGCAGCAGAACAACATAGACTTGCAGACAGTTTGTGTCCTGTTGGTATCGGTGCCTTGTTCCATCTCTAGAAAAAAAAAAATAGCTATGCTTAATTTAACTGACATGTCATCAAATAGTTATTTATCAATGTATATAATTACTCACCTTTATTTTGAGACTTTTATTTCCAACAGGTGCTGCTTCTCCATTGGACAAGTTAAACCACAATACAGGTGAAATGAAACCTGCGTTATCACTAACATCTGTGTCCGAGGACTTAATGAAAGCCACAATTTTCGCCAGCTGACCATCTCCTTTTGCCCTAGCCACAGGCTTTGTGTCACTTTCGTTGTTTGGAGGACTTTGTTCCCCTTCAGCTCCTGAAAATCTTTTTACTTTTCCCAAGGCAGCCATAACCCACTCACCGTTAAACAGCCCTAGCTTCAACAACAGGTTTTTGCTCACAAAAATGGAGCTGTCCATGTCCACCTCTGCATTCTTCCCTATTTTAATTCCAAGTTTTGCCAATCTGCAAAGCTTGGCATGGTCACAGGTGACCTGTACATCCAGCCTGCACTCAAGGGCTTGAAGAACCTCAGTAAATCCAGAGCTGAACAAAAGTCGGTTGCTCAGTAAGGAGCTCCCTGGGCCAAGATTGTTTGCATAATGGGCGAAATCAGAGACAAACAAGGACACGCTGGATGGTCTGGTGGTCACGCTGCTGTCAGCGGAGTCCAAAGCAGCATGGCCATGCAAAATGTCCCTGCAATCAGATACTACAACAGTAGTGTTTACAGTGATCATACCCTGTGTAAGAGGTGTGCAGTCCAACACGACCAAATCAGAGAGATACTGACGCACCAGAGTCGCTTTATCACCAAGCAGAGGATGGTGTGGTAAAATCAGAGTGTCACCTCTCCTCACCAAAAGAGTTTGTCCAGGACATGATGCCAAAACTAGCAGAAAACTGGAGAATTCTTCTGAAGATGCC
This sequence comes from Hemibagrus wyckioides, assembly GCF_019097595.1. NCBI lineage: Eukaryota > Metazoa > Chordata > Actinopteri > Siluriformes > Bagridae > Hemibagrus > Hemibagrus wyckioides. Next base: position 17,402,666 of record NC_080719.1, read on the forward strand.
CATCTGAAGCTCTGCTTCGTGCGAGCACCAATAACTATCTTGCTCAAGGGCAGAAGCTGTAGGATACGCGCGATTCCTGACTTTTCTTCCTGTAAATTGTGGTGACTTAGAAATGTTTTAGACACAAAAATTGCCAGAGTGCTGCTGTTACTATGGACCGTGCAGTCAGGCAGCTCCTCAGCTCTGATGTGGGCGCAAACTAAAACTGCCGACTTTGTGAACGGCTGAGTTTCCTGAAATGACAATAACAACGCGCATGAGGTTTCAGTGCAGTTAGAAAACATCCGAGTTAATTGTAACTTATGGACGACTGCTTGCAAGGGGTGCAAATCGGGTGGAAACTGGTCGAGGCAGACGAACTTCATGGGCGCCGCCATCTTGATGTGTTGCGCATGCGCTGTGAGATGACACGCATCCTAGAGATCGCCAAATATATTTCTTCAATATATTTTTAAAATAAACACAGCTCGCAGAAATATGTGACATATTTTTCTGACAAAAATTGATGTAAATATTCAGGGTAAATAATTCAGTAACAGTAATAACATCACAATCTCTTCATCGAATACTTTAACACATTATTATGATTAATTTTATTATTTATTATCATTGTTGTTGTTCTTGTTGTTGTTGTGTTGTTGTTAATTAAAGGTTTAATAATATAAGTTTTTCTTATATTCAAAGACCTGTATTTAGGTTGCTAATTTTCAACCAGCAGTGCTAACATTCAACCAGTCAAAGTCAAGTACAATTCAATAAATAAATAAATAAATAAATTCAAGTTTAATATCCAAGCCAGAGCTACTCAGGGATTCAAGGTTCAAGGTTCTCGGTATTTTTGTGTTTTTTTATTTGTGAACTTCATCATATGTGCAGACATACAGAGGAAGTCAGATTTAAAGATAGAGGGGTAGGCAAAGGCAATCGAGCCTGAAACATGTTGTTCCATTTTGCCTCCTGTGCTGTCGAATGCCTCCCCTCTCAGAAGCCTGTGCACATATATCACTTTATCAACAGAACACAGACTCCTTTTTAAAACCTAATGATAACTGAAATCACCCAAACAACGCTGATCAAAAGTTTACATGTCCTTGAATGTTTGGACACATTATAAACACACAGGTTGACTATTTAAGGGAAGTTCCCACAACTTTGACTCATCGTAATTGTAATTAGTGTCTGTGCATAAATAGTCAGTGAGTTTCTCAGCTCATGAGGTGATGCACTGACTTGGTTGGATACTGCACCATGGGGAAGACAAAAAACTGCCATTAGACCTGCGTAATAAGGTACTTTATAAAGCAGGAAAAGGATATAAAAAGATATCTCAACATTTGAAAATGCCAGTCAGTACTGTTCAAACTCTGATGAAGAGGTGGAAAATAAGAGGTTCCGTTGATACTAAGCCATGGTCAGGTAGACCAAGAAAGATTTCCCTCACTACTGCCAGAAGAATTGTTCGGGACACAAAGAAAAAAAAAACCCAAAGAACTTTCAGAGAAATACAGGCTGCTACAGAAAAAAGTGGTGTTGATGTTTCATGGAGCACAATAAGGGGGTACTTGAACACAAATGACCTGCATGGTCGAGTTGCCAGGAGAAAGCTGTTACTGCACCCATGCCACAAAAAGGCTGGCTTTCAGTATACCAGACAAACACCTAGACAAGCCTCACAGCTTCTGGAGCAGAGTCATTTGGAGTGTTAGACCAAAATTGAACTTTATAGTGACAACCATAAACGCTATGTTTGGAGAGGACTCAACAATGCCTACGGTGAAAAGTACACCGACTGTAAAGCATGGTGGTGGATCTCTTATGTTTTGGGGCTGTGTGAGCTCCAGTGGCTCAGGGAAGTTAGATAAAATTGATGACAAGATGAATGCAGCATGTTGTCACAAAATACTGACAGACAATTTGCAATCTACAGCACAAAAGCTGCACTAGGGATGCCTTTGGATGTTCCAACATGACAGTGATCCAAAGTGCAAGGCCAAGTTGACCCTCCAATGGATACAGCAAAAAAGGTGAAGGTTTTGGAGTGACCATCACAGTATCCTGACCTTAATATCATTGAGCCACTTTGAAGAGATCTCAAACATGTACAGTAGTTTGAGCAAGACCACCAAAAAATTTACAGGAACTACAGGCATTTTGCCAAGAAGAATGGGCAGCTATACCACCTGAGAGAATTAAGGACCTCTTGCACAATTATTACAAAATAAAATAACTGATCCTTGTGATGAACATATTTTCTTGTCCTTGTTCCAAGGAATGCACAATAGCACAATTAGCTTTTACAATAAGAGAAAATGTAAGGAAAAAGGCACATTGTTTTTGATTTTATTCGGTATTGTTCATTACTTCATTCAACAGATGCCTAAATTGAGCCAATCCAAGTACAGAGACTTGAAAGAGCTAACAGCGAAACAAGTGCACCCTTGAACTGACCAAAAACAAGTAGAAAGAATGTAAAAGAAGGTAAAAATTATATATAGCCAAACCATTTGGGACCCCCCCCCCCCCCCACACACACACAAATGCACAAAGCAAGGTACTTCACAGAGGAATTTCACAGAGTCCTGACCACAACCTAGAACGTCTTTGAGATGAATTAGAGCAGAGACTGCAAGTCAGGCCTTCTCATCCAGCATCAGTGCCTGACCTCACAAATGCGCTTCTAGTGGAATGGTCAAAAATTCCCTAAACCTTGTGGAAAGCCTTGAAGCTCCAAATAGTGGACCAACTCTATATTAAATTCATATGCATGTAAAGGCAGAAGATGGATGGATATCTTGAGAGCGGTGAATAATAATTCATTGGTATAAATTCAATGGTCTTTACAATTTTATTATTATTATTATTATTATTATTATTATTATTATTATTCAAATCTTTAAGACACTGTTTTGCTTCCATATCTAAAATGCACACTAACTGAATGATAAATGAGTTCATTATTCCTCAGAGCCAATGGTACAGTGAGTACAGTGTTCTCAAGCTTGTTTTTCTTCCACAGTGGCCAGGGAAACATAGCTTTTGAACACTTGACTCACATAAACCTTTAAGAAAGAAAACCCAGAAAGGTCATGTGTAAATTAGCCTGACCCCTTAAAACTTTAAATGTCAGTAAACCTTTGCTTTGGCCAGACACTAATAAAGGCTTCTGACATTTAAAGGTAGACTTAGGATACAGGTTGTAGAGCAAAAACAATTTTAAATATTATAAAAATGTATGAAACCTCAAATCTAGCTTATACAGAATGCTACAGAAAATATGAGGTTACATAACAAGTGTAATATTTTATTTGTAATATCCACGGTGGTTTTTCAGGCCTGCTTGGGCTAGGTAATGACTGGTGTGGTATCATCATTTTTTTTTATATGTACTGGATTTATGGTGTAGTGAACTGCAACATATTTTTCTTTTTGTATCTTTATACACATACATGGGAATAAAACATTGTCCCTCAAGAGCCCCGGTGTGACACAGAAGATCTGACATTATGCACAGAATTGCACACAATTACATTAAGCAAAAACAGCATGAAGTTTCCTGTATTGTAAGGCTCATGTGTTATCAGTGGATGTGGAAACCAACAGCACCCAACAAGAACTTCAAGAATAAAAATAGCTTTAGTCTTCATAAAGCATTCAGGTGTGACATTAATAATGACAATATAAAGTGTGCAAGTTGTTACATCCATTTTAAGATATAGTAGGAGGTGAAGGCAGAAGACCTCCAGTGAACAGGTTCAGTGCTCCTCGGCTATTTAAACACTGGAAATTTTACAAGACCTCCCAAGTCAGACGAGCCATGACATCCCTCCCACCGGTTCTGGCAGCCTTTCTATAAGATGACCTCCTTCTGTCTTTACACACTGTCCTCAGTAGGGTAGCCAGAAGGACTTGCTGCACTGCACAATGAGAATCTTCGTTGCCTTCGAGGGGTCTCGTGAGTCGTTTGACATCGCTCTTGATGAGACAGTGCTGGCTATAAAACAGATGGTCAAGGTCATTGTGATTATCGTGTATTTGTACTGTTAGTATTTGGATTATTTGTAGTTGGACTACTTTTTGACTAGTGTTTATAACTTCAAAACTTCATGTTTAGAATCATAGAAAAAAGAGATTGTGATATGGAAATATTCTGTTGTAAGATTATACTTTGACATGTTTAGACTTCCTTTAGAGAAGAAAAGCTTCTTTCTACTTGTTTTTGGTCAGTTCAAGGAGGCACTTGTTTCACTGTGAGCTCTTTCAGGTCTCTGTACTTGGATTGGCTGAATTTAGGCATCTGTTGAATGAAGAAATGAACAAAACCGAATAAAATCAAAAATAATTTGCCTTTTTTCCTTACATTTTCTCTTATTGTAAAAGCTAATTCTTTGCAACAAGGACAAGCAAATATGTTCACCACAAGGATCAATGATAATCTGGATTCTGTTGACTCCTCATGTGTCCATTGTGCTCAGGTTGTCATGTACACTATCAGGCTAGTGACTATAAAAAGACTTCTCTCATTTCCACAGGACTGCTTCAGTGTGCAGCTATATGATGATAAACAGATACACCGGTTCCTGGAGCTGACGTTTGCCGGGGCTGTTCTGCAAGATGACTGGTGTCTGGCAGATGTTGCCATATCCTCAGGTACAACCATCTGCTGCCAGCTGAAGGTACCATCCCACACCTGAACACACCCTTTCCTATATGTGACAGCACATTTCTTGAAAATGAATAAAAGTGCATATATTTATTATCATGAAATAGTTTTAGGGCAGAAATATAAAGCTGACATTTTCACAAACACTAAGGAGAGTATCACAAAGACTGAAAATATGTAAAAAATAAAAATAAAACATTTGTTATTGCTACCCTTCATTAGAATGTGTTTATGAAATAAATGTGTCTGTTGCTTACATGTGTTTCTTTAACATCATTTTACTTTACTTTTTTTTAAATAGGATATTATCTATATATCTATTATCTACATAATGTTCCCATGAAATGGTTAAAGAGTTTCTCATTTTTTCCACACAAAGTCTATAAATCAAATATTCAGCAGTCCAAATATGAATAAATGCCCATTTTAGCATGAATAGAATTGATCTGGATATATACTGTAAGTAGGCTATTCTGCAAGATATTCTCTGGTTAAGATGTGTACTCTGAGAAAATGTGGTACAAATGGGGTACAAGTGGGATCAATATATCCAAAAATATTTTTAAATTGCAGTTCCTGGAAAATCCATTTAATTTTCAGCTGCTATCCTCTCTAATATTTTATAAAGCACATAGTCATCCATATAGGCAGTACATCTGTCACTAATGCCAATGTTTAATCTACACTCTTTTTACTACTTTTATCTAATCCAATTGTGGATGGATCATTTGGGTGGACCTCTGAGTAGAGATTATTTTAATAAGACAGAGTGTCGTTAGTAAGAATTGGCCTGAGCTTCTTCTTTTTTTCTTAATTTTCAAGGTAGTGGTATAGTAAATTTTGTGATTTGTGGTAATCAAACTTGTAATATTGTAGTTAACACTAGCTCAGCTCAATAGCCAATATCATAGCAAACAAATCCAAAGCAAGATCAAGACTTGTAACTGGTTTGTTATAGTATCATTACTATGGAGTTACTAGGAGCACTGAAACCAATATTGTATTTCTTAATAGACTTTTTTCCATTTGTGTTACTTTTAACATCAAAACCAAGAAACAACTGAAAAGACAAAGTTCAAATCTTGAGAAAGGTTTAGAGACCAAGACAGGTCAGGAGAATTCCAACCCTTCAGAATATCCAAATCCATAGTAATGGCCATATTTCTCATTTAATATATAGAAGATTGTTCAATTTAAACAAAGCCAGGTGCACAGATCTATGCTATGCTATTTTCGGAAAACTTTTGTTGTTGTTGTTCCTAGCTACTGCCACATGGTGGCAAGAAGTCCTTGACTAAATGTATATCGAAGCTCCTCTCCATATCATCTTAACCTTTAAGATGTGGAAGGCATGAGCACTTCTCTATTTCTCAGAAACAGAAGTTGAGAAGTTTGATACAAAGGTATTATGCATTGCAGGAGGTCAGCAAGGCTGTGCTCCATGTGTTCAATGCTGTGACAAAGGAGACCCTGCCTATTATGGGAACAGCATGTCTGCTGGCTACCTCTGTCTCCAATCTTAGGTCCCTGGTGTCCTTGCTACTTGGCCTGCCAGTGAGTGCTTTCACATTATCGACCCAGAGTGGAGCTGAGCTTTATGACTGTAATCTGCTCTCACACTATGCTGTTGAAGCTGGTAAGGAATGTAATACACCTGTAACTATTTGTTTGTTATGTTATAATGAAGTTATGTTTAATTTTTGCACTCATGATCTTTTATTTGTGGTAGGAGATACCCTTTGTCTGGACACTTGGGATGGCTGGACGGAGTTCTTGAGAGACTCTTTGGATGGACACACGAACAAAGTCTTATGCCATTTCTCTAAGGATAAACCACTTCTAAGGTCTGAGTAAGATATAAATCCAATCCAGTTACTATGAGTAGGTGTTTTTCATCAACTGTTTATTATTTAGCATAAAAAATCAGCTTAAATTACTGTATGTGCAACAGGTTTCAGAAATGTTTGGCTCTTTATGTTGCGGCTGCTCATGGACACCTTGAAATGGCCAGTTGGCTACTAGACAATGGTGCGCATGCTCACAAGCCTGTAGGTGTCCACCCTTCTCGTGTGTGGTGCCACGAAACGGACCACCCTGAGTCCTTAAAATGTCCTGTACATGCTGCTGTAGAGGCTGGCCAACTTCACATTCTGAAGATGTTCCTCAGTAGGAACATACTAAACCTAGCCTGTCGAGATCCCAGCAACCGAAACCTGCTTCAGATTGCTATAAGTCATCAACACAAAAAATGTGTAACTCATCTTGTGTCCAAACTATACACTATGGTCACTTTCCGTGGTTTTGCACTTTCAACATGGATCTATGTTCAGATTAAAATCTGGATCATCAAGGCTAAAAGGAGACTTTTTAAGACATCTGTCCCAGCAGATAGCGGTCCATTCAGAAGCAGAGTGGGGGACACATTGCAAATTGATGGCTTTTCCTTGTCCAGCATGTCTCCAGTACCCAGGAGTTCTGTGTTCAAAGGATGTACATGGGTCAAAAAGTCATCCTGTGGGTTTCAGTCTCTGACATCACAGCGCTCAGTCTCATCCTGTCCATGTCATCAACCTGCTGTCTTATCATCTCAGAATGCATCAGAGCGACTACCGCAGATGCTTCCTCCTCTTGCCCCAAACAAAAGGACAGGGAAAAAGTCTAAGTGGAATAACGGATGTGGCAGACTGAAGCCAAAGCAAATCCTGGTGGCTGAAAATACTGATCACAAACGGGGTGAATGGAGAAGCAGAGTTCTTCTGCCCCACACGTTTCGAGAAACTGGTCCCAGACCTCCCTTTATTCACAGAAATCCTGAATCAGTAAAAGTTTTCTGCTCCTCATTGGAGTCCTTCACACGCCTTTGTGGACGCACTCCAAGAGAGAATGCAATATACAGCTTGGCTATTGCCAGGTTAGTAGTACAACTATAAAGAATATAAAGATTTTCATAAATACATTGAGACTGTTTGTTTACTTTGTTTTCATGTCTATCAGTGCCTTTGTCAAGAAGCCCTGGCTACAGCAGTTTGCTGTGGCACAAACCCTGGCCCGAAGAAGCATAGAAAAATTCTCCAAAGTTAACTAAGAATGCACATTAATCTGGGAAACACCATGAAGACACACTGAAGGCTGTGATGTGACTTAGGAACTGACAGCAGCTACTACTTTTAGAGCCTGAAACAATTATTTTGTAGATTGTAGCTACTGTACATTGTCCTGTATCAGTGTATTAGCACTGACAAGCTCAGAATATACTGAGGCAACTTTATAAAACAATAAAATTGAATGACTGATTTTGTATCCGGTTAAATGAGTGTATAGAGGAATATATGAAGGAAACATTAGCAATAACAAATATGTTGCTGACAGAATTTCAGACATAATTACAAACAAGTCATTAGCAATACTGTACTGTAAAAATTGCATTGTAAATAAATTACAATCTGAGGATACACTCACTGAACATTTCCACCTTTATTCCTGGTTCTACAAGTTGAAATCCTAGGCAGATCGTTGTATTTTAGTAATATTTTTCAGCTTGCCTATTACCGATTTCTTTAATTACTTTATTAGTAACTGATCAGTCAATGTTTGACATTTTCTGCCTTACTGTTTTCTTAAAAATAACTTCTTACTAGCACTTACCAGCTGGCAAACATGGCCTAGCAGGCTTGGCCTGTGTTTTAAGAGCTGGACACAACAAAATGGATTTATTACAGTATTGTCAGGTATCAGGAGAAATAAGTGACACTGAACAGTGAACTGGATTTCCAGGGCATATACACAGACAAGCAATACTTTATTGTATGTTATTGTGTAAACTGTGATTCTCTTCCTTTTTCCCCTTTCTGTTCTAAATATGTTTGCAATGTACATTCTTTAAAATAGCTATTTTTTATGTCCTTCACAGTAAACACGTGATGTCCTATGTAAAAGTGGGTTTTCTTTACACAAAAAGGTTTTAAGTGGAAACTTATAGAGTTTCTATAGAACTTATGGAAACTTATAGAAGCATTAAACACCCAAAGAACTATTTAGATTTTTTATTTATTATTATTTTTTTATTTTATTTTTTGATTCTAATATTTGTGATGTTTTATGATAACAGAACCATTTTTATATTTATTTATCAATTTATTTGTAGTCAGATTCTGTTGAAGATCATGTGACTTTAAAATGGCAGGCTGATTAGCTGTCTGCTTGTATTAGAATTAGTTTTATGTTAGATTTTGGCTATTATATAGACAGCCATTATGCTGTTAGTGTTGTCTGACGAGCATAAGGAGCACCGGGGGTTTTTATCTGACGTGGACCCAGCAAGTGCTGATGTAGCATCTGCTGGCTCTTGCAGTACAGATTTATGTAATGAACAAAATATTAAAAAATCTTAAAATTAAGCATATTGTGCAACTAATATAGCTAGGGTTCCATTAGTTGCACTTTTTGTAGACTTATTATATTAAAATATTAAAAACACCTTTCCAAGTTTTTTAAATTGCGCATAGACTCAAGTTAGTATTCATATATTCTTTTTTTTAAATATGATGCTTGAAATAAACACAATTGATTCTAGTGAATTCTAATAGGTTTAAAATAATCTTATGTAATTATATTTTATATTTTATAGTCATTAATTGCAAACATAATAATAATAATAATAATAATAATAATAATAATAACAACAACAACAACAACAATAATAATAATAATAAGAAGAAGAAGAACAACAACAACAATAGTAACAATAGTAATAATAATAATAATAACAATAATAATAATAATAATAATAATAATAATAATAATAATAATAATAATAATAATAATAATAATATGGATCCTTTAGGGGTTTTTTGACAGACCTTTCAGTTCATGAACCATAGACTGCAATTTAAAAATTTGAGAGTATTTAATATAGTAACTGACACTTTAATTCAACTAAGTGCTTAGCAATTTAGGGTACTTAACTAAATTAAACTTAAGGTATGTTATATAGGATGTGAAATAATCTCAACACAACAGCATTGGCCTAGTGGTTAGCATGTTTGCCACACCTTCAGGGTTGTTTTTTTTCCCTGTCTCTGCCCTCTGTGTATGGAGTTTGCTATTTTTCTCTTTTGCCTTGAGGTTTTTCTCAGGGGAATATCAAGACAGGTGAATATTTACATATTGCACTGTATGGTAAAGCATTCTTGGTAAGAAATTGCAGGGTGTTTTTTGTGGTACATTTTTATTCTGTTTGTGCATTCAGACACCCTTTCTAATAATTGAAATCATATATATCAACCACACTTACTGGTAACAGGTGCATATATTCAAGTGTACAGCCATGTGACCTCCATGGATAAACACAGTCTCACAAACATACACACTTAACAGTTAACTGTCATTCCACAGATATTAAAATGGTATATAAATACTATGGATATTGCATTTACATTTACAGCATTTAAAGACACCTTTATCCAGATTGACATTTATCTCATTTATACCTCTTACCACACAAAGTGTTAAATTATGCTAACAGAGCAGGGCCTGAAGTGCTGAAGTCTGTAGTGCATAAAAATCGCCTATGCTTTGTTGCATCACTTAATACAGAGTTCCAAAGTGCCTGTGGAAGCAAACATCAGCAAAAGGACTGCATCAGAGGGCTTCACAAAATGGCCTTCCATAGCTGAGCAGCTGCTCACAAGCTTAAGATCATTCTGTGTAATACCAAGCTTCAGCTGGAGTTTTCTCTGGAGTAGAAACATTTTCTTTGGAGTAATGGATTAACAGATTTCATATCTGGCTTTCTGATGATGAATCTGGATTTGGCGGATGTCAGGTAAACAAAGTTTTAAAGAGGACACATTGAGTACCTAAAAACAGACCTGGAAACACCTTAATGACACCAAAATAGACCTAGGGACACATTAGGCACCCAAAAACAGACCTGGGGACACCTTAAGCACCCAAAACACAGACGTGGGGACACCTTGAGCACACAAAAACAGACCTGGGGACAACCTGAGCACAGAAAAACAGACATGTGGAAACCTTAAGGACACTAAAAAAAAACTTTGTGAATGTACAATGATTCCCCCATCACAGACCGAAGCCTGTGTGGTTGCATAGGGAGACAAGGAAAGGGCACAGTCCACCACCTGTTAAGCACTTCTGTGGCTCTGATAGAACTGTGCTGTTGCGGTTTGCCACTGTTGGGCTTTGTTTCCGGCAACAGGTCAATCACTCCTCGGTTTGTGTCCTATGTCCAATCGGTTTTATTTAGTTTAATTAATCATTTAATTTATTTATTATTTGTTAATTATTAAATGTCTAACACAGACTATTATTGTTAGGAATTAAAGTTTAAAGTGAATGTTTAGTTACGGTCTGTTGTGTTTAATGTGTGTGAATGCTGAAGCTTACCTCTCTGCCGCGAGGTGACCCCGATGCAGACCAAGCTTCTACTGGGCAGGCTCCTGGAGATGACAACAGGTCAGCGCAACTTCCTACCAGCTGAGATTTTTCAGAGGATGACCAGTTTAGGTCATTAAAGGGCACATATTACATCCTGACGATGGGGAAACAGTGACCCCTACTAGTGAAGTTTGTGACTGATCGCTTTCATTCTACACATGACCGATTCTCATATTTTAGTTTTTGTGTTAAGCAAAGATCTTAAGAAATCACTATTCCCATGATGCACTGGGTTCTGCCTAATTTTAATAATGCACAAACCTGTCTAATCATATTTTAGGTGTTTAGATTTGTGCCTCAGAACGAGTTGAGGTCGAAATTATGAGTCACATTTAGTCAAAAATTAGGTTGATGTTCACACTAGAGGTTAGGGTTAGGTTTTAGGACTAAGTTTTAGGATTAGGGTATAGCTATGGTTAAAGTATGGTTAGAGTTGATTTAGGGTTAATATTTCAGTCTAGACGCTTTGTCTGGTGCCTTCCACCTCGGATGAGTCATTGTGACTAACAAACTAATGCCATATAATCTCAGCTTGAGTTAATGTCTGCCCATAGTCTGATGGCTTCTAGGTATACCTCATATGTGACCAACATCTGGGATGGCATAAAAATCTTAGAGCAAATTGACCTAACATTAAATTCAGCTTTGTCAAATAATTTTTTACGTTCACTCAGGCTGAGGGTAAACTATTACTTTATCTTTTTTTTCTCTGTTTCTATACTTCTGTAAAGCTGCTTTGAGACAATCATTGTTCATTGTCATCGTCATTGTTAAAAGTGTTGTACAGATCAATTGAATTGAATTATTACTCTCATTTTGAACTATTGAACTTTTATTTATTTATTTATTTATCTATCTATCTATCTATCTATCTATCTATCTATCTATCTATCTATCTATCTATCTATCTATCATTCACTATGTAATGGGTGTGGATGTGAAGGAGAGCAGAGTGGGGGTGAGCCACTAGACTGACAGGTCAACCCCCTATGCCTCAATGGGCATATTTTCATTCATACCCACCATTGCTTGGTGACTAGGGGTTTTGAAATGTTCTGACTTACTTAAAGTCCAATAGCGTGCTTGGTCCAAAGGCTCTGGCTGGGTTAGGGTTAGGGTAAGGATTAGAGAAAAAAGTTTAATTAGAGAATGATCCCCTCTTGCGGTCCACAGGAACTTTTTCTTTGAAAGTGAGCAGTCCAGGTCGGGGATGCTACAAAAGACTCATAACAAGATCTGACCAAATTAGTGGCAGAAACTTTTCTTTTTTTTTTAATTTTGCAGAGGTGAATCTGGACTCTTTGGAAGTTATTCTTTATGATAGATTTCACCATTTTAGAATTCACATTGTACATGGTGATGAGTGGTATGACGTCCCCAGTCTCAGGCCCCACGGCTGGCCCCTCATTCTAAGGGCTCTAAAAGTGTCTACCAGTTGTTGTATTATTAAGGAAATGCCCTCTGTATTTGGAGTCCAAATTCATTTTGCAATGAAAAGTGAATGTTTGGTGTCTGATGTGTAATCAAAATAAGCAAGAAGATTCAATATTCTATAAAAGGTATGGATGTCCTCCAAATGTTCACCAGGTACATCACTTGGCGGGTTCAGAACAAAGACCCTTACTCAAAAGCTTCTCACATTTTTTACCACTGGAGCCACTGCTAAAGGGGTTTAATGTCAGGGGTAGTTTAACCAAATCCTAACCTCTAACCTCAGCTACCCCCCCCCTTTTCCTTCCCATAAACTGAAAATTCTAATTGGAAAGAATGGAACCTGGGGATAGTTTTGGAACATGGAACAGACCCTCAAACCTATAAACAAATAATGGAAAAGAGAAGGGAGAAAATGTTTTTTAGTTATTAATTATTTTGTATTTCATTTTTTTATTATTTTAATAGGGAGTATGCAAATATTAAATGTTGTATTCAGCATATAAATGAATTGGGAGTCTGTCCCTGTGCTTCCTCCACTCCACTAAGAGTGGACATGAGTATTCCCTAACTTAATGCTGCTCTTTGAAAATAAACCTTTTAACCTTTTATATTATTATAATTCTTTAAATTGTTTCTTTCACTTCTTTCCTTCTTCCTCTTTTTCTCTTCCTTTTTGGTTTGTTTGGAACAAAATAAAGAGCTGGAAAGGTTTTTTTTTTAGCTTTGTGGTGGTGATGGGATGTGATGAATGCTGGGAGAAAGGTTAAAGGTCACACAGAACCCTTTCAAGGACATGAGCACCATCCACATGGCCTACCCATAAGTCACCTGCTCTTCAGAAAGACCTGTTTGTCCAAACTAAGTCAAAACTTTTTATCCTTTTTATCCTGCCTTCTTTTAATGTTGGTTTTTTTTTTAAGTTTATGAATAAGACTTTTCTAAAAACAAAAAAAAATAAAAAAATTTAACTTTCTAATTTTTTAATCTTTATTTACATTATCTTTTAATCTTATTTTATTTTACACAAAATGGGATCCAAAGGTATCACATCATGTGACCTTAAGGAGGACACAAGGAAGTTCTACCTTCTTTCAAAGCTTAGGCCTAAAGAGCGGGCACACTGAAGAAAAAGGTAACAAGGAACATTTCCCTTCACCTTCTCAAATGTCTATGTGGGTTGCTACGTCAGTGTTACCAAAGGATCAGAACACTAGCCATGCACTTAAGGGAGTGTAGGCGGCCTTGTCTCTTTTCTTCAAAGAACTTAATCCATCCCTTGATTGCAGTGATTGCCTCAGAAGGTTGTGCAACAAAATATTAAGTTAAGCATACCATCATTTTTGGATCTTCAGATCCAAAACCACCTGAGGTAATGTCATAGCTTGGGCATGCATGGCTGATTGATGATGTAATTCATGATGCTAGAGTGGGAATAAATTCTGAAGTTTACAGAAACATTCTGTCTGTCGATTGACAGAGAAATGCTTCCAATCTTATTATGAGGAACTTCATCATGCAGCAAGACAACGACCCAAAATACACAGACAACACAACAAAGGACCTCATAAGGGGAAAAAATGGAAGTATTTTAATTGGCCATATCAATCACAAGACCTTAAGCATCATTTTCTCTTTAAAGAGTAGACTGTAGGGTGCAGTACAAGTCTGGAAAAGCATCACGGTCTGTGATGTCACTGGGTCACCATCTTGATGTGTTATGTGCAAAAAACAAACAATTGGCCGTGCTGTTCCAGTACTTTTGAAGGAGACTGTATGTGTGCTGTTACCTGATCATTCTTTTTGGTCTCAATTTAATGGGCTAAAGTGTCTATGGCCTACACAGAAAGTGGACATTGTTACCTTTTGTATCCACCAGAGGGGGCTATTGTTACAGATTGTATTGGAAATATTCCTCATCTCTCATTCAGCTGCCATTCAATTATCAATTACTGCAGTTTTTCACAAATTCTTACACATTGAAATGCTGAAACCACTGGATTTCTCAATAATGAAATTTAATTCTTAGCCATTGGCCCAAAACTTAAAGCACATTTTTGAACAAAATCCGAATAAATATTAAATTATTAAAACTAAACACTTTTGTTCCAAGTTGATCTGAAATGATTATTTTATATGAATTATTTTATATAAAATAAAAATAAAGCTAATAAATAAATAAATAAATAAATAACCCCTAGGGTTTTTAGTACACACTCTGAAAAGCTCTATAATTCCTAATACTCAAAAGATTTGGTCTGAACACATGAAACTGCAAATATGAAGCTACATGAACTAGGCATGATTCTTTTAATCTGGGTGAAATTCATAAGAGTAACAGATATGTCAGTGATGTGGGGTAGTAGTGGAGGCGTAGTTTATTTCAAAGGTCACAGTTTGCAAGACCTTACGCCTAATCAATATTTCCACGATCAATATTTCCACAATCAATATAACAGCAGACTCCTTAAAAGACCTCTCACTGGTTATTTGGAGTCATCTACATTTTATTGCTCAATTATTTTACATATGATTGTATTAGAGTTCCTATTACAGGCTCAGTTCATGATTAAGTGATACATCAAAAATCTGTTGCCTAGTGCTTTCAGTGCATTCAAGTGCAGTTCCCTTTCCCTTTGGTCTCAAGAAAACATCTCAATTTTAAGAAACTTTGAGCTTGATCTTTCAGTTAAAGTAAAATCAAAGGAATGTTTCAGAAAACAATGTCTTCACCGTGACACTGAAGAGCCCTCACTGTGGTGATACTGAGCTGTACACACACACACACACACACACCTTTCATTGTACAACGATCCCCAGAACAAGGGATTAAGGCATGTACAGTATATGTATGTCTACATCATCATGTCTGACGCCCTCTAGTGGCTGAGAATAGTATAATTTTTAACCCCATGTTAGTGAATGAAGCAGTGTGGAGACATAAAAATCCTTAAAATATGTGCTAAATGTAACAACAGTAATAATAATAATAATAATAATAATAATAATAATAATAATGATAATAATAATAATAATAATAATAATAATAATAATAATTTTTATTTTTTTTATTATTATTATTATTATTATTATTGTTATTATTATTATTATTATTATTATTATTATTATTATTATTATAATGAATAGAAGAAGAAGAAGAAAGATGGGGCTTTTTCAGAGTTATCTTTATAACTTATAGTTATCTTTTTTTCTTTAGTCTTCAGTTTTCAGGTATTTTCTGTAGCTACTTCCTGTAGACGGAGTGAGCAGGGAACTCACAGATGTCCAAGTTGTTGGATGACTCCATGAGTCACGGTAAGTGATATCCATTTATCAGAATATCTGTGGTCTATAAGTGTCAGCAGGATTTCAGGACATCTTCTCCTAAAACAAGCAGAAATTACATGTGCACACTTAATGCATGATTTTTACACATACTTTCATTAGAAACTCGGTACAGAACACACTCCGCTCCTGATGTGTGTGTGGCTCCACCTGGACAAAGTCATGTCTTGAAGGAACACACACACTTGAATCACAAAGTGACAGGCAGCAGCTTCCCAAATGGCCACCTACTTCAATAATGCAGAAGGATGAGATGGAGAATAGGAGGATAATTGTGTGAAGGAAGAGAGAGATGGAGTATGGATGAAAGATATGGCTGTGAGAATGGGGAGTTCCTGTCTTTTTTAAAGAATGGTTTGTAAAAAAAAAAAAATGAAACCCACATGGCATTTTTACATGGTCATGGTGTGAAAATATTACAAAGAATTTAAAAAAGCTCATTTTATTTGAACTCCTTGATAGGAGACAGACACAGGCACAGTTGCAGCTACACAAAAGCTGTATCAGACTACTCCGATACGTAAAGCAAGTTCCGGGTCAGGTCAGGTGATGCGCAAACAGCATCAACTAGGACAGCAAGAGCAAAAAAGAAACCAGAAACCAGAAAAACTAAGAAAATATACAGGTTCGGTAACAATATATATTTGGTAACAATATTAAAAGCAGTTATGTTAGTTTATATGTGTCTGGTTAGTGTTAAATGTATAGGCTTGTTACTATAGTATGTTGTATATTTAGGACATATGAATTAGTATTTATTATAGAATTTATAATAAACCAGTTTTCTATATAGAAATGTGTAGGTTATGGAAATTACTGCAAATATTTGTTGTTGTAAATATGTATATATAAAGTATTTATGATTAAGATTAAGTTGTACAGAAGTAGTGCACTCCCTAACCCCCTGTCTAAACCCCAACACCCCCCCTCCACTAGTTTAGAGTGTGTTCAACTACTTATACCACAACGATTTGCTAAGAATAACATAGTTTCATTTATTAAATATTAATGCTAAATAAGAATCTCCTAAAAAATAAGAATTACTTTGTTAAACAGTTTTTAAATTGATATGATATTAGTCTCAGGTTATGTTTGACATGCAAGGCACTATATATGGACTGTTAATAATTCATATTAACATTAATAATATACATGAAATAATTCATATTATTAATATTAACCATACAGTACATTAAAAGAATAATAAAAATAACAATACTGAAACATTTTACAATAATACACACCTTTTAATGCTCAATTCAAGCATTCGTTGTGGTATAAAATATTAGTAATGTACAGTTTATGATAATTTATGTTTTTATAAATTAGTATTTATGTCTTTAAATTAGTCAATAAATGTTCTTAAATTTTGTTCAACACTCATGTGTCAAGTGTCTTTCTTATAACACACAAGCAATTCTCATTTGTTTCACATATAATTACAATGCAGAGAAAAACCTTCAGTTGAAACATTAATATTAATATTAACCAGTCATTCAGTAAAATACAGTACAGTAAAATAATAATAATAATAAAATAATAGTACTGAAACATTAAAACAATGCATGTCTTCATCTAGTTAGATTCCAGCATGTCTGTTGTTGTAAAAATATATCTTTAGAATATATTAATATTTTTAATAAATGTACAGTTTGTAATAAGTTCATGTGTTATGTGTACATTCATGTGTCAAGTGTCTTTCTTATAGCACACTATACGCATTTCTCATTGGTTTCACATAGAATTGCAATGTAGAAATAAACCTTCAGTTGAAACCTTGGTGTTTTCTCTCATAAGCAAATACATTCAAGCCAACAGAACAGTAGTCTGAACATGTTACAGCTGTATAATTAAAAATCTGGTGTTGCCGTCATGCCTCATAAACTGATACCAGGTTAATCTTAAGGTGCAATTTTAAGTTTAAATTCAATCTCACAAGCGATAGTCAAAAGTCAACCTAATTTAACTCATACACCTCAATGACAAAAAATCTCAAAAAGGTGAGCTTGAACCTGGAAAAGAATAATGCTCATGACTTTTACCTGCTGAGATTTGGTAGGCTGTTTTAAAAGATTTTATAGTAGTATATGCATATGCATGAAGAGCCATACCTTAGGTTTTGCAGTCCCTGTTTTGACTGTTTTTTGCATAGAAACTATAGCAATGTATTGGTGTAAGACGAGTCAAAGTCAAAATTTCACATTTGCAAAGAACAATACGACACAGATCACAAGATGAGCTAATAACAGTGCTCCAGTCCTGTGAAAGTCAAGTTTAATCTATAAATAAGGCATCTATTCTTTGACACTGAACATTTGTTCACCATCATGAAATTTGAAACAGGGAGAAATATAATATGAAGTTATTCACAGATTACACACCTGATGTAGACTACACCATGGTTTGCACAGAAACAAGTCTCAGACCATAGTTTTTTTTTTTTCTGTGAATGTATGAGGAGTCCTGCAGCCTATCACAGAGCATGGTTAGGTGTCCAGTTTCAGTAACAGAACTAGTAATTGTCCTAATATCACAGGAGAATTAGTGATATGGAATTAAATGCAGTCGTGAACTCTTATTGTAGCGTAATACAGCAGGAATGCATTATTGGTGGCAGTTTATTAAAATTTGCATCATACCGCTGCCAAATGAATACAAATGAATAAATATGTGACAACTTGGGCTACATTTTTAGGACTTTAGGACACACACATTTTGCTTTATGCACTGATTGTCTGTTCATCAGTGAGTGGCCTTCTCCTGGATCAGGCTCCGTTTTGCTGGACAAAGAGCAGACTGCAAGTTTCATCCAGCCATCCTACAGATGGAGAGAAGAGACAGAGTGATGTATGATGGAAGACAGAGGAGGTAGGGAGTGTGATAGAGGGACACAGAGAGGTAGAGACCATATTGCCGTCTAGAGAAGAGCAGGGAGTCATCAGCAACACTGGAGCGGCATGTCTCAAATGAAGAGGTACACTTACAGCAGAGTGAGTCACAAACAGGTAAATAATTATACAAATACCTTAACCTTGTGTCTGTTATTTATTTTCTGTGTACCTTAAAGAAGGATATGTCTTTGTGTAATGTCAAATGATATTGGATATTGATGGTTCCATCTGGCTGAGTTGCTTTGTATTTGGGGGAAGAATAACATCAGATTGGGACTGTGCTCT
Organism: Hemibagrus wyckioides; assembly: GCF_019097595.1. Taxonomy (NCBI): domain Eukaryota; kingdom Metazoa; phylum Chordata; class Actinopteri; order Siluriformes; family Bagridae; genus Hemibagrus; species Hemibagrus wyckioides. Next base: position 17,421,737 of record NC_080719.1, read on the forward strand.
CCTAAGTAGTATAGCGTGACTGGAAGTGTACTGAAATGACACATGATGATATCACTCAGTGAGCTCATTTTTGGGATCTAGAGTTAATTAATCTGTTATTCAATTCAGCACTCAGTAAGAATGTATGTGTATCTGTCATTTCTTTATTTTATATCTTCATTATTATTATAATATATGATTTCTTTACATTTTAACAATGTTGAAAATGTTTTAAGCAAACACGGTATCTAACACTTCATCCAGTCATCCTATTTCAGCCTGCTTGACTATAATCTAATCCCATCTCCAACAATCTTGCAAAGAAATACAGAACAGCTAATTTTATGTTTTTACAGTGTCTAAAATGATGGACTTCTGCAGGATACATCAGAGTTTACTGGTTTAGTACAAGTGTATGAGTGTGTGTGTGTGTGTGTGTGTGTGTCATTCACATACACCTAGCTGTCCACATCATGTAAAAGATCATACCAGGCCACATTCTTCCACTGCTCTATGGTTCTGATGCTTATGTGACCATGGTCAGCAAGGTCAGCATGAGCTCTCTGACCAGTCTGCAGCTACACAGCCCCATATGCAGCAAGCTGCAATGTACTGTGTGTTCTGACATCTTTCGATCATAGCCAACATGAACTTTTTTCAACAACTGGTGCTACAGTAGCTCTTCTGTGGAATTGGACCACATGGGATAATCTTTACTTCCCAACACTCTAAGCACATCAGTGAGACTTGGGAGTCCATGACCTTGTCTCTAGTTTACTGGTTGTCCTTCCTTGGACCACTTTTGGTTTATAATAACTACTGCAACAAACAATAAGAACTGCTGTTTTGGAATTACTGGGACTCAGTCATCTAGCCATCACAATTCAGACCTTGTCAAAGTTGCTATTTTAAGATCCTTACTCTTGCCCATTTTCTAAAACATCAACTGACTCTTCACTTGCTCGATAGTGGAAGTCATTGGCAAGAGTTATCATGGCACCATGGCCTACATCGGCAATACACTCTTTGCTTCGGGGAAATGGGTAGGAGTCATACTGGAAGCCAGAGGAAAGAACTATGGCATGGTGCAAGGCAAGCGCTACTTCACCTGGCTTGAGAAACACGGGATATTTGTGGGGCAGTCACAGGTAAACACACACACACACACACACACATATATATATATATATATGTGTGTGTGTGTGTGTGTATAAAATGTATGTGTTTTTTTATAATAGTAATATTTATGATAATTATTTTATTTTATGATATTTTTTTACGATAGTATTATTCAATATACATCTACATCCTAAAGTAACGTAAACGTTAATAGTATGTTATCTGGGAGGTGACGCTTTTGCACAGCACGTGATCTATGCTCCGCCCACCACACGTTGACGATTTAAACCGTTGAAGCGGTCTGACTGAAGCTGTACTAAAGGCGCCTGGGCCTACACAGAAGAATAATAATAACAACACTGGAGAGTTGTTTAGGCTCTTCTCTTTCATTTTCCGTCTGTCACTGTTCGACTGGAATTGAACTTAATTTAATCGAATCTAGCTGAAATAGTTAACATGAGACTTCGATCGAGAGTTATTTCCCTGGAGAGCCCGTCGTCTCAGAGCAGCTCCCAGCGCCGTCGTCAGCCGGATCTGAGAGGAGAGCCGCGGGTCGAGCAGAGTCCGGCTCAGGCTCTGTCTCAGGTGAGCCTTTTACTGACCAGACTGAAAACACTGAACATAAAGTTATACAATGAAAATAACATTGGTTTGCTATTTACCAGGGTAATACAGCTAGCTTACATTTCCACTGAGCAGTTAGCCTTTCCTCTTTCTATAGAAAGCTAGGTAGTTATCTTAACTGTTGTGTTTGTTATTGTTCCCAGTTAGGTTAACTTGTTTGCTACTTAGCTTCCCAACACTGCTTATATTATAATACCAACTGGCTTACAAAATAACGCAATGTTAAATCTTAGATAAAGCTAGTATATGATACTGTCTTTAGCAGTAAGCGTTCAAATCAACCAGCAGATAAAAAAAAAAAGAAGTTTTGCTAACAATAAAGGTAAGCTTCCTGTTAGCTGACTGCTAATCCGGGTCTACAGAGCTCCAGTGTCTGGCAGTAAATATATCTGATCTTAACAGCTGCTTTCTCACACTGGCTGGACATTTAATATCACTTTTACATTCAGGTTTGAAATATCTTGCAACTGGCATATATTAATTTAGATAACTATAGCTTGAGCACTGTAGGAATTATTGTATAGTCAAATGCAAGCAGTTGTAAGAGTTCCCTTGAAGTGTCTTCCTGCAAGAAATATTAGAATTTGCTTCAAAATTGTGGTGTTTTCTAAATGATTGTGCATGTATAGTAATTAGTATACAAATCTATATACACTATATTGCCAAAAGTTTTTGAATTCAGGTGTTCAGATCACTTCCATGGCCACAGGTGTATAAAATCGAGCACCTAGGCATGCAGACTGCTTCTACAAACATTTGTGACAGAATGGGTCGCTTGATGCTGTGATAGGTTGCCGCCTGTGAAATTTCCTCACTACTAAATATTCCACGGTAACGTGTTAATGGTATTATAAAAAAAGTGGAAGCAGTTGGGAAGTCAGCCACGAAGTGGTAGGCCACGTAAAATCACAGAGCAGGGTCAGTGCATACTGAGGCTCACAGTGAGCAGAAGTCGACTTTCTGCAGAGTCGATAGCTACAGACCTTCAAACCTCGTGTGGCCTTCAGATTAGTTCAAAAAGAACTAGAGCATAGAGAGCTTCATGGAATGGGTTTGCATGGCCGAGCAGCTGCATCCAAGCCTTACATCACCAATTGCAATGCAAAGCATTAGATGCAGTGGTGTAAAGCACACTGCCACTGGACTCTAGAGCCCATTTCTGTTCCAACATGACTGCACACCGGTGCACAAAGCAAGGTCCATAAAGACATGGATGACCGAGTTTGGTGTGGAGGAACTTGACTGGAGTCCTGACCTCAACCCGATAGAACACCTTTGGGATGAATTAGAGCGGAGACTGCATGCCAGGCCTTCTCGTCTAACATCAGTGCCTGACCTCACAAACGCGCTTTTAGAGGAATGGTCAAATATTCACATAAACACACTCCTAAATCTTGTGGAAAGCCTACCCAGAAAAGTTGCAGCTGTTATAGCCACAAAGGGCAAGCCAACACCATATTAAATGTTCCATGCACCATGTTCACATGCATGTAATAGCAGACATGCCAAAACCTTAGGCAATATTTTGTCTGTTTGTATCTATATGTGTGTGTAAGCACTCAAGTACTTTATTAGGAACACTTGGTAGTGTATAAAATCCTACAGATACGGCTCAGCAGCTTCAGGAGTTGTTCACGTTAACCATTAGCACAGGGAGAAAATGTGATCTCAGTGATTCTGCCTCTTTTCAGTGTTGTATGGAAATCTGACTCCTTTACACACAGCTAGCACCAAGACCATACATGGAAGCGTTATATGAACTTAAATGTATCAACACAAAGTGAAGTAGTTTGGATAAAGGATGAAGAAAACATGGCCGATTCTTTTAACTTGGAAGCTCCTGGGGATTCGACAGCATTAGGAGTAAAGCTACGATGCTGCCAAAGTAAAACCAGTGAATGAATCTATCCTGCTGCAGGAAGATGCAGGACGAGTGAGCAGTAGACATTTCTTATTAGTGCAAGTGGTGAACATGAGCTTCAAGGTAGACAATGGTAAAGAAGAATTAAAAAGAAAAAAATATGGAACTTGACAGTGTGTTCAGTCAAGCTTATCGTTCAGTGATTTTTCAGTGGCCTTCCCAGTCACTGGATCTGAATGTGGTACACAGAGATTTACAGCATGAAAGCACCCCTGAAAAATCTACAGGAATTGTGTGATTGCAATTATGTCAACATGGACCACGATCTCAATGATGTGTCTCCCACATCATTACAACACCTGTTTGGCCATCGTCCGTTGACCTTTCTCATCAACAAGGCATTTCTTTACAAAGAACCGACACTCTCTGGATGTTTTTTTTGTTTGTTTGTTTGTTTTGTTTTTCACCAAAACTCTAGAGACTGTTGTGTGTGAAAGTTCCAGTAGATCTGGGGTAGAAATACTCAAAACAACCAGCAATCATGTCACAGTCTGAATCACTGAGATTGACTGAGAATGTCTTGTGGAATGCTGTGTAGAATTGAGTTTTGAGAGCAAAGGCCCTGTAATCTCTAGTGATGTGTTTCTAGCTTGAAAAGCCTTTCCTGCCACAGAAAAGGCTTATAATAGAGTGCTCAGTGAGTGTATAACCATCATTGATGATAACTGTGTGAAAAATTACTTGTCATGTTCATTTCATCTGTATATTTTTGTCTGTGTTCAGAACGTCCAGGTTTTAAAGGATTGCTCCAATTTGTACTGTGATACCATTCCAACTGCAGTGAAGCGCCCACACTTAAGACATAGAAGGAAACGGGTTCTACCATTACATGAGAGTAAAGGTAAAAATAAAAAATTGTGTAAAATTGTTTCATCTATGTATTTGTAGACTCAAAATAACCATCCGCTATGGAGTGTGAGGTGTGATTTTAACTCTATGCTCTTCATTCAGCAGAATCTGACTTTAAGACACCCGTGCGGTATCTCCAGGAAAGGCGGTACTCGGTCAATCCTGCTGCACGTAGCCTTTATTCTCCTGTTGTTGGTTTTGTCACACCCGTTAAAGACAGTAAGTACCTAAACTGCTGTCGCAAGCATGCAACATGACAATATTAAGTGTTGACACTGTGTACTAATAAAATAAAATTACACTGTACAGATGAATCCATTATTATCGCCATACATACATTACAGCACAGTGGAATACTTTTCTTCACATATCCCAGCTGAGGAAGTTGGTCAGAGCACATAAGTCATAAATAAAGAACATTTATTCCGAAGAACTGAATCATGCTATAGAGTTATAAACATGCTATAAAGCTCTTACTTCTTGATCATAGTTGTATATTTAGCAATGCTGTAGGATATCCATTGTCGGTATTTCTCTTTGATAGATGAGAGGACAAAGCATTGTGCACTGTTCAGCCCTGAGCTGTGTGTTTTCGGATACAGTGCCGTCAGCTCCCTGTCAGAAGATGAGGAGAATGATAAGGTGTTCAGCCCGTGAGTGTCACTTTCCCAGGAACAGGGTTTCATATCGCTTGATTGTGTTTAATGCTTCAATGCGTTCTGATCAATGTTTAGAGAATTATGAAAGCAGTGTGTGAAATACAGCAGTATCTGCTTTCATGTTCATGCAATGTTGCCCCACAGATTCACATTCATCAAAAACATTCCAAACCAGTCGCAACAGTCCAGAGCAGTTTCGACTCTCCGGGACATACCACCAAGGACAAGAAGCACACCTGCAGCCACCATGGTGCTCGATCTGGTGAGCTTTTTAAATATGTCATCTTTCATAGGCAGCTGTTTGTTTCTGCATAAAATCTTTATTATTGAATAGTTATAATTGTGTAACTGGATATATAATGTTTGTTTTTTTTTTTGGCTCCCTCTCCAGGATGAAACCCTTGTGTTCAGCTCCCTTAATAGAATCGAGGATGCAGAGTACACATTTAACACAGTCTTTCAAGCTCAAGAATACAAGGTTATTGAGGCTCTCCTTTCATCCCAGCCATACCAACATTTCCCTGCATGCACCAGTGTGGTTAATTGGAAAGCATACTTAAAGGATTAACCTTCTGTAGTGTTCGCCGTGCTTATTTACAGATTTTCATTTTCTTTTACACATAGGTGTATGTGGTTCTCAGGCCATATGTGAATGAGTTTCTGCAAGCTATGATGAAGCATTTTGAGGTAAATTGACTTTATTTATAAACTAGTGCGCTATATTAAAGTATGTATTTCTGTGGTTTTCTGTTGGTGTAAACTGTATAAACCATGAAAATGTGAAGAGTTATTATCTCTACTCCAAACTGTGTATTATCACGTAACGCACATTTTCTGCCTGCAACAACTTTAACTATTTCAATGCGTTTCATCTTCTGTAGATGTTTGTTTACACTTCTGCTAAAAAGGAGTATGCGGAAATGATAGTGGACATACTGGACCCAAGGAAAAAAATATTCAGGTATGGTGCTTAATCTTTCTGTGTAAAATTGTATTACTAATGATGATCATTAATTTCAATAATCACTGATATGTAATTTCTTTTCCTCCCCTTTTCTTTTTCCTGAAGACATCGTCTATATCAGGATGACTGCGCATGCGTTCTTGGACACTATATTAAGGACTTGGGGGTGCTGGAAAGGGATCTTTCAAAAACTGTGATTCTGGGCAACGCACCCCACACTTTCCCATACCATGTATAAGTGCTTCCACAATCTTTACAACAGTGTTCCCAAATCATTTCACATTTATTATTATTACTTTGTGATGAGAGTTTTGTTGGCACTTTACTCTATTTATTTTATTTTTCTGTCTTCCAGCTGATGAACATGATTCCAATAAAAAGCTGGTGTGGAGATAAAGAGGACAAGGAGCTCCAGAGGCTCGTCCCTTACTTGGAAAAGCTCACCCAAGCTGTAAGCTCTCATTTGTGTCACTCTTGTTAGACTGTTCAGTTAAATGTACAACCATAAACAGTGTATGACAGGAAAAATATTTACACTGATCCCAATAAAAAGTATGATGTGTTGAAAAAGTGTTTAAAACAGTGTTTATAATTAACTGGTTACATTCTTATTTTGAACATTAAGATGTATTCAATTTCATTAAATTATTCATTTTTTAGAATGACTTCAGGACGGTGCTCAAGAGGAGGACGGCACATCTTCACAGTCTGCTCGCTGAAGACTAAAATCCTGTGCTGTTTGTTTGTGTATATATTTTCCTGTAGTATATTATTTTGGATGTAATATAGGCTGAATCATTTCAAAATGCTAGTCATTTAACTCATTTTATCTGCTTCCAGCCATGCCTCATTTAGGCTGGTTGCTGTCATTTGAAATGTTGTTCATTTTTTAAATTATTGTGAACATTTGATTATTATTTTTTTGCTAATTTATTATTGCTGTTTCTCACATGACACTTTAAAATACACGGTGTGTCCGAATGCCCTGGATTCTTCTACTTTAATAATTTTCTTCAAAAAATAAACTTTGGTCTTTTTAACATTTCTGTCCGAATGTTAAAATGGTCACACAAGACAAATAGTCACAAATGTACACTGTTTTTACAGTTTTATGCATTGTGTTACTGCCAACAGTACTTGTTGTGCTGAAGTCCAGTGCTTTAAATGTTGTTGCACAGTGAAATGAAATTCAGCATTGTGAATTGCTTTTAAAGGTGCCAGCAAAACATTCACTTCTGACACACGTTTACAAGGGTGGACTAAAGTAACCGAAGGTGGACAAGAGCAGAGAACTGCAGAGAAGAGTGGATAATGGCAGGGAAGTGGGATGACGAAAAATGGGTGAACAGCAAACAATCATGAACAATGATAGAAAAGTGTGTACATAAAGGTGAACAAAGAACAATTGGTGAATAAAGAGAGAAATGCAAAAGGAAACTTGGTATGGAGGACCTCCCAGTGGCCTGCACAGAACCCTGCCCTCATCCCTATTGAAATCCTTTGGGATGAACACATACACTAACCAGGCATAACATTATGAACACCTGCCTAATACTGTGTTGCTCCCCCTATTGCTGCCAAAACAGCCCTGACCCGTCATGCCCAGTGTATTCTGATATCTTTCTATCAGAACCAGCATTAACTTCTTCAGCAATTTGAACAACAGTAGCTGTTGGATCGGACCACATGAGCCAGCCTTCACTCCCCACATGCATCAATGATGCCACCCTTGATCCTGTCTCTGGTTCACCACTGTTCCTTCCTTGGACCACTTTTGATAGATCCTGACCACTGCAGACCGGGAACACCCCACAAGAGCTGCAGTTTTGGAGATGCCCTGATCCAGTCGTCTAGCCATCACAATCTGGCATAACAAACAATGTTATGCCTGATTGGTGTATTCCCACAGACACATTGGGTCCAGATTTGTATTTTAAGTTCAAGATTTTGGAACAGGAGGTCTCATATTAGTGAAAAGAAGCCTAGTGTGGCAAGTCTCATATGGGTGGCATGGTCAGGTGTCCAAACTTTAAAGAATGTCCACCACAGCAACATATTCCAACTTGAAGATAAGAAGTCATTTACAACTCTCAGGATAAGGTAAAGTTAAAGTAGAGATGGCTTTGGAATGCTACTTCTGGTAGCAAATACATCTGAAAATGGTTTATTGATATCTATATGACATGATATTCAATAAATAATGACAATGTGCAGGAATTTGTCTGGAAGCTGCCACGATTGCGCCACAGTCTTTTCCACACCCGGCAGATGGAGTCGTATTTACGCGTATGACTTTCCCATAACTAGAGAAGAAGACGCACCGGAAGTTGTATTATGTAAAGATGGCGGCGTTGGTCAGTGAGTATCGCAACAACCAAATCTTACATGTTTTAGTTTTTAAAACAGAACTGTATGAATTAATCTGCACTACGACAATTAATCAGTCATTACAACATAACTCTGTAGTTAAAATAGGCGTTAATGTCGTTCATCTTGTAGTTACCTTAGCATTTTGCTCCCTGACCTTGTTATGTAGCCAGCTAACGGCTAGCAAAGCTGCAAATGACCAGACCTGTGGATGGTTCTCTAATGTCTTTCTGCATTACTTGAAAATTGAAATAATGGCATTTTAGTTTTTGCATACTCCAGTGTCTTTCTTGTAGCAAGATATTTTAGGGGGTCGGTCAATATAACTCGGAGCTAGAAAGCTAGATTTCGCTGCATTAGTGAAAAAGCCATATCAATCAACATATAAAGACGTTAGAACTGCTAGAGTCATATCGTATGTAGGACAATAGTGAAACGCTGGTGCCTTTAAGTTCGAGTTATCATGTAAAAAATTTTTTTTGCGATATACACCGAGCAGGCATAACATTATGACCACTTGCCTAATATTGTGTTGGTCCCCCTTGTGCTGCCAAAACAGCTCTGACCCGTCGAGGCATGGACTCCACTAGATCCCTGAAGGTCTGCTGTGGTATCTGGCACCAAGATGTTAGCAGCAGATCCTTTAAGTCCTCCATTGCCCCACATCGCAACTTACAGGACTTAAAGGATACTTTTGGTAGATCCTGACCACTGCAGACTGGGAACACCCCACAAGAGCTGCAGTTTTGGAGATGCTCTGATCCAGTCGTCTAGCCTTCACAATTTGGCGTTTGTCACATTCGCGCAAATCCTTATGCTTGCCCATTTTTCCTGCTTCTAATACATCAACTTTGAGGACAAAATGTTCAGTTGCTGCCTAATATATCCCACCCACTAACAGATGCCATGATGAGGAGATAATCAGTGTTATTCACTTCACCTGGCACTGCACATAATGTTATGGCTGATCGGTGTATATAATTACGGTATTTCTATCAGGAATTATACAGGTGATGTATTTAAAACATATTTGCCCCCAAGACATTTTTTTAGTGCAGGTTGTGCAGCAGAGCTTGTTGCATCAGTCAAAGTACACCAAACAGTTGTGCCACTTAAAGTGTAAGGTAGCATGCAAATGTTTCTTGTTCTGCATTGTTTAGAAGGTTATGCATTTGTCCCAGTTCTTCAATTTTCTCTACAATACTGATATTAGAGGTCAGGGTATTTCTAGTACCCAATACTTGTGCATTGCTAACATTCTCCCAGTAACCCAGCTGACCCTGTGCAAGCTCTTTATGTTGCTCTTTATATTTAGTGGCTTCGCACCCAAATGAATTAACATGATATCTCAGAGGTATTTTGAAAGCACTGGTAATAACAGTAATGTCCCTCTTTTTCAGCTCCTCGCCTTGCCACACTTGGCTTTTTTTCAATAAGGTGAGACCTGACTGATTACGTTATCAAGGTTACATTGCATTTCAGACTGCTTTGTTAGGTAAAAAACCTGGATTTTGCATTATTTTAACATATTTTGTAATCAAACATTGATCTCTATTACAGACCCATTTCTTCATTTGCTGCCCAGAAATCAGTTGTGTTCAAGAACACAAAGAATGATGAAACTAAGAGGTATGGGGACATTGTACAGATTGTGGATTTAATGGCAGCTCCAGAATTATTTACACCCTTGGTAAAGATTTATAAAAGCTTATTGGGATGCTGCTGATAATGAACTTAATCTCAGATGGAAAATATGAGTGGAAACATAAGTAAGTTTCTTCTTGGGGAACAAAAAACACCTTATCAAAAATCATCTAAGATAATATCATGACTTTTGTCTCAATTGCTGTTAATATGAGTGGACACAGAGGCTCCATTTCTTTAGCAATTTATCAATATGGGGAAGATCAGAATATCTACAAATGGTAAAAATTCTCTTTGGTACCTGCTGAGGGAGCTGTGTGCACTATAACCATAGCTGCTGTTTCTGTCCAATTTGCAGCCTGATTGCATTCAGACAGAAAAGCACTGCTGTGGCATCGAAGTCCACCTCAGCAGTCAGCAGCAAAGCTGAATATGTCATCACCAAGCTTGATGATCTGGTGAACTGGGCACGCAGAGTAAGTATTGTTCCTTTTTGGCTCACTTTCTTGATTCATTTAACAGATAGTTTGTGATAATTTCCTGCCTGTTCCATAGAGCTCCTTGTGGCCCATGACCTTTGGCTTGGCGTGTTGCGCTGTGGAGATGATGCACATGGCAGCACCTCGCTACGACATGGATCGCTTTGGAGTTGTGTTCAGAGCCAGCCCGAGACAGGCTGACGTCATGATCGTCGCTGGTACGCTTACCAACAAGATGGCTCCTGCTTTACGTAAGGTATGATGTGGAATTAGTGTTACATAAGGCACAAATAATTATACATGTTGCACTGTTACTAAAGGGGAAAGTATACTGAATTTACTGACATACTTTATTGAGTCAGTTAAACTGGAAAGTTGACATTACTTACACACTACAATATCTGGCTTTTTTATCAAGCTGGATATAAACAGAAATTTACATAAAGCATTTACAGAAAGAAATATGATTCATGAAAATCCAGTTAGTTCAGTAAAACTGAATTTGTGAACATTTGCATACATAAGTGGTCCACCTACACATTCACACAATTATCTTATCAGCCAATCACAAAAATATGTTATCTCAGTGGTTTTGATCGTGGCTTGATTGTTCATGCCAGATGGGCATGTTTGGGTATTTCTGCAACTGACAGTGTATAGTTTGCACAGAATGGTGGAATAAAGAAAAAACATAGTCAGCAGCAGTTCTGTGGACAGAAACAACTTGTTGATGAGAGAGATCAACGGAGAATGGCCAGACTTGTTCAGAAACTGACAGAAAGATTACAATAATGTCTATAACCAGTGTATTACTGTGGTGAGCACTAAAGCATTTCAGAATGTGTTAAGCCTTGAGGTGAATTGGCTATAACAACAGAAGACCACAGCGGGTTCCACTTCTCTCAGCCAAGAACAGAAAGCTGAATTCTTGGCAAAACTTTAATGACCGATAAATAAAGTTCCTTGTTGCAATAAAATATATCAAAGGACAGAGGGAAAAGAAATTCCATGATGCAACATGGAAATACTGTATTTCATGAGTCAAATAGTCACATATGGAACAGTTGAGTGTATAAATACCCATGCACACCTCCGCCCATTATTTAGATCTATTAAGAAAACAAAATGCATTGTTTCTAATTGATTGTGTAGTGATGCTATGAAAGCAATGTTCAATCATTCTTTGTTGCTGTAGGTGTATGATCAGATGCCTGAGCCCAGATACGTCATTTCTATGGGAAGGTAAGTACAGCTATTTGTCTTCCTCAGACCTTAATGCTATAACTTTAACATGTTATGTAAATTAATGGGTGGTGTGTTGGTTCCATGTCACTACAAGTAGAACACAGCACCTACATGCAGCTGTAGTGGACATTGATCTTTTTATGATGTCTGCACAAAAATATATCTGCAACAAATCCAACAAGATCTTGGTCCTTTTGATTATCCAGCACCAGAAACGTCAAACGTATTTGAAAGGTGGACAGGAGCAGAGCAGGCTGAATTTTACTTAAGTGAGGAGAGCAGCTGCTTTATATGCCTTCGGTTGTACGTTCATATGTCTTATATTCAAGTCACCTGTTGTCTAGTTCTGCTAGATATAAATCTATAGATGTCACATAATAATGAAAAGAATATAATAATAATAACAACAAGAAGTAGGGACTGTTTAAGCAGTGCATGTCAAGTAAGGAAAACAAACAAGATTGGGGATGTAGCCATAGAAAAGGTAGCAATGATGTGATGTGAAGCATTTATTAGTACCTTTAACATCTGCAGAAATATGTTAGTACCCATTATAGCAGCTGTAAATGGCTATATACTACTTCTATTTTTCATTTCCCTTTTGTTTTATCTCTTGAACATAATATGAATGAATAAAACCCATAAAATCAATGAATAAAATTAATATTTAAATATAAACCTAGGATTTGTATTACAGCCAACACTACTCTTATAAAAAAAATGGAATAAATACCTTCTGATTAGTCAGATTCAAGTGTTTAGCAGTGCTCTTGTGTACAGTGTTTTATATTGAAGCATTGAGAATTATATTTCTGTATGTGAAATGAATGTAGGTGTTTTCTGGTCTCTGGGGTAAAAGCAGTCCTTTACACACTCTCTGCCCCACTTACACACTCTGCTCCACTTGCACCTAATGCATCATCCAAAATCACTAATGTAGTGTATGGAGCAGTCTCTGCACTTCAGCATGCAAAAGCAGATATGAACCAAAAACAAATCATAACCTTTATATATAAAACCATTTTATGCCATGATTTCTGAGGAAGGCCATGACATTTGTCACCATGGTCTTTCAGGATTTTATGGCTTTCAGAGGTGAGCTAAATGAGCTCAGCCTGCCAGGATTAGAGATAATCTGCAATTAAGCTAACCCTTACACTGCAATTAAGATATGGTCCCTGCTTTTAACCCTGGGTAGAGGCACATTTCCCACTCATCATTTAGAAGCGGGGTTAGCTGCTTTTTACCCAAGGTCCTGAAACCCTGCTCTGAAGCAGAGTTAGCAGTGTTGCAGTCTATGAAAGTTAGACTAAGAAAAAAAAAAGTTAAACCAGCGTTTAGGAACAGTACAGTATTAAACATTACATTATGAATAGCCAGGATTAATTGTTAACCCCGGGTAAAGTATGTGCCATGTTAACCATGAAACAAGATAACACAGGATTATGTTTACCTAGAGTATACAATGATCCAGAGGGAACTATTTCAAGCATGAATAGCCTGAGACTGTAATTTTATGTGACCCTCACAAATCAAGCTTAGCTCACATAGTAGCTGTCAGTGGTACAATTTTATATGATATGATATTGTATGAAACGATGTCTTTTTGCCGTTGTAGTTGTGCTAATGGTGGAGGATACTATCACTATTCCTATTCAGTGGTCAGAGGCTGTGACAGAATTGTCCCTGTGGACATTTATGTTCCAGGTATGTTCCTTAAAATAGTTTTTAATTGAATATTTCAGTATAAGATTCTTTTTAAAAAGTCAGTTTTACAGTATTCTACAATCATATCAACTTGTGCAAAACTAAGTATGATAGAAGTAATAAACAGTTTCAAACATAATCTGATGTGTTTATCTTTTTCTCTCGAAGGCTGTCCACCGACTGCCGAGGCTCTGCTTTATGGAACACTGCAGTTGCAGAGGAAAATTAAGCGAGAAAAGAAACTGAGAATTTGGTATCGCAAATGAGATGTGCTATCACCGGTGTTGTAAATGTTCTATTTAATGTAACAATTTGTTGTACTTGGAAAGTAGTCAGGAGCTGCTTGTGGTACATCTCCTCCTCTTTACAGTTACAATAAAGGACTATCAATTGTACCAGTATTCTATTGTCCTTTAATGCTTTTCTTATAAAGCACAGCTGGAGGGAGTGCTTAGGGTTACAAATTTGGCCCAGACACTATGCCAAAGTGTTAGTAGTTGTACTATCCGTATTGCATGTGTTGCTTTCCCATAGTGTAACCTGTAAAAGTTGGACTTTTGCTGAAGCTTATCATGTGGTGACTTGATAGACACGGGCAATAAAATGCTTCTTAGAATTCACATAATCTAAAGCAGTACACCTCATCCGATAAGATGCATATGGCATTTTTTGGCAATGTGCAACCCACAACACAATTGTGACCAATGATAAATAAACACAAAAGAAGTTTTATTTAATGGCTGCACACAAGTATGTCAATACTTTCAAATAATTAAAAAAAAAATATATTTTTGCTCTTAATTTGCCATCCACTAGCTAGCTATCTCCTCACATACACACACACCAATATATTTTGACCTATATTACAGAGGAGTCTTAGAAATGATTAAACAATGTTAAACACACAGTTTTCTGGGGCTGCATCTCAAATATTCTTCTACACTATGCTTGAGATCACTAGGTATTAATGGTACTAGGAAGTGCCATTAAACACTGATCAGGCATAACATTATGACCACCTGCCTAATATTGTGTTGGTCCCCCCTTTTGCTGCCAAAACAGCTCTGACCCGTCGAGGCATGGACTCCACTAGATCCCTGAAGGTGTGCTGTGGTATCTGGCACCAAGATGTTAGCAGCAGATCCTTTAAGTCCTAAAGGATCTGCCCATGGAGTCCACACCTCCCAATTTACAGGACTTAAAGTAGATACTTTTGGTAGATACTGACCACTGCAGACCAGGAACACCCCACAAGAGCTGCAGTTTTGGAGATGCTCTAATCCACTTGTCATGCACATTTGTCATCACAATTTGGCCCTTGTTAAACTCACTCAAATCCTTACGCTTGCCCATTTTTCCTGCTTCTAACACATCAACTTTGAGGACAAAATGTTCACTTGCTGCCTAATATATCCCACCCACTATCAGGTGCCATGATGCGGAGATCATCAGTGTTGTTCATTTCACCTGGCACTGCTCATAATGTTATGCATGATCGGTGTATTACATCTTATGTAGGGCTGAATATGAAAGTGAAGATGTGAATATGAAAACTTTCTAGATAGATAGTGACCAGAAATCCTTACTGTGAGTATTAAAAAAAAAGAGTATGAAGTATTAAATTGGCAACAATAAATGGCTTACATTGTTTAAATGGCAGGCCTTTTTCAACACATGAGAAAAGAAACATTATTGTACCACTTTTTGATCCATTTTTGTGCCCATTTCAGACAGACATTAATCAGGACGTCTGTGCAAGTGACTAAACAATCAATAGACTGCACTATTTTAACCTAATTTGCATGGCACCTGCATAGGAAGTGCGACTGTGGAGCTGAGCCGAAGTGTGCAATTCCGTCCAGTTTTGATGACCACAAAGGGATGTTTTTCTTTAAATGCATAAAGCACTCAGTGCCTCACTGACCTATTTTTTTCCCTTTATTATGAGAAGGTGCCACTGACTGCCATCAGGATGTGCATTTAATCTGAATGCTATTTTAGTGATTATAAGGTCAGACTTTAAAACCTTTTCATTTTCCAGACTAAATGGAAACGTATAGTGCTGTTACAGTCTAGACCACAGATGTCCAGTTTTATCCATAAAGGGTCTGTGTGAGTGCAGGTTTTCATTTCAGTCAACACCTGATTCCACCTGTTTAATCAGTTGACCTTGGCTTTTTCAACAGACTCAGGTGTAGCTTCTTCTTGTTTGAAATAAAAGCCTGCACCCTCACCGACCCTTTCCAGATAAGATTGGTCACCCATTATGTGCACTTCATGCCAGGTTTATAATGCTGTTGACACTTCTATAAAAATTGGAAAAGCCATGGTCTTATTATTAGCGTTGAACCACTGAAAGCACTTGCTGATGGTTCATTCATCATCCCTGGGTCATAATCAAGATTATATTTCTTCTTATGGACATGGAATTGATCATTGTGATATAATACTTGGATCATAATTGTACAGTCTTGTGCTTTTATTTGCATGTACATTTATGCACTTTTCATAACCCCCACTATAGAATTTCAATTATACAAAATTTTTGTCATTTTTTATACTTTTCCTATACAACAGATAGCATTTTTTAAAAATTCCAAAAGACAAAAAGCACAGTAGATGGGTTTGTATACAAGCAGCCTGTGTTTGTAGCTTATTCTTTAAGTATAGTTGGTGTAATCATTTTGTTGAAGGAATAGTATTTGCATTCGCTTGGTGGATTGATGTCCATCAGTGTGGTGCTAATATTCTCCTTTTTGAAACCAGCTTCCAGCAGCTGAGGCACCTGTGATTCCTGAAAAAGAAGCACACACACTCTCTGTAAGTCTACGATTTAAGTATAAGATTTAATATCAATTCACTGGGCTTAGCATACACACCTGGAACATTTTGTCTATGTTGTCATATTTGGACTTGAGCAGCTCGCCCCAGGAGGTGAGGTTGCAGTAGGTGAGGACGCCACCAGACTTCAGCAGCCTCTTAGCATGGGCCTGGGACATGTTTAAATGATATTGAAACAAGGAAGAATGACAAAAAAAGAGAAAATAACGATGTTGTCTTACATTTGTGTAGTTAAGGCTCGTCCATAAGGGGAAGTAAGGCAGAGAAAGTAAATTTTTTCCCCCATTAACATCTCTGTACATATTAAATGCTTTTTTAATGCTTATTATGTGTTATGAATAACCAATATGTTTAAGTGCTATTTAATAGCAAATAAATAAAAGCCAACATTCTTTTATTTTGCTCGTCTTCCTAGATGGTGCAGAATTACGTGTGCCATCAAGTTTTCATTGCACCTAGTGGTCACAAATAGAAATTGCAAAGAGCACTAATAGAGGACCATTGAGACAGGAATCACGCTGCCCCATGCTCACTCTATGGACATGTTCAGTGGTGGAGGATCAGCTGAAAGAACAGTAAATTGGGCTACTTTTAAAATTTGGCTGCCGAGAATATTACATTATAGAAAAAATAATAAAAATTTCCACAAAGTGCTATTGCAGACAGTGTGGCTATGATGTACAAAATTATTTCTATTGTAAGCTATGTTGCAAAGATTAGGAGAGGGAATCTGAAATGGGGATTATAGAGTGGATAATATCTATATATCAAAAATGCAAGTACACAAAGGTGACTTTGCCTGGAAAAGATACCATAATGAATTCCGTAATGAATCTCTGATTTGTAATGCTTGATTTTTTGTGGGGGGCTACTTTCAAGGGTTTATTTTTTTATTTATTTTTTTGTAGTTTGTATGATAGGGTAAGTTGGGTTGTAAATTTTGCTTAAACATACTAGAACTGCTAAATACTTAGAGGATTCTCAAAAAATGTACTTGATTGCTGCCTATAGCATGTCAAGTGTGATAATCTCTGGACTTCATTGTGTTTGATGCTGTGTCAATACTATTGTCCTCCTGCCCCTATGGAAATGAGCCACTGCTGGATTTGGTCCTGTCAAATGCAACTTGTATTTAGCATTATAGGTGTCTAGCATACTTGATCACTATACCTTAATGAAGTTAAACTGGTGAGTATGCCATGTTTCCTCTGACAAAGGATATGTGTCATATAGGATTCCTGTAAGAAAAATGGCATATAAGCATTTAAAAAAATAATAATAATAATAAAAAATAATAATAATTTTGCAATTTGATTGCATGAAGTACACTGTGTAATTTCTCTAACCATCAAAGTGACCATCAGGGAGGGTAGGAACCACCTCTTCCCACAGGCCTTTAAGAGGAACAATCTGTATGGATAATAATAAATAATTAATTAAAGTTATTGTCAATCCTTTAGACAAAATGAAATAAATGTGCAAAGAGTACATTGTTTATTTTTACCTTGTGTGGCTGGGACTTGGCCCATTCCTGCAACCTCTGGAATACACCGTCATTGCACTCAATAATCCAGTGTTCCTCAATAGGAAAAGATTCAAGTTTAGTGGCAGCTATAGCCATGCCGAAGCCAATCTCAAGGACACGTCCACCTACAGAGCAGAACATAAGAAGGGTGACTTTCATCACTATACTCTTATCATTAGAAATGATTACTGCTTCTTAATGATTACACAACTAAGGTATGATTGACTGCTTTACTGTAAGTTAGAAGTGGACATGAGAAACACTACACGAGGTGTAGGGTGCACCATGGACACCATGGTATTTCGGAGAAGGATAAAAATAGACGAGTAAAACAGCCCCTGCAGTGCCTCAGTCAGGGTTTGAACGTGATTTTGGAGTCCCTTCAAAATACTTCAAAGACGGTATAGAAAAATAGAGACTGCCATTTTAATAGTGAAACTATTTGAAGCGTTTTGCATTTAAATTGTCAACTTTCTCTATTATGGCTAATTGTGAAAAGGTGCGAGCATTGATTCTGTAGGTAGAGAACCATTTATAATGTTCCTTCACATGATATTTTTCTAGGACAATGGTTCTGGGACACTGATTTTTAAAAATAAAACTTTTTTAAAAAAAGAAAAAGATTTTTACTTTACTTTGTTGGAAATCACAACCCATTATTTCTAAAGCTACTATATTTACAATAATTTTTAAAAAAATGTATTATTAAATATTAGCTTGTTAGACTGGTCACTTCAGGTGAATTGGCTTGGACCCAAAACTTAATGTCTCAAAAACATATTGCTTGTAAATAATGTCATGCTTGGTAGAAATAACTTGAGGAAAAGTCCTAAAGCTGCAATAAACAGCCAAAAAAAGTACAGTATTAATGTATTTGCATAGATGAATAACGTTTAAAGGATTGTGAAATGTATTCATGGTTTGAAGGGAAGAAAGGATTCAGATCCACTGGAAGCAACCTTTAACCTGCATGTTTGTCACTGCATAAGTGTTCATGAGGGGAAGTTCCAATGTTAAGTCCAAATCTCATAATTTATACATTCACTTTGTTTACAACTTTGATGCCACTTTTGTTCAATGTGTGCATGTTATGTAAGTGCACGCGGACATGTTGATTACTCTGGCACTTTCTATTATGTGCAGAATTAACGTTGATCTGTAAATAGGGATTCAAGGACTGGTCTGTGAAGGCGTTAAGAGCCGTAGTTCATTTACCTTTCGACGCTGCGACTGTAGCGAGAGAGTGCATGTAAGGAGTCTCCCAGCGCTCCATGACAGGTTTCCCCAAGATCTCGAGGTGCGTGTCGGTCTCATTGTAATCTGCGCTCGCGTCGTGCCAGCCTTGCTTGCAGTTCTCTCCTTTGGAGAAAATCGGCTCTGCGGTGGACATTTCTCCTATTTAATATGAATAGTTGAGTATGTTTTTTTTTTTGGATGAGGGAGGAGTAGATATGCTGTGCTCAGGCACGTGGGCTGAAAAAGAGAAGGGTGGCCTTGCGGAGAGTGTTATATGTTGAAAGAAGTGCTGATTCTGCAGGAGGCTGTACAATAAGCTGTACTTTAACTGGGCTACTGTGATAAGGAGCAAGAAGGAGGCGGTCACATTGCTAAGGCAGCTGGAACTGCACGTTCACAATGTCAAGAGAACAGCTGTAACTTTCACTTATGTATCACGTTTGGTATCCTTCCGCCTGGGAGAGTAACTACGTCCAAACATAGACTTAATACGTCAAAAATAGACATTTGACATACGATTTAGCACACAAGAATAACCTTTGGACCTTCGTATAATGCGTCTACAAAGCGCAGACCACGGAATGCGGGTCTTTAAGTGCATATGGAAATAACAGCAGCGCCTGTGAGTGCGTTGGAGACCGTAGATGGAATGTGGGCGTGTCTTCGACTTCAATACATGTGAATACAATAAAATGTGGCCTTTTTTTTTAGCTAGACAGCTAACTTGAGAGGATTTCTCAGATTTTATGTGATATCCATAAATAATGTAACCAGGTTTAAACATTTTTTAGTGAGGTCAATCTTGAGGAAATGTGTTGTTATTAGGTTATGTGTTATTATGAAATCGCATTATTAACAAAACATATCAAAACACCGAATAAGCAATGCATCAATTTTTTGTCAACCCATCCCACCCCTGGTAGAAATCATGCCAACCCATCCCACCCGTGGTAGAAATCACCCCAACCCATCCCACCCCTGGTAGAAATCACCCCAACCCAGCCCACCATGGTAGAAATAACAACCAAACAATCCCACCCTCAGTAGAAATCACCCCAACCCATCCCACCCCTGGCAGAAATCACCCCAACCCATCCCACCCCTGGTAGAAATCACCCCAACCCATCCCACCCCTGGTAGAAATCACCCCAACCCAGCCCACCGTGGTAGAAATCACCCCAACCCATCCCACCCCTGGTAGAAATCACCCCAACCCATCCCACCCCTGGTAGACTTAAAAAAATAAAATATAATGTAGAATAAAATACATTGTAATAAACATGACCTTAAAAAAAATAATAATAATGAAGTACATTTTTTACAATGATTATAAAAAAGATGACACAACCTTAGAAGCACAATGCCATAAATGTACAGTTTTCACATTAGATCCATGTATATGAGAAGTTCTATTGATACACTGTAATGTCCAACAAATATACAGGCCAGGTTCATCTGTCCATTGTGTGACGAGGATTCCAATGGTTGACTAGCCATTTTTTTGCCGCTGTGAGAGCAGCTAACAGTAAACATCTTGGATGGACAAGGTGAGGTCCCTGATGCGGAGTCAGACATATCTCTCTACCCAAAATATATTGTAACATAATTTTTAAAAATAATTTTTAATCTGTTACTTTTTCCTCCCATATTTTTCCATAAACTACCCTGACTTAAATTTAATATATTTTTGGTTTAAAAGAGAGCCTAAGTTTGGCTACCTGTGTATTTTAGTCTCCAAATAAATAGGCAACTACACTGTATCTTAGAGGGACCCAGAAAAGATGAAAATTATTTGGATACTTCAGTGTCCCTGTGTATACTGTGGTGTAAAATACTGGAAACCCAAATGTACAGCATTAAAACCAATGCCATTTGTCAGCTGGTTTTAAGATTAATTAACCTTTGACACTGAGATTATTAGGACCTTATGGACCTAATTCTTCCTGCAGCAGATGGCAAAATTGTAGAGTTAACTGTTGCAGTTGTCTCACTGTTGTTACTTGTGGTCTTCCTGCAAGCCCCATTGATAGCTAACTCACCCATTGATGAATGGGCTAATGGACTTAAGAAGTCATCTGTGCCATCTGTGCAGAAGGCTGCTGCTGCCATTACATACATGCATATATATACACTATGTTGCCAAATGTTTTGGGACGTCTGCCTTTACCTGCACATGAATTTAATATGGAGTTGTCCTGCCCTTTGCAGCTATAACAGCTTTAACTCTTCTGGGAAGGCTTTCCACAAGGTCTAGGAGCGTATTCATGGGAATTTTTGACCATTCCTCTAGAAGTACATTTTTGAGGTCAGGCACTGATGCTGGACGAGAAGGTCTGGCTCACAGTCTCTGCTCTAATTCATCCCGAAGATGTTCTATCATGTTGAGGTCAGGACTCTGTGAAGTTCCTCCAAACCAAACTCACTCATCCATGTCTTTTTGGACCTTGCACTGTGCACTGGTGTGCAGTCATGTTGGAACAGGAATGGAGCCATCCCCAAACTGTTCCCACAAAGTTGGGAGCATGAAATTGTCCAAAATGTATTGGTATGCTGAAGCATTAAGAGTTTATTTCACTGGAACTAAGGTTCCAAGCCCAACCCCTGAATTCAATGATTTAGAAGGGTGTCCCAAAACCGTTGGCAATATAGTGTACATAAATGATTGTGAGTGACTCCACAAACCTACTATTTTACCAAAGATCAATTTTACCAATGATCACAGAAAAAAACACCAACGTTTAAGATTATTTAAGATTTAAGATAAGATTACATAAGAATTGTGCTTGGCCTCAGTGAACCTATGTGTGCCTGCTAAACCTGCAATTTTATTTATGCCTCAGTCAGGTTGTTAACAAAGCAAGCCACTCCTTCACCGTTTTCAACACTAAGCCAAGAACTACAACCTACCAGCTATAGACAGCACATTTACTTGTCACATTTCACATTTATTTGCCACTAACTTGCCAAAAAAATCCAAACAAAAAATTAATAAGATATAATGTCATGAAATCATTCTGATGGTTATAGCTTGTGCCGGAAAGCTCACTAATGCACTGTGTTCGCAAGTTTAATTACCCTTTGAAAGGCAGTGCAAAAAAAAAAAAAACACTTCAAAAAATCCAGTATGCTTCAAGATTTGGAAGCTTGTGAAGTATACTATAACTAGCAGCCGCTCTGTTTGTTGTATATATACAGTATATTGCACACTTGCTGGTTGGAATTAGAATCTAATATTCAAGATTCAAAGAACTGTATTAATCCCAGGGGTAAATTCCTTTGCCATGTTACAGTTACTCCAATAAAAATATAAGAGAAATCTAAGAGAAAGAAAGAAATATATACAAAAAATATATATAAAAAACTGTAAAATAGAATAAATAAATAAATATAATGAGATATATCTGCAGGTTTATCCCACTTTTTAGGTCACTTGTAATCAATATCTCGGGAAAACACCATGGAAACAAAGTGGTTTTCAGAGCTAGGTACTGAAGGTTCATCACACCCTGTTCTTAAAATTTATTCAAGACTTTAGTTTAAAGCTGTTAACATTTGTGTAGTTTGTGTGTTCCCATTAGAAGCAGAGATTATTGCTTATGGTTTTGGCACCATTTTCACCAGTCTAACAGCCTTTTCCTGTGAAAATAAATAGGTCTTGACTGTGTTAAATGACATAAAATGCAACATTTTTGCAAGATTATTTCTTGAACTGACATATGGAGTACCATCAGAGTCCTTCTAATAAAGTCTGACTGCTCTGCGGCCATCTTGGCAACATTCTGGATGGTTATTTTTGTCAGTCATGCATAGCTTTATCTATTTAAAAAAGTAGTGACCCTTATTCCAGAAACAGACTGACAAGGTGACGTTTCAAACCCAGATTTGAAAATGCTGGTAAAGTCTAACAAAATGTGTTTAGAATTATGTGTGACGTTTCAGTTAAATAACACACAAAAAACATATTTTTCAGGTTTGATCAGACTATTGAGCGTACATGTAGCTACATAATTAATCCTGGACGGCAGCTGATTATGAATCAGATCATTAGGGAGCTCAGGCAGTGATGTTGTAGGAGTGAGGAGGTCTAGAGTTCATCTCAAAGCTGTTCAGTAGGGTTGAGGTCAGGGCTCTATGCAGGACACTTTAGTTCTATCACTTCAAACGTAACATACCATGTCTTCATAGAGTTTGCTTTGTGCATAGGTTCATCGTTAATCTGTATAGTTGTGTGCTTTCCATTTGTGGCAACAGTTTGGGGAAGAACAACATATGGGTATAATGGTCAGGTTTCTGCTTCAAACCCAATAATGTTGAAAGTGTAGACTTTTTTTATCATTGACAAAAAAGACAAAACGCAATAACAATATTTAGTTTTTACATTTTACTATGCGCAGTATAGTATTAACAACACCGACAGTTTACTGGCCCACAGTTCAAGCTACAACCGAATTTTAGAAGAACAGACTGAGGTTTTTACGTTTATCATTTACTCTCTCATCAGTCCTCCATTCAGAGTTTAGATAAACTACATTATCACATTCCAATGGCTGAAAACTGATATTCATAATCTACAAGTCAAAGTACATAGTGTCAGATAACAGACTCCTACTAATCTTACAAAATTATGTAATAAAATTAATAAAATTTAAAAAAAAAAATCAGCTCCAGGATCTTTTCTTACCATTACCACTTCCTACAAAAAAATTAAATTAAATAAATAAAAAATAAAAACACTTATACCTGGCCATTAGTGATTCCAGCAAAACTTTATTGTAAGGTAATGTTTTACTGTGCTTTGTCCGTCCTGAAGATCCAGAATTTGCCCTTTACTCTTTCGTATTGCTCTTTCCCCCTAGTTTATTTGCTCCTCAGTCTGTTATGTCATGCCTGTTTTCTATATTAACTCTTACATTGCTTTTAATTTTGCATTAGAAATGGTGTTTAAATGTGTTATACTTTCTTTTATTTCTAGGAAAAAAACAGGAAGAATTAAGGTAATTATGTTCCATCCAGTGTTGTTGTTTGTTTTGTTTCATTTTGTTGAATTAAAAAATACTTATAGTTGTATACTCATAATTATATTTGCCTCTAATACTTGTTATTGAAATGTTATGTACTTAATGTGTGCTGGACAATTAAAAAAAGTTGGAACATTATGTAAAAATTCTTGTACATAACATACATTAACAATTCCAAATAAAACATATCCATATTGTAGCTGATGTTGAAGTTTAATGACTAGATACACTATATTGCCAAAGGTTTTGGGACACCCTTCCGCTTCTTCTTCTTCTTTCGGCTTTTCCCTTCAGGGGTCGCCATAGCGAGTCATCTTTCTCCACCTATCCCTATCTTCTGCATCCTCAACACTTGCACCCACTAGCTTCATATCCTCATTTAGTGCATCCATAACTGACTATTCGCATGATTAAATTTGGCAATGTTTTATACCGGATGCCCTTCCTGATGCAACCCTCTCTGTTTATCCGGGCTTGGGACCGGCACAGAACTCACTGGACTGTGACTCCCATGGCTAGATTTTTGGGACGCCCCTCCAAATCATTAAATTCAGGTGGGGTTGGGTTTGGCCCCTTAGTTCCAGTGAAAGAAACTCTTAATGCTTCAGCATACAAAGACATTTTGGACAGTTTCATGCTCCCAACTTTTGGGAGATGACCCCTTCCTGTTCCAACATGTCTACGCACCAGTGCACAAAGCAAGGTCCATAAAGACATAGCTGAGCATGTTTGGTGTTTAGGAACGTGCCTGGCCTACCCAGAGTCCTGACCTCAACCTGATAGAACATATTTAGGATGAATTAGAATGGAAACTGCGAGCCAGGCCTTCTCATCCAACATCAGTGCCTGACCTCACAAATGCACTTCTAGTCGAATGGTCAAAAATTCCCATAAACACAGTTGAAGCTGTTATAGCTGCAAAGGGCGGGCCAACTCTATATTAAATTCATGTGCATGTGAAGGCAGATGTCCCAAAACTTTTCTCAATATAGTGTATGTTTACCATAGAACTTTAGGATAAGTATGAATAAGGTCCAATCCTATTCAGACCACAGATCACAACATATTTTGTTAAATAAAAGCATTGCCTTTCTGCTGAGCTATTTTATTTTTTTAAGTTTCAGGATTTTAAGTTATTTATATTTCTTTATGTAAAAGTGTCAGTATAGCTTCTATATATAATATAAATCTGCTGCCAGTTATATGATAAAGTACAGTATGCAGATATAAATAACATGTGAGAAACACATTATAGGCAAATTGTTTATAACAGGAAAGACCATTAAAGGTATAGTTTGTAATATATATCATTGTCCTTGTAAAAATCCTTTTTGCCATGGATCTTACTGCTTTCTTCATTTCAGAATTCTGTTTATTTATTTATATACATTTCGATCTTCTTCTTCAGCTAGGAATCTCAGCTCCAACCCTTTACTTTGAAAGTCACAACACAAACAGAGTTTCAACAGGCAGAATAGGGGCAGTCGGGAAGAGGGAAAGGCTTGTTAATGTTTTTATTGACATTGCAATTCACCTTGAAAGCAGCAGAGGGACCCAACAATTACAAAGTGCTTCTTTAAATAATACAATATAAATTACAAACAATTCTGTTCTTTTTTCTTTCAAGAGAATAAAAGAGAATTCAAGAGAATAAAAGAGAATTAAGAAGATAAACTTTTGTCCACCACATTAATTGTATTTGAACTTCTTGTTGGTGCACTAGTTTTATAAAGTCCAGATTAAAATGTACTTATACTGTTATACTTTAGATATTGTGTATTTGATTATATATTATATATCTAATTCCTATAATAATAATAATAATAATAATAATAATAATTATTATTATTATTATTATTATTATTATTATTATTATTATTTATTATTATTTTATTATTAATTATTATTATTAATAATTATTGCAGCGATGCAGCAAGTTTCTCTCTCTCTCTCTCTCCCAAAAATGATGCACACCTTCTAACCAATGATATTTGTGTATTCTACTCTTCTGTAATATAGTAAAAACTAACCAGTCCAACAAAATGCAAAGGACTGTTATTTATGTTCAACATCATGGTCTGAAAGTGTTATTCCTCTTGTACCATGATGATTTGCCAACAATTATATATTTTTTAAATTATCAGTGAAGAACACATCAGGCTTTTTACCTATTTATAGTATTAATGTTATGAAACATCCTGTTATTACTTACACCGATCAGGCATAACATTATGTGCCTAATACTGTGTTGGTCTCCCTTTTGCTGCCAAAACAGCCCTGACCCATCATGCACTGTGTATTCTAACACCTTTCTATCAGAACCGGCATTAACTTCTTCAGCAGTTTGAGCAACAGTAGCTTGTCTGTTGGATCGGATCACACGGGTCAGCCTTTGCTTCCCACATGCATCAATGAGCCTTGGACGCCCATGACCCTGTCGCTGGTTCACCGCTGTTTTTTCCTTGGACCACTTTTGATAGATACTGACCACTGCAAACCAGGAACACCCCACAAGAGCTGCAGTTTTGGAGATGCTCTGATCCAGTGGTCTAGTCATCACAATCTGGCCCTTGTCAAACTCACTCAAATCCTTACGCTTGCCCATTTTCCCTGCTTCTAACACATCAACTTTAAGGACAAAATGTTCACTTGCTGCCTAATATATCCCACCCACTAACAGGTGCCATGATGAGGAGATAATCAGTGTTGTTCACTTCACCTGGCACTGCTCATAATGTTATGGCTGATCGGTAAATGTTATAGCAGCTATAATAACAGAAATCCAAACAGAAATCTTTGCCTTATCTAAGTTTTCTGTATTAAACGTCATTACCATTAAAAAAATCAAATTATTATTAGTTTTAATTTATACAAGTCCCTGTGTATGGACTGCTACTATAGAAATAACAAATGTATTAATATAAACCTGTATTTTATGTTACAGCCGAATCACTCTCAGATATTTGAATAAACAGCCCTTAAAAAAACTAAGCCTCGCTGTGGTATAACTGCAGTGAAGGCCATGACCAGTGTACAATGAAGGCTATGACCAGTGTGCAGTGAAGGCTATGACCAGTGTGTGCAGTGCAGACCATGACCAGTGTGTGCAGTGAAGGCTGTGACCAGTGTGCAGTGAAGGCCATGACCAGTGTGCAGTGAAGGCCATGACCAGTGTGCAGTGAAGGCTATGACCAGTGTGCAGTGAAGGCTATGACCAGTGTGCAGTGAAGGCTATGACCAGTGTGTCTCCGTTCTGACGACTACATTTCCCAACAGCCTTTGAGTCAGCAGCGCTGCCCCTGCTCGGCGGCCCCGTGGCTTCCCGTCAGCGTTGCGCAGGTTGGGTTTGAACCGAAAGCGGAGTGACCTTCCCGGGGTAGGAGCAGAGGAGGCAGTTGTAGGAGACTGAGGCAGCAGACTAATGTCCGCACTCCAGTCCACAACTCTCGCTACAGAAATGAACAACCTACCTGGAGATGAAATTGGGTAAGACCCTGTTTGCTTTACAGAGAGTTTCTTTCTTTAAATAACATTCAAAACATCACTCCCTGTCATCTCTTCGCTAGCAAGCGACCTGCGCAGTGAGAGTGTAGCTTCAGCTCTGATAACGCTCAAGCTAGCTTACACTTACCATCAACTGTCACTTATAAGCTAGCTCCCAGGCTGTTAGCCAGTTTACCTGTCGGTTTGGTGATTGAGGAGTTGTCGAAATAAAGGAGCTTAGAGCCTTTAACTTGTGAAAGGTAGCAGTTTGTGTCAATTTCAGCCGAGTTTAAATGCCTTGATGAAGAGCGGGTCATTCATAACTCGGTGTCTTTGCAACTCTTTACTTGCAAGCTAATGACGTTAGCTGATGTTAGCTGGTTAATTAGCAGCTCTGTTAAATGAGATAAATGCTGACTTGCACTGTTGTGTCAGACGAGTAAACATTAGGTCGTCTAAGTCAGTATTCTCATTTAATTTCTGCACGGTGTTACTTAAATGCAGCTCATTAGTCTGACAGGAATCCTAATAAACCTCGCGATTATTCCGGTGGGTTTGTCAAGTGTAAATAATGAGCGGCTTCTTCGAAGGATCAACTAAGTGACAAGCTGCAGTCTTGTGATAAACCTAGAAAAGTGGCAACACAAGTCACCCGAGGTGATAACTTGCTAGCTGAATGGAAATTATGTTCTTCTGACTATTTTCCTTGCACTTTATTTGTTGTTCTTGCGTAACCTTTACTCACTGTCACATCCACTCGTTTTTTTAGGAAGCTGTTTGTGGGTGGATTAGACTGGAGTACGACTCAAGGTAAGACTGGGCAGTTTCATCCCTCTGCTTAATATTTTAAGTTTAAGCCTTTTGAATTATTTTTCACATTGTAAGAACGGTATTATACCATCCACACTATTTAAACTGCTTATTCTACTAAACAAAACAGTCTTGTAGCATCAGGAACACAGGCCACCTTCATATTGCATGCTTCTTTGGCAAAATTCCGACTATCTCCTCAAACTGGATCTGTCTTGATAGTTCACATTCATGATCGCAAGTGACCCATATATGTCTTCATTTAGGACTCGTCTGTACACTAAAATTCCCAGCATGCACACTTTGATTCCTTGGCCGGGGCTACGTACGATCTGTAGCTTCTTCCAGTTTTGCAAAATTACGTTCCCCAAATATCAAATTACTCATACGTTTTCCTCTTTTCTCTGCTCTTGCTGTCCTCCATTGTTGGATGGTGATGACAGCAGTGATAAGCGCACATCAAATTTCCATCTGAGTCCCCTCGTTCAAGTCGCACGTCTACATATCTGATCTAGGACCTCATACGAAATCGTCGCGGGTCTTATTTAAAGAGGAACATGTTTTTGTGTCTAAATATTCCACGTATAAAGAAAAAAATCTTGTCACTTTAGGGCGAAATGTCAGAGTTGTGCATGTAAGAACATAGTAATTAAAGGACTACAGAGTACAAGTTTCCCGGTCTTGTGTTAGGACATATGTCTGTATTCTCATTAAAACATGATAATGTGTGGAATAGTGTATGTCATGGCACAGACTTCAAAATGTTGCTTCCAGGCTGAGGGGAATATCAGTTGTTTGTGTTGTGGGCATTACAGACAACGCTTCATAAACTAACATTATCAGCGTGTGAATGATTGCATAGCAAATTAAGCATTTCTTAAATATTTAAGGACTTGAATTGCCCTAGCCGGTTATTATGTGAGCCCTTGAATGCGTCAGTGTTATAAGACTCCTAAGTGTCCTGCAGAGTGAGCGAGCAAGTACATGCACACCATTACTGCACCCGAGTAAACCTGTAGTGTACCCTGGTACGTGGCGCCTGCTCACCATTTATAAGCTGGCTGTGGCCCTAGCTTTTCTGCTCAGATTTAGTGACAAAAGCTGCAAAAAATTGGGCAAATTAAAATGCATGCACAGTGAAGATGGATGCCCCTGTATAATGCAGGGTTTAATGGTAAATAAAGTGGGGGTTGCTGCTTTAGATTTGGAAAAATGTGCAGGAAAAAAAAGGCTCAGATACATGCAGATGTGAGGATGACGTCGAATAAATTTAGGAGTTATATGATTAAGATTGAGGCCAAATATTCCCCCCAATATTTCACATAAAGCCATAAAAGCTCCTGCATTTGATAGAGATGCCATGTTTTGTTTATCGTTAGTGCCTTTTGTTGCTAGCAATAACATATCTGTCTCCATAAAAGACGTACACACCTCGCTTATTATAACCTCTCACTAGCTGAGGCAAACAAAGCAAACTCCTCATTGTTTTACGTTGTTGCTTGGCAAAGCTTGAGAAACTTTAGTGCTTGATTTGCACTGACTAAAAAGTTACCTGAGCCAGTGACCCCATCAGTGTTTAACACTGTTTCGTAATACACTTTCTAACTTGTAAATTGTACTTCCATTCTTACAATATTTTGCAATTTTTTACTTTTTATCTGTGCTCCACACTTCACAATACTTATAATGCTAAAATTGCATAATTTGTTTGACACCATTTTAAACCTATTTAATTAAAACAGACAGTTAGGCCTATTTCCATAAGTACTGTTAGGTCTAGTTGATCTACACTGTCACTGCATTGACGAAGTTTGACTGATCATCACAGACCAAACTTTGATAACCACCTACAATGTAGGCTTGTACATACAGTTGTGCTCAGATGTCTATTTTGTTCCTAGCAAATTTAATTTACTTGTTAAAGTTAAGTTTGCTGTGTTAAACAGTGTGCACGCTGGTATTAAAGCATATTTACCTTCTCTTTTTAGAGACTTTAAGAAATTACTTCTCCCAGTATGGAGAGGTTGTGGACTGTGTTATCATGAAGGACAAAAGCACAAATCAGTCCAGGGGTTTTGGATTTGTGAAGTTTAAAGATCCAAACTGTGTTCGGACTGTACTGGACACCAAGCCTCACAACCTTGACGGTAGAAATGTAAGAAAAGTGCAGCTTATTATTATGATTTTTTTTTTTTTATTATAAAATACATTTCTATGATACCAAATAATAATTAATGCTGAAGTTAGTGGAAATTGAAGGACAGCCGAAGTTTAATTATCTGCTCCCACAGATTGACCCTAAGCCATGCACTCCAAGAGGAATGCAGCCCGAGAAGACAAGAGCAAAAGATGGCTGGGTAAGTACTGTGACGCAAGTTATGAAATTACAATTAAGGCCTTTGTAGTGAAAATGTTATGCTGATATTGACAGAATTTAACTGAAAAAAATACATATACTCTTGAATGCTCTCAGGATTCTGTAAGCATTTTCAAGTCTCCTTGTAAGCTCCTGACTGAACGGCCTTGGATTTAGAATACTCATCTTGCTCTCCATTGTAACTGTGGTTATTTTATATGTTTTAGAAAGGAGGTAAAAGTGACAGCAATAAAGCCAAGAAGATATTTGTTGGTGGGATTCCACACAACTGTGGTGAACCTGAACTCAGGGACTATTTTAACAGATTCGGAGTGGTAAGGTTTAGATACTTCAAATGTCTTTGTTTTTTCATATATGTACAGCAAAACAGTCTAATGATGAGTAAGAAAATGTTAAAAAAAAAATAATAATAATTTTGTTTTTAGGACGCTAACTGTAGAGATTATCTATTGTGGTTGTGGTGTTGAATTTAGATCAGCCTTTAAGCGGTCACTTTATTCTGCCACTGACTCACTTGTCATACATTTTCTCCTTGAAGGTCACAGAGGTGGTAATGATCTATGATGCAGAGAAACAGAGACCCCGAGGTAAAAGCTGATCTAGTTCTGTTCCCAATACATCTATCTTCATACTCATGACAAACTATTCTGACCCAAAGAGGGGGGGGAGAAAAAAAAAAGTCTTGCTCACTGTCCTTCAGCAGAGCTCATTCTGATCTCATTTTTGACTCCCATGTCTCCTATGTGGACTTTGGCCTGTTGCACATCTCCAATCAAATCCACAACATATATAGGGCAGACATGTGCATTGTGGAAACATCACTGAATCAGCTTCTGACACATTTGCTTGTATTTTGAACCACTATGTTTTGTAAAGCAGTTATTAGTCTTACTCTCTAGCTGCTTTTATTCAGATCCACTGTGCTCCTAAATAACAGAATCCTTTCTTCCACAATGGAAGCGAAGGCAGATTATTTTGAATAGTCCAGTTGCTTTCATCATGGCAATGAAACAGTATGCAGGTGATATAAATGAAGCAGACACACGGACAGGTGCGGAAAGTGTTTAACTTTCCACAGTGTAACATGCTGTAGGTGAAAGGAAGCAGATTCTACAGGAATCTTGTTAGCACAGAATGCATTTCAGTGTCGAATTAAATTACACAGGACAAATAATTGGTGTTAAATCTTAAAAACACGGAATGCAAAATAATAGTTAAGCATTCAAGTATTTCCTGGACTATGCCATTGAAGCATTGCAAATATCGTGTAGTATAAGTTGCTGCAGTTTCAGTGGATCACATTTATTTTTTTATTTCTTTGCTTCCATTCATATTATGTGTTTGAGTGTATTAAGAGTTGTTTCCCCATCTCTTGCTTAATACAAAGAAAAAACGCTTTACCTAATCAAAGTCTCTTTGAGGATACATGAATAGTTTGTCATTGGATTTTGTAGTCATTTTGAGCATTGTTTTTTATTAGCTGTATAATTATTATTTTTATTATATTTATGATATTCTTATTAATGAGTGTATTTGTATATATACATATATATATATATATATTTATAGTAAAATAAGTCCTGTCTTTCTTCTATATACATTTTCCTTGTGAACTGTTTGATTGTAATTAACTGTGTTTCTTAAGATGTGTTTTTTTCCTTCAGGGGATTGTGTTCACAGTGGCACCACACTGATAAAATTCAGGAAAGATGTGTATTAATATGTTTTGCAATGTCAGATTGGCAGGTGTAGCCAGAGTTCCTACATAAAATCTCCTTACAAGATCATAACCCTTCCAATGACTATCATTACACAAATTATGTTTAAAGTTGTGGGTTTTCAACATATTAGAAAGTTTTAAGGCTTGTTTTTTTATGCACCAAGGCAGTTAACCAGCTGCAGGTTTGTAATGAGAATCTGAACGGTCATTGTAAATGTAATATTTTCTTTTTATTTAAAACCAAATTTCTCCCTTACTCGTCTGATTGCGTGATGCATGTTGGAACGCTTCGACTTTTCAGGTGGTCGCTTATGTAATTTGCTTTCCGTTTTAATATGCAAATGTAGTTTGATCTTGAGTAGCTTAGTGGCAGGTCAGATGTATATTTAGTGCTTATTTAAAACAAATGAGACTCTCTGTATAGTATCAGAAATCTCGAATTCCCAAACTGGGTCTCAGAGGCTGCTTAATTGGAACCGGGTTAGATCCCAAAGTGGAGGGATTCTCACAACCCAGTTCTGCTGCACAGTTATTTGATCACATTAAACTAGTTCACACTGTAGCGCTGGTGCTGCAGAAGAACTGCTCACCCGCTGTTTTATATGGTTCATCCTCTGCTTTATCATTAGAAATGACCCTAAAAATGAGGACTTGGTTGTCATTTTGTGCAGTAGCCTCAACTAGATTAATGTCCTTCTAATGTGAACTTTTTTCCCTCCTGAGCAAACAGTGTATGACCGCTTTCTACTACATAAATTTTCTTACTCAAAAACTGGTTCAAAAAAGAAAAGGGAAGGCAGAAACTTTGGTTACACCTCCTGTAATCCTGGCCATGCACAGACTCATAGCAGAACCCTACATTTTTATCTCTGTGGTGCTTTTTTTTATAGCTGTGTTGTAAATTGCTGTTCTCTTAGCTTAACCAAAATGCTGTCATTTTGGGAAGGCTTTGAGAAACTATTTTATATTCATCATTATTAAGTGTTATTAATTGTGGCTGCTGTCAGCATTTGTTGTACATGTTATACAAGAATATAACAAGGAGACATTCAAAGGGTTTGGATGAAACTGCATGGGAAAATAGAAATGTATCAATAATGGACAGATTACCTGCTTTCACAAAATGTAGAAAAATGTTTCTTATTTAAAAAAAAATGTATAAAACAGACTTATTTGGTAATAAAGAGTAAGTCTTGACTAGAAATACATTATCAAATAACAATAGTCCTTTAGTGAATAATAATTTAATTGACTGGTTTGAACATTTAATGCCCAGAGAGAGAGAAATTCTTTCTGTGCAATTCTTTTACAAAGCAAGCTTTTGAACTTTTGCGTGTATCGCAGACTGCAACAGAATCCAAACCCACTAGTGTCACCTTGGTCAACTCCCCTTCCCCTGTTTTTCACCTTGTTCTGTCCCAACACCCTGCTACCTTGATTCACTTTTGGTCGTTGGCTAGGTTTTGGATTTATTACTTTCGAGGCCGAACAATCAGTGGACCAGGCTGTCAACATGCATTTTCACGACATCATGGGCAAAAAAGTGTGTAGTTGTAGTTTTATTTTACCCTAAGTAAGAAACTGAAGCTTGGGTGACCAGCAGTGGTGCTATTTACTACCAGAGCCATGAACAACATTTTAAGTCTAATTTTAACCGACTCAGAAATTAATCTGTCCTCAACATTTGATACTACAGATGAAACAAAATAAAATGAAGTGCTTTTGACAATGAATCCTACTGTGTACAGGCTCTGCAGTCGCCCAAGGTTTGGTTTACTTGGACTGCTCCTTTGGGTGTATTTATGTTGGTGATCTGTATAGATCTGTGTAGCGTTATCCAGGTTTTTATACCTGAGAAGGTTTTTTATTTTATTTTATTTTTTGTGGCAATATAGTGCTTAAAATGTAATCCATTTTCACCTAAAGGACTGGTCAATGTCATTTTTTCATCTTTTTATTATTTATTTCATTTTTGCCAGGTCACTTACAGTTTGAGTTCTTGATATTATTGCAAAAAAAAAAAAACCTCACAAAGCAAACCCTCAATTAAGTGACCTCTGTAGGAATCTCCATACTGTGTCAATTTTCTGGTTTAAAAAAATGAAAGGTTTTCTTATTTTAGTTTATTGGTTAACATACTCTATATATAAGGTTGGAAAGTGTTAGGTTGGAGTGAAGAGTACTGGCTCAGCTTTAAATACGTGATTTGTTCATTCAGTCTGCTTACTGGATATGTATTACTCAATAGTCTGAAATTGCCATGGGCATTTTTCTGTCCTGTGCTGTGTGCTGATTCAAAGTGACGAACCACTTCCATGAAGACTTTCATGAGACTCCACTTTCTGTGGAGTCTCAGTATTGCTGTCCTAGATTGTACTTTTTTTTTCTCATGTATCTACTCTCCCTTTGACTGTCCTGTTTTCCTGAAGGAAACAGGTTCTCCAGTACATAGGCCATTGTTCTTGATGTGACATTATTGCAATGGGATTTTGGGGAGTTGGGGGCCATATGTTGTAAAATTAGAAACTGGAACATATCAAACTGTTCTGCAAGTCCCAGCTCTGAAGTCGGACGCTTCAAGTTTCAAGTGCTTCCTCCCATCATGCTGAGCTCTGAAGCCCGAGGGAGAGAGGGCCTAGGTAGTTGTGCGGCGGGTCTCAGACTATTCACTCAAACCGGCACCTAATTAGGTCGACAAAGAGGGAAGAAGGAAGGCAAAAAAAGAGGTCACTGTGTTTTATACTGCAGAAAGCAAGTTAAAAAAAAACTGCCTTGCTCTTGATTCAAGGTGACCCCAATAACTCAACCCATTTAGGAGCCGGTCTATTTCTGTCTTACCCATTTTACATTAAGGCTGGTACACCTATTGTTGGATACTGAAAATAATTAGATAAACTTTCATGTCTGATAATGCAGATAGGTTGTATTAAACATTTAAATAGACATATAGTTTCAGTCTACATGGTAGTTTTCAAATCTAAATGCTCAGAGTTACATTTTTCCGCCCATGCTTGACACAGTATGAAGATTCATTTCTTATTAGATCTATGACACCATTATTCTCTGCATGATTATTATTTTTACAGTTAGATCTAAAAATTTCTGTTCTCACATTTCTACTTGAAATTGATCTAAAATGAGGTTCTTAAATGCATTAGCAAGGTAAGTTTGGAATTTCTATCATAGTTTTCTACTTAACAGGGATAAGATACAGCAGAAATGCAAGGAAGATGTTTCTCAGGTACGCTTTATAAGGACAGTTTGGGCTATATGGTTTTGTAATTTTTATTAAATAATTCCTGTATTTTGTTCACATTAATTTTTTTTTAAATCAGCTCTTTACATGAGCTACATTCAAAAGTACCTTAGAAACATTGCTTCAGCATTATGTAGTATAAGAAGCCTAGGATTCATTTTTCTAACTAATGAACTATTGTATTACAACTAAGTAAAACTATATCAGCTGAATTACAGGATTAGTAATTGATGGGTGAAGAAGGCACATTGGTTATTGATTTCTGTCCTTTCACACCCTTCTGGTCTTGTCCTTTGTCCAGGTGGAAGTGAAGAAGGCTGAGCCTCGGGACAACAAAGCTCCTGGCCCTGGGCAGCTGGGAGCCAATCAGTGGGGACCCAGAGCCATCTTAAGTGCAGCTAATGGCTGGGCTGCACAGCCTGCTCAGAGCTGGCAGCAGAGCTATGGCCCTCAGGGTGAGTGAGGCCAACTAAGTCTCCCTCTGGGAACGTGACATTCTAGCATGAAAAAAGACACCAGAGGTGCCAACTGCTATCTGAGCCACAGTTTCCTTTCTTTTTGGCGACACTGGGCCATCTGTTCAAAAACCAAAGTGTTTTTGTCAAAATTGGAAACGTGACTATTTTCAAATATAGTCTGTACAAAGCAGAAAAAAAAGTTGGCTCAGTGCCAGTTAAATAAACATCTTAAACTATTTAAGTTCATTTTAAAAGTAATTTTAAAATTATTGTAAAGTGTGTCATGTACAAATGCTTTTTGTCTTTCTCTCAGGTGTTTGGGTGTCCACAGGGCAACCATTAGGTAGGTTATATTATTAGTCTTATTTTAGAGATATGTCCAGCTAACTGTGGAGTTGCTTTATAATCTTTGCCTGTACTTTATGCCTCAGGGGGATACGGTCCACCTTTGCCCGCAGGCCGAGGTGCTGCCCAACCTCCCTCACCCTTTAATGCGTTCCTAGTTACGGCACCTCCACCAGGGGGATTTGGGGCACCTCAGGGATATCCACAGCAGGGCTACAGCACACCTCCTCAATTTGGTAAGTCATAAAACATCCCACTCTGTTTTTGGAGTAGGTGTGCATTGTGACTGCTTCATGTCTCTGCTGGCACTGGTCCACCATTCATTCATCTACAGTAAGTGGTCAGGGTCATGGTGGATCTGGAGTCTATCCTGGGAACACTGGGTATGAAATATGCCAGAGGCAGAAATATGCCAGTTCATTGTAGGACAACACACACACTCTCATTCACACACTCATTCACACCAAGGAGACCATTTGGAGCCACCATTTCACCTACAGGCATGTTTTTGGGAGGTGTGAGGTGGCAGTGCTAGCTGCTGCACCATTATCTTTTAAAATCTAAAAATTGTTCCATTTAAACAGAGGAAACAAAGAGGGTGTTGTCCAATAGTATGACTTGTTGTTATTCCAACATTGTAAGGTGTGAGTCGAAAGATTTTACCTTCACTACTCTTACTCTTTCATATAATGCCTTGTGTTTCTTCATTTACATCATCATGTGCTGACTTTTGATTCTTTACAACCCTTTTTAAAATGTTCTTTTTTCCCCCAAACTGACAGGGTATAGTTTTGGCACCCCACAAGGTGACCAGTTTGTACCCCAAGGAATGCCTCCTCCTCCTACTACACCTGGAGCTGGGCCTCTGGGCTTTGCCCCTGCTACCACCCCTACTCAGGACATGAGCAAAGCCCCACCAGCACAGCCTGATTTCTCTTATAGCCAGTACGGTGAGTAAAGGGCTCACCTCAGCCTGGCCACCTGCTCTCCTGTTACTGCTGATTGGATCCATTTTCTTAACCACCGTAGTTCTAGCCCATTACAATGATACTCACACAAGCAAGAGCTTGCTCTCTATACCACTTGGCTGAAATGGCATGATGGCATCACGCTCAAACAAGCCTGCATACCTGATGATCCTGTAGATGCCACCACAACTATTAATATTATAAAAGTTTATATATACTGATAGTTGATTGTGTTAGTCTGTGTGAATTATGCTGATGTGGAAGGAAAATCAGTTGTATGTATGAATTAGATCATCCTGTGTTGCGTTGTTGCTTTTTGGGTAATGTGAGATGCCTCCTTTATTTTAGGCTGAAGGAGGGGTCAATCACTGACACTTAAATTGACTTTAAGTGTTTAAAGATTATCATTTTCTTACAGACTTTTCAACATTAATATATACAGAGTAATAATAAAATGGCAATCAAAATCTTGTATTAGAAGATATTTACCAGTAAGCACAGGTGATATTTTAAGGAAGCATTATAGAACTGGAATAGGTCACTTCTGCTTTCTCTTTGTTCAACGAGTGATAATGAATTTGGTCATTAGTTGCTACAAAAGTTGGTTATTTTTATTATAGATTTCTTTGCACAAATTTTAAGCATCAACTGCACACCACTTGATGGTTGAAGGTCAGAAACGCTGTAATGTTAACAGTAACATACACTCATCTGTACACAGTTGGTTTGTTATTAATAACCTACACAAGTGAATGCTTTACAGAATTCCTGTTTCTCAGAGGTTGACAAGAACATTGCAGAGATTTCACATTGTAAGATATGTAGATACTCTACATATCACACAATCAAATCAGTGCGCTGTGTCTATCAGTACCTGTGAAATCCCAGATGTTAAATGTTGTGCACCGGGGCCGACCCATATCTCATTAGCCGGCTAAACTAGAGCCGGTCAGTGCAGCAGTGTTGCCCTCACCTGGCTCAGTGTGTCATGCTTATGCTTTGCTTCCATCCATCATTACCATTACAAGTGCCTGCCTTTAAGATTTAACACTTTAAAGGCAGCAAAGGACCAATCCACTCACCTCCTCGATTTAATACCTTAGATCTTCAAGTGTCAGAGCAGCGTAATAATTTATTTTGTAGAAAAGCAGTTCAATTTGTTTAAGCAGCTCTCCCCCAGAGATAGTATCAAAGGTAGGCTCTCTCTGGGTTTAGTCAACCTGGTCTCCTCATCTCCCTGCTAGGCTTGGGTAACTATCCTCAGGACCCCTCTGCCTACGGACCAACGCGTCCTTCTCACAGTTATGGTCAGGATGAGCAGGGATATAGTGCAGGTAGGTGGGAGCTACTGCATTTTACAACCACCCAATAAAACAGCAGATAATCAGTATGCAGACTCATGAGATTTCAGTAATAGTTTGTTTTTTTTCTCCTTTTTCTACATGCATTTTACATATGCAAGTTTGTGCACTTACTGTATGTATATGTGTATATGTTGTATGCATATTGGACATACATTATACATACAGTTATTTTCTCCATATGGTATACTAAATACAGCTACACGTCATTTCTACAAAAACACTGCACCTCGCTATGGATTTATAAATGGTACTCGATTGGTTACAGACAATTCATTACATGATTACCTGTTTCGTGACATAGTAGCTGTAGTTTACTATACAAAGACGATGTCCTTCAGCTTATTTCTCTTTCTTTGTCTCTGCATTGCTTTGCTGGCAAAAGGATGATCTAATTATAACAGAACTTGTGTAACAGAACGTTTTGCGCTAATCTGTTTTCATGCAGCATTTGTAGCCGACTTGACAAACGTATTTTACAGACAACTGAATGTGTTGGAAGTTGAAAAGAAAATGCTAGCAACTCAGTTGATTATCCATTTTCCTAATTTGTGGCCAAAAAAAACTGTTCCCGTCTGTCTAATCTGTTTTCATGAATGACGCATCATAAAATGTAATGGGAAATGTTTTGAAAAGATCTGCAAGCATTTCTTTTGAACTCTTGTCCCTAAATAGCTTTGCTCTCTCTATATATATTTTCATTACTTTGTCTTTCCTCTTCTGTTTTAGTAGTGGCTTAGTAGTTTAGGGTCTTGCTAATACAATCTGTATTATTATTATTATTATTATTATTATTTATTATTGTTATTTTTTCAAGAAAGGACATTTCTTCTGAAGGCCAGTCTGTTTAATCTTCGAGAACCTCCGTCCTTGTTCTGACTTACTTCTGTCATGCTGCTGATTTATTATTGTGTTGTTGTATTTGTTGAAACAGGTTATGGGCAGGATCTGAGTGGCTTTGGACATAGCTTTGCCGACCCTAGCCAGCAGACTGCCTCATATGGTGCCCCTTCTGCACAGCCTACATCAGCACCGCAGCCCACAGCGAGTACTTTTGGTCGTGGGCAAAACCACAATGTCCAGGGCTTCCATCCTTATCGCCGCTGACCATTCCCTTCTGACTTCCTCAATGCAATACAAAACGTCAGGGAATCGATGTTCTGATCACAAAATGCCACTGGATTGTGAGCTTGATGAACATTACAAATGTAACTGGAGGGTGTTTGGGTGTATGTGTGATTGTGTGTGTGTGTAAGTTATGAACAGGGACTATACTCCTTTATGAGGAGGCCACATTTGTTGTGTATTTTTTAGTAGGGCAGCGCTATTTAGCAATAGATTTTCTTGATTGGTGAAACATCAGCACAGAACCACGCCAGTCAGCGGAGTGACAGGGTCTCCCATTTCTTCAGCTTTAATTCTCTTAGGGCAAAAATATTTTATTTTCAATTTTGTGGATTTTTGTTTACTATCTGAGCCTTTGACCATTTTATTTAAAAAAATTTGTTTGAAATAGAACTTATAAATATGTATTATAAACCTGAACTGTGCAATTTTTTAAAAAGAATTTTGTACTATTAAATGTGCGCTTTTCTTGTTTTTATTTAAGGATGTAGTGGATTCCCTCAGGTGGCTGTTTTAGTGCACTTTGCACTTATGCAAAAAAAAAAAAAATAAAGAAATTTGAAATAAACAATTTAAAGATACATGTTTCAGAATGTACTTTTATGGAAAATATAAAGTAATAATATACAGATTCCTCTGGAATTGTTGAAACAACAAGGCTGACTCTTTTACGAGGCCAGAAAAGCATCACGAAAGAAGAAAGCAACAGTTTGGCCGCTGGCTTGATGTAGTTATTGTGAGCAAGTGATATGCAAATATTATAAGTGTTATTTAGGTTTAAAATTGGGTGGTCTGTTGTTATAAATGTAAATATCAGGAAATTAAAGCTGAACTTCTGATCTGTTGTCTCATAGTCATCTTTTGATTTCAAACCCGGATGTTTGTATAGCAATATCCACAGAAATGGCCTTGCTGTTCCAATACTTTGGGAGGAGGCTGTACTACAGAATGTTAATTTTTTTTATGCCTTGTAGTTTATTATATGGAATTTGTTTGGTAATGTATTTTCAGTGAAGGAAGTACTAACGTTTGAGTCACTCAATTTGTGCATGGTGTTAAGTGTGTCAATGGAATGAAAACTTTCATCTCTTTATATATGAATTATTGTTGCAGTATATAACAAATATCTTACTTTTTCAAATCCCAGACCGGGACTTTAATAGCCACAAGTGAATCATTCAGAAAACCTGGAACCACAACAAGTTCTGCTGTGTATATCAGTGCATTTTACAAAATTAATTAAATAGGCATTCAACTATTAAATTAATTTTAATATAGAAGTATGTGCATTTGTAAAGATGGTTATTCTTATAATTATATAATATTTTATAAATAGTTCTCAGATGCTTTTAACCAGTTCTTCTAGTTAGAGAACTTTTAAGAGAATCTTATTTGCCCCCAAAACACACTCCTGCTCCAAGGCCGTGACAGGTATGTTATCTTTAATGTGGGTCAGTATCTTCGGGTCATTTTCGCAGAACTGGAGGGAAAAATCTCAGGGATTTTGATTATGGCAAGTATTGTATGATGCGTTCATTTCAACACGGACCAGAACCTCACAGGAACGTCTCCAACTTGTGGAATCCATGCCATGAAGATTTAAGGCAGTTATGAGAATAAAGGGAGGCCCTGCCCAGTATTAGTGCAGTGTTTCTGTTCCCTGTGACTGTACTTACTTTTAGCTATACAATATTCAGCTATAAAATCACAAATTTGAACTTTACTCATACAAGACCTTTAATGATTTTGGATGACTTTTCCAGCATACATGCTTATTATTATTATTATTATTATTAGCAGAAGCCACACCTGATTCCACCTGTTTAATCAACTGATCTTGGATTTCAGTAGACTCAGGTGTGGCTCCTGCTCAATTGGAATGTAAACCTACACCCACACGGCCCTTTGTGGATCCGGTTTGACACCCCTGACCTAGAGCCTTAACCACTTAAGCTACCACCGCCCCCGTTGTTTGTTTGTTTATTTATTAAAGCAAAAAAAAAAAAAAAAGAAAAAGCCTAGATTTATTCATGAATTATAAAACACCACAAAGAGGTAACACCTTGGGATAATGAGCATCTGTTAAGTATGAAGCTATATTTACAAATGAGGGTTAGGGGCCTTGCTCAGGGGCCCAGCAGTGGCAGCTTGGTGGACCTGGGATTCAAATTCACACACCTTAACCATTAACAGTATGCACTTTAGTATTACCCACTGGGTTAAAATAGAAAATCTAATCCGTTTCAGATTATCTGTGTCAAGTCTAGACGTGTGAAAAGGCCATTTCTAAACCACTCGTTCACGTAATATTTTC
Source organism: Hemibagrus wyckioides (assembly GCF_019097595.1). Classification (NCBI taxonomy): domain Eukaryota; kingdom Metazoa; phylum Chordata; class Actinopteri; order Siluriformes; family Bagridae; genus Hemibagrus; species Hemibagrus wyckioides. The sequence continues at coordinate 17,464,131 of NC_080719.1, forward strand.
TCCACACTACTTCTTTACTTTTACCTTGAGCCATTTTCTTTACTTTTACTCAAGTGAATTGTTTCTACAGAAACGGGACTTTTCCTTCATCACTACTTCTAATGAACAAAAAGACTAAAACAACAAACAAACAAACAAACAAACAAACAAAGCACTCTCAGCCTGCCTCCCCGTTTCAGCCTGCCTGTAGTTTTCTCTCCACGCCGCTAGACGGCGAACTAATATCCGGTCTCTCATCCTAGCCAAAAGAAAAATTTTTTTTTTTTAGCACGAGCCACCGGAACGTACTTCCTTTTCCGGTTTCTCTCTCAAGATGGTAGGTGTTGTTTTATTTCTGTTTTACTACAATCTAATGAAATCCACTGAAAATCCTGGCGGATTCGCGTCGCCTTTTTGTGTTTTTAGATTACTTAAACCTCGCTGTAGTGGTTTTTGACAGTATTTGTTAGCGCCGAGGATTTGGAACTGGTTAATGTGAAGATTATTCGCCAGCGCTTACAGCCGCTGGTCAGGAGCGCGGAGGATGAGCTGAGCTAGCCGCTCTCTTCCAGATACATAAAACTATTCTGTATTTAAATACGAATACTTTCTCCTTCACACGAAGCCCTCAGTCACTGTGTTGTGTGTGAAAAGACAAGTTTGACGAAGTTGACGTTAGCCTGCTAGTCGGGCCTGTGTTAGCTCCATCAAGCTAACATCTTGTGTAGCATCTTGTGTAAATTGGTCATGTTGAGTTAAAGTGTTGTGTGAACATTGTGTGTGTGTGTGTGTGTGTGTGTTTTACAGGCGGACGCAGAGCAGAAGAAGAAGCGTACTTTCAGGAAGTTCACCTACAGAGGAGTGGACCTGGACCAGCTCCTGGACATGTCCTAGTGAGTAACCTAAGGCTCGGTCATTTTCAATTGGTCAAGATTCAAAGAGCTTCATTAATCCGAGGGGCAAATTCCTTTGCCATGTTACAGTTGCTCTGAAAGAGAAAAAAAGAAAGAAAATGTGTACTCCATTATAATAGACTAAATAAATACAAATACGGTACAAATAATAGTGTAGAACTAATATTGCACACAAGGATTGTAAACTGGTGATAAAAAGTGATCATGGTGAAATTGTATTGTACAAGAAAGGCCCATCATTACTATTGCACCCATTATTGATTATTGCACATGGAACGGTCCCAACACTTAAAGGGAGCAATTCTAATTCTCAGTTTAATTGCCACAGGGATGAAAGATCTCCTAAAGCGCTCAGTACAACACTGGGCAGTGATCAGTCTCTGGCCGAATGTGCTCTTCTGATCAGCCAGCACACTGTTAGTGGATGAGGAGGGTTGTCCAGAATTGAAGTTTTTGATCGCATCCTTCTCTCAACAACAGTTTTATCATGTTTAGAGGGTAAATGCAGGGTTTTTCCACTTTAGCACAGATTTACATTCTTGGGGTAAACTGCACAATGCTGTCTAAAATGCAGCTCAAGTCAAGATTTGTGCGAGTACAGAATAAAAGAATTTAATAAAAGATTTCATCCTAAAAAGACAGAAGTCTTGTTACACGCTTTAGTCTCAGTATGTTCACAGAAATTTAAACGAGTAAGAAGGCTCTCCTTTCATTGTATATCCAAATTGGCAGGTGAGTGATTTCTCTGATCAGACCTTACTCACCTGTTAAGGGAGACACCATGATCTTTTGATGGTTCACCCAGCGTGAGGCTCAGCCATGGCACTCTGGTTGTGCTGACCCTTGCGAATTCCCCAAATGTGGGAATCTTGACTGAATAATTTCTGGTAGTGGGGGACGGCATTCGTACTTCCCTCATGTTTTTTAGGCGGTGGCAGCTTAGGTGGTTAAGGCTCTGGGTCTTTGAAGGGAAGATCAGGGTTCAAGCCCCAGCACTGCCAATGTTGGGCCCTTGAACAAGGCCCCCAACCCACCCTGCTCCAGGGGTGCTGCATCATGGCTCACCCTGCGCACTGACCCTAACCCCCAAGAATAGGATATGCGAAAAAAGAATTTCACTGTGCAGTAATGTATATGTGACAGACAACTTGCCTCCTGTCCCTAACCAAGCACTAAGAGTAATCTGCAGCAGTCACTGGTTTAAGATAACGGTCTTATTTTCTTTCTTGGTCATGGTAGCAAAGGTGTTTCAAAATGAGTTGGATGACAGATTTGTTAACGAAGATGTTTCTTCAATACCAGGGCCCATATTCATGAAAATTCTAGTTACAAAATTCTTTGAAATGTGGGTGTTAAAGTGAAATTAAATAGAAGATCCTAGTAAAGATGTTCACAAAGTATATGTATGTATATGAGATGAGTTAAATAGGTAAAACTAGGTTTGTGATTTCAAAGTCTTAAGATTTTTATTTATTTTTTATCTGGACAACCAATCATGGTGTTCAAAAGAACGTTATACCTAGCAACGGTGCCTCCTCTTTGTTTTTCTTTTCCTTGCTCAGTGTTGCTCTGAGATTGGTCCTGAATCTCTCCTAAGCTAAGATTCCAAGTTAGAATTTTTTAAGCTAAATTAGGAGTGCCCAGGTGTCACTTACCAATCCATAATAGAGTGCCTTCGATTTACTTTACCAGTCAATAACTCATTGATTATTTTATTGTATGTGTGAGTGGAAATTGTTTAGCTACCAAACTCAGGTCTTCACTATTTGAGGTTCAACCTGCATCGCTGCCAAAAATATATATTTTTGAATTTAATAATATACTTAAACATCACTCATGGTTCAGTTTTTCACAGGAATCTGTTCATGCCACTTCTCCTTAAGAATTGCCTGTCTCCTTTTTGCTGCATTGCAATGTAATTGCTTAAATCTGTATTTCAGTGAGCAGCTCATGCAGCTGTATGGTGCTCGCCAGAGGAGGAGGTTGAACCGTGGCCTGAGGAGGAAGCAGCAGTCTCTCCTTAAACGTCTGCGCAAGGCCAAGAAGGAGGCACCTCCTATGGAAAAGCCTGAGGTGGTGAAGACCCATCTGCGGGACATGGTCATCCTGCCCGAGATGGTGGGCTCCATGGTCGGCGTGTACAATGGCAAGACCTTCAACCAGGTTGAAATCAAGGTGAGGCAGTGGGAAGTATTGTGCATTCTGTCAAGTATAATGTGAATTGAGGCTACATAAGACATTTTTTAATAATTTGGGATGGGACTTCATTAAACCCTTGTTTTACACGGCACTGGAGCAGGATTGACCTGGGTGCAGATGTTTAGCAATGTGGCAAAAATGTATTATGTGGTCCTAAGTGCTTTATTCACACACCAAATCCATGCCAACATTTTTCTCACCTTGATTGTGCCTTATACATTTTTAGTTAAATTTATTGCTTTTTGGGCAGGTTGTGATTATTTTGCTAAAGGGACAGTGTGTTAAACCCAGATGAAGAGAGCTAATATAAACAACTGATTTTAATGTCTTGATTTTTCCTCTTGCAGCCTGAGATGATTGGTCACTACCTTGGAGAATTCTCCATTACATACAAGCCTGTTAAGCACGGTCGCCCTGGTATTGGAGCCACCCACTCCTCCCGCTTCATTCCTCTGAAGTAAAGCATAATTGATGTAAATAAAAGTGACTTCCATCACATGAATCTTGTCTCTTTCCTGCTTTTTATTTCCAACCAAAACAGTTTATAAAATGAAACCATTTCCAGCTGCAAATTTAAACTATGGAGAGGAAAAAGCTTTGCACATTCAGTGCTTTACAATGATGAAATTTGGTAAACAAAAGTTTTCCTAAACTGTTTGGATATACAAACTCTATTCTTGGTCCTCTTTTAGGTGAAAAATTCAGATGAATTCATGAAAGTCATTAAACAATAGAAAATGGCATACTTTAAAGCTCTTAAAAAACTGGATATGAAAATTAGAAACATCCCATGTCTGCCTTAGGTGGGTGATATTTGTTTACTGAGAGTGGAAGACACATGTAAAGAGTCTAATGTAGAGTCAGCTATAGACTGAGTTGGAATCTTTATATTTTCCTTTACTTCTCGGGAGGAGAAATGTGTGCCATTAAGACAGTTTACAACTATGTATATAGTAGAAAATATAACATTCTCCTCACTGTTGAAAATCTGTGATGTTCTCTTACACTGATGAATCTGCCTAATTTCCATTGTGTACTCATGCACATGTAGTAGTCTTTTGGAGAGTTATTGGCTTTGAGTCTTGCTCTAGTATTACAGTGGTCAGCCCTGCTGTTTCTTTAGAGGTGTTGATTTTGCTAGCGTTTGGTGGAAATGCTGTTTCTGGTTTGGGTTTGTAGGCAGTGGCTGGCTGCCAAAGAAAAAATTCATGCAACAAAGTATTGACTGTATCAGGGCACTCCATCATCACCATATGACTTCCTTCTTCGATGACTTTCAAGAAGCCCAGAAGTAGTATCTGTCGAGACACTGAGTGTAATTATACTGTTATGGACTGTTCATAACACCACATAAGATCACAGATTAACAGGCAGCACTGAAATGTTTACCTCTGCCATGCGCTGATCCTCTTGTATTGGCACAAACCTGTCATACATGCCATGTACCAGGAGGATTGGCACAGTGAGTTCAGCATGGTACACCTCATCACCCTCTGGCCAGTACTGCCCATTCATTGTTGACCGCAGCACAAAAGACGATACATTGAAGGCATTTTTTTCTTTCAGAAGTTTCTTTTCCTTCGGGCCATGATGAGCAAAACCAGCCCTAGAGAAACAAACCATTAGTCCAGAGAATCAGTAAACATGAAAACATGCTAGTGGCTAGTATAACAAACAAAAAAAAAAGGCTTTTGAAAACAATCTCACATGAGGAAGCTCCACGATAGGCATGGCGACAACCAGTGGAGTACACATGATGGCAGATTGAAGACCGAACAGAGGCTGGGTTCCAGGGCAGTAGGGCCACCACCGTTAATCATCACCACTTTGTGAACTTGATCTGGATACTCATGAGCCAGAAAGGTGCAGAAAGACACTCTAAATGAAAAAGGGAAAGACAAAAAAGTAGAAAATTTCAATGCCAATGTTAAAAATAAGAATAAATGAGACAGCAGAGAAAGACTCTTACCCATAGGAATGCCCAATGAGAATATTCCGTCGTTTTGCATATCTCATGAATATGATTCTTACATCATCAGCAAGGGCGTAAAATGTGTAGGCAGCTGTGATTTGAGGTGCAGAGCTGGCTCCATGGCCGGCTAGGTCTGGTGCGATCACCTCATAACCGAGCTGAGAGAAATAGTCCAGCTGGTTCTCCCAAATATCCATAGAGCCTCCTACTCCATGAATGAAGAACAAGGCCACATCAGGGTGTGTCTCTTTGCACCGGGTGATCTTGCGTTCACAGTCGATTATCACGGTGCGCTTGGGCTTGCACCATCTGCGCTGTGGCTGCTCATGTGTTCCTGCCATGCTGGACTCTACAGCCTGTCCTGATGCTGTGTTGTTACTGTCCAGAACATCCACTTCCACAGCACTCTCTCCATTTTGGCAGCCCACCAGCTCTGGGTGAGTTGCTTCACTCATGTTCTCAATGAATAACTGTCCATTGTGATACATAGTGATTTTCCTCTTACAGCTCAATGTACCCACCTCTCCTGTATCTGGTTCCTCTATCACAGCTCGCTGAGGGATAATATGACAGATACGTATCACTCTGCCAGGCTTTGCCTCCATAAACTCGAAATGGTCTGCAGGCTCAGACGTTTTAATAGGGACCACAATGTTTGCAGACTTCCCAGATAAACAACACAGAATTCCATCTATGATGTCGGTCAGCATAATGATCACCCGTGGCTGAGAGAATTTCACAACAACTTGGTGTATGCAGGTGACCCTGCGCTTCTAAAACAACAAAACAGGTATCTATGTTAAACATGTTTTTTATTCTCTCCTACTAATATTCCTTCCTTCTGTCTTAGTATTTTTAAGAATTTAGAAATTTTGTTATCGCTCTTCATCAGATGTGGTCGGACCTCTGGGGCCCATGTGTTTCAGCTGTTCAACAAAAGATAATCGTTGTCATTCACAACTCTGTATATTTTACATTTTGTTGAAATACTAATGACCTCTTTTGGTGACCCAGTGTTTAATTAAATAAATTAAATCTATTAATCTGCTCCCCCTGTCTAGATGTTATGCAGTTGTGGGGCAGTACACTGGAAAAGACTTAAAAAAAATTAAAGGAGTGCTAATAGAGGCCCATAAGGGCAATAACCACTTTGACATATGCTTGGAAGAGGAGCTGTGGACAGTTAATAGGGCTGCCAGATTGGACTAGTCTAAAGATCTTGTAGCAAATGAACAGAATTTCATTTCAGAGAGACCTTTACATGAAAGGGTGTACCTGGTCGGCAACAATGCTTAGGTAGGTGATACGTGTCAAAGTTACATCCACATGGATGGCAAGACCCAAGGTTTCCCAGCCTAACATTGCACAGAGCATGACACATAATGTTATGCCTGATCGGTGTATATATACAGCATATATACATATACATTGAGCACTTGGCTATTAATAGATTATTATTATTATTATTATTATTATTATTATTATTTCTATTGACACCTGACTTAAAACTTTCTATTAAAGGTACTGAAATACCTCTCTGAGTTAGCATTATTCAGTTTAGTGCAAATCTGTGAAAGTATAGCAGCTGAACCTCTAGCCATTACAAATATTTTCCACAGTAAGTGTGGAAGAAAGATAATTATTTACAAGACTACATATACTAAATAAAGAATATAAACACAATATAGAATATATAAGCTACTAGCATGATTAAAATATATATATATATATATATATATATATATATATATATATATATATATATATATATATATATATATATACTTTAACTGGAATAATTATGTTTAGCAAGTTACCTAACTTACCTAATAGATAACTAAAGCGAGGCATAAACAAGTTGTAATATTTGTTCTTCATCCAGTTGAAGTGTTGTGGAAGAACATTGCTGATGATCTGCTGCAAATAATCCAACAGTGTAATCCAACCTGAATCTGTTATTCTGTGGTAAATTTCAGAACTACAGCTGCTTTTCTTCCCTGTGTGAAACTTTTAAATCATGTCTATCCGTTGTTCGCCTTTAGCTCAAGTCTGTTTATTTCTTTTCGGTCTACTGACTGTAAATCTTCAGATTAGAGAGGGATTACACCTGCAGGCCATCTGCTGCCACAACAAGAAGTTATGGCGCTTCTTGTTTCTACAATTCTGCAGTAACAATAGTGTCCTCTGCTGGGTGATTAACAGATTTGCTGTTGAAGCTGCAGTGTGGGGTTCAAACACTTTAAGCAAAACATAACCACTTTGATTGGTCTTAATTATAGCCAAAAACTAATTACTGATAATTAAGCATTAAAAGATGACTTTTATCACCATTCAAGCCATGTTAGCTTACCATGTGTTCTGATAAAGTGTTGGATATACACCGATCAGCTATAACATTATGACACAGTGAAGTGAATATCACTGATTATCTCCTCATCATGGCACCTGTTAGTGGGTGGGATATATTAGGCAGCAAGTGAACATTTTGTCCTCAAAGTTGATGTGTTAGAAGCAGGAAAAATGGGCAAATGTAAGGATTTGAGCGAGTTTGACAAGGGCCAAATTGTGATGGCTAGACGACTGGATCAGAGCATCTCCAAAACTGCAGATCTTGTGGGGTGTTCCCGGTCTGCAGTGGTCAGGATCTATCAAAAGTGTTCCAAGGAAGGAACAGTGGTGAATTGGCGACAGGGTTATGTGCAACCAAGGCTCATTGATGCACGTGGGGAGTGAAGGCTGGCCCGTGTGATCCGATCCAACAGACGAGCTACTGTTGCTTAAATTACTGAAGACGTTAATGCTGGTTCTGATAGAAAGGATATCTGTGAAAGTGTATTCTGTCAGAATACACAGTGCATGATGGGTCAGGGACCAACACAATATTAGGCAGGTGGTCATAATGTTATGCCTGGTTGGTGTATAGTAGAACACTGTATTAATACTCCGTAGGGCCTCAATTTGCTCTCAAAACAGCCTCAATTCATCATGGCACAGATTCCACACCATGTTGGAAACCTTCCTTTGAGATTCTGGTCCATGTTGACATGACTGCATCACACAATTCCTATAGATTTTAAAGGTGCACTTCCACATCCTAAAGTTGACTGGGAAGACCACTGAAGGACATTGAAGTCATTGTCATGTTTATGAAACCAGTTTGAGGTGACTTTTGCTTTATGACTAGAAGCAAAGATTAGATTAGATTCGAAAACGAAGTGAGTTGAGTTAATGACGGGATGCACATGGTCAGTAACAATACTCAAATACACTGTGGCATTCAAGTCATGACTTACTGGTACGAAACAGCCCAAAGTTTGCCAAGAAATCAATCCCCACACCATATAAGACCACCCCCACCAGCCTGGACTGTTGAAACAAGGCAAGTTGGGTCCATAAATCCATGCTGTTGGTCCCAAACTCTGACCATGTACCTCAACAGAAATGCAGATTCATCAGACCACCGCAGCCTCAGCTATCTGTTCTTGGCTGAAAGAAGTGGAACCCAGTTTGGTCTTCTGCTGTTGTAGCTCATCTGTTCAAGTTTCAATGTGTTGTGCAATCCAAGATGATTTTCTGCTCTAAACAATTGTACAGAGTGGTTATTTGAGTTACTGTAACCTTTCTGGCAGATGATCTACAACAGCAGAAGGCCTATGGCCAAATCTTAACCTTCTGGCAGACTCTGTTAGGTGTTGCACTAAAATATTTTGACACTTAGTGAAATTATTAACTCTGTAAGGCTTCACAAGAGCACATGTGCCAATATCCATAAAACTATCACTGATTGGTGAGAGTATTTAGCAGAGGGTTCTTCTTTTCACTGTATGCATTTCCTCTAAGCATTTGATTTTCTTACAGACAAATCCAGCTCTCTGGGAGCGAATCTGTCACCCAGTGAGTTTGTTGTCATAGAGGTGACTAGTAATTGATTATGAAAAACAAAATCTTTACAATCTCAAAAATAAACAAAACTGTGCAACCGTGACAACCTCACCCCGTATTTCCTCACAGTCTCATCCATGTGTCCATCTAACACACCTCTGTGTGATTTTAGATGATGGCCTCAACTCTCATGATCACATGACATCAACCCCTGACTGAACAATCTGTTTAAATCTGCATATAAGTTTCCTAATATCCATGTACAGTGATGGATATCATTTCTACTATGTGTCTCCACCGGATTCTTTGAGTGGCAAGAATTAGATTAAAAACGCACAGCATCACATTAGCACCTGACTCCAGACTACGTGCCTGCACCCCAACTCAGGTGTTTAACCTCAGGACGACTGGATTGTACTGGATTGACTGGTTCCGGCTCCTGAGTGAGGAAGTGAGCTTTAACGTTGCATGTTTTTCCTAATCAGTCTGAATAAGATCGTCTGCCAAATGAAAAATGTAGTGTAAACAACAAACATTAATGATACCAAAACCTTTTTGTTTAACTGAAGCATTTCTTTAAACATTACACGATCACAATCTCTCCCTCTCTCTGTCGAGCTATACATCCCACTCCCGAGATCCCAGCGTGACCACTTCTTCTTTTCGGACCTGCCTGATCCATCCAGACGCTCTACCCCGGTTGGAGTCTTGTTGCTTGGTGGTGCTCACTGATGCTGTAGATAGATCTGTGTGGACAGCCTGTGACAAGGGGACTGCTGTGGACAGAGCCACTTGGAGACTATCACACCGTCACAGAACTGCCGTTACATCTGTCAGCTTGTGACAGCAAGGAATTAGTGTCTATAATGAACTCAGAAACTACACTGACCTAATAGTTCCTTGGTTGCTGTTGTAGAAAGGACATTATTTCTGTCCAGTCTCACCCAAATGAGGGATCACCCTTCTGAGCCTGGTTCCTCTCAAGGTTTCTTCCTCACATCATCTCAGGGAGTTTTCCTTGCCACCGTCTCCTCATTAGAGACCTCACTGGCTTACTCATTAGGGATAAAATAGTTATTTAACTTAAACTTTATAATTTTATTCTCTTCTCTGTTTCTATACTTCTGTAAAGCTGCTTTGAGAGAATGTCCATTGTTAAAAGCGCTATACAAATAAACTGAATTGAATATATGGGTATGTCAGTTATGTTATTGTCAGTATATATCTGTAACAGTCAGTTACATGTAAAAATGTGTTATCAAAATGTAGTAAAATAATAGTCTATGTAAAAATAAAAAAAAATTTCCCCAATCTTTGTAACCCAAATAAAGAGAAAAAACCCATCTTAGCCATGAAAGTTTGGGTTAGTTTTGGGCAGTTTTTTTTTAGTAAAATGGGCTAATTTTGAGGTTTTTGTTCTCTTAAAAGCCCAAACCCAAACTTCAAGGGGCTTAATGGCTATTTTTTAAAATCATTTTCCATAAAGAGTAATTGGAAAATGTCATTCACTACCCAGGAACAAAAATCGTGTTACATAGTGTAATGAGATGCTTCTCTTGCCAAACCCAAGTACTCTAGCACTACTAGAGTTTATTACACATGGTTTAGCCAACACTATTGGCTTGTTCTGCATTGCAATCTTTTAATAATACAACAAACACACAACAGAACTTTGCAGTAAAGAGGGAAAAAGAACATTTAAAGAGAAACTACTGACACCTTAGTCTTTCCTGACATTGCATTTAGCCAGTGGTCTAAACACCATGAACGGGATATATTCTAATTAAAAACATGAGAGGGACACATGCAGAAACCTCTTTTAACAGATGTTACCTCTTGCATTACTACAAACATATCTTTTTTCCATTCATGTTTATTCAAGCAGATAAAAAGTAGTACTGTAACTCTGATTAGTGCTTGAAGACCAAGCAAAAAAACCAAAGCATGGCACTGAACTCCAACATATAACAAACCATCTTTACTCTCATCTAAGTACAACCATAATGTGCAGGGCAAAATACCTGAACTGGTCAAGCACATAGAGGGCTTCCTATCATATTTTCAGTGAAACACCGGATGGAAAAATCCAATTGCCTGAGAATCTACAAAGGGCCTAACTGGATGGATGACATTAGCTATTTGGCCTCACCCTCATTTACACCTTTAAGTATGAAATTTGGTTGAATTCTTGGCGAGTAATTTAACATATCCAAGACAGTATCACTGAAACAATTTCCAAGACATGTGAAAGATCAAAATCTTAACAGTGCATTCATGCACAATTAGGCACACGCTAGGGAGATACCACATCACTTACACCAGTACTCCTACATCTAAATTTGTCCGAAAAAAAAGAAAAAAAAAGAAAAATTGATTTTCACATTTCTATGAACTAACTGCCTCTCAGTACAGGAAAAAAAAAATCCACAGCTGAGCTAGTGGGAATGATTCTTAAACTGGACTTAAAATTTGCACACACACGCACAACACTGTGTGATGCAGTCTAAGTTTGCCGCACACTGCCAAATTCCTGCAAGTTGAAGACTGATGTCTCTTCGTGCCAGCACTCAAGTCGCCCTACCCTACCTGAGCAAATTTCAGTGCACCAGGTCCACAGATTCTGGCAGTGGAAGCTAATAGCGACCCTAAGTGTTTATCACCAGGCTGTAAGGATGCACATTAGGACAGTTTGACAGGAAGCGCTGAATTAAAAAACAAAACAAAACAAAACACACACACCATAAAAAGGTCTCACTTTTCTTTTTCATTTTTAAAGCCAGTCTCATGTGCAGGTGTCTACAAGAAATGTAGACCATGTATTATTCTGAAAAGGCTGTCATTTTTTGTGCCTGTCCCTGTGCTGTTTTGGTAACAATCCAGTTTAGGAGTCTTCGTTCATTTCCTGACTGTCGGTCCGTGCGATTTTGCGTGATGGTGCGGGACTGCCTCCTTCTCCCTGCTCTTGCTCCCGTTCCCGCTTCTTGGCGGCGTTCTGCACACAAACACAATTTATAACATATAAAGGTTCCTTATAATTAATTGTCATGTAATTAGCATTACATCATTCGATTCCATTATGCCAAAAATACTGAATCCATCACACTAAAGGTTCTCTCTGAAGGAGCCTGGTATAATTCTACATAGTTTACCTTTCAACAAAAAAATTCCAACTTGAACCCCTTTAAAAAGCCTGATCCATTAGGCAAAAAAAAAAAAAAACCTGAGAAAACTCTTCATTTTCCTTCTAAATATGCAGAATTGCCCTACAGAGCTGAGGTGTCAACACAGCTTTCAGATTTATTGCTAAATCAACATGTGGTGCAAAAACGTGAAACACGATACAATAAATGCGATTTCTTTTCATTAGTGACAAGCAGAAAATGAGCCATGCTGAAAAATAAAACCTTCCTCGCATTACTTAGACACTTCTTGATCTCTTCTGGGGGAATGCGTATCAAAAAAAAAAAAAAAAACAGAAAAAAGAAAGAACAAGAGCAACTGCATTTTACCAGACACCACTTTCAAACACATTTTCATCCAGGAGAGGGAGCTGTGTTCAGATGAAGAGGAAAAGGATCTGACTGTGTCCTGGACCTCAGCCATTATTGTTGAGGGTACTTCACCACCCGTGTAAAGGGAATACCTGAAGCTTCTTACAGACTCATTTCCCACCTTCTTTCTGGATTCATTGCAATCAATCTAAATCATCAAGCTTTTCAGAATTACTAATTAAACATCATAAGTGTTCATATGACTATATCAACCATCAGAGTGGGGAAAAGTGTAAGATTTCCTGGGATTTTCACAAACACAGACTGTAGAGTTGACTCAGAATTGTGCAGTAAAGAAAATCACCCAATGAGTGTCAGTTCTGCTGACAGAGAATGACCAGACTGGGTCAAGGTGACAGAAAAAGACACAAAGAACTGCTCTGTACAATTGTGGAGATCAGAATAGCATCTCAGAATGCAGTGTGTTGAACCTTGAGGTGCATGAGCTACAACAGAAGAAGACCACATCAGGTTCCTCTTCTGTCATCCAAAAACAGAAAGCTGAGGAAAGCACAGGCTCACCAAAACTGTACAGTTGAAGACTAAAAAAGAGGAGCGTGGGCTGATGAATCTGGATTTCTGCTGAGGCACACAGGTGCTATGGTCAGAATTTGGCACCAGCAGCATGAATTCATGGACCCAACCTGCTTTGTTTCAACAGTCTAATACAGGTCGTTTAATACCAGTCAGTCATGCCTTGAATGCCACAGTGTCTTTGAGTATTGTTGCTGACCATGTGCATCCCGTCATGGACACAATTTACCGTCTTCTAATTGCTACTTCCAGCATGATCATGCACCATGTTGCAAAGCAAAAGTAGTCTCTAACTGGTTTCATGAACATGACAAATGACTTCGGTGTCCTTCAGAGGTCTTCCCAGTCACAGGTTCTGACTCCAATAGGGATGTGGGAGAATGAAAGATTCACAGCACAAAAATCAAGTCAACATGGACCAGAATCTCAAATGAATGTTTCCAACATCCAAGCCATGAAGAATTGTAGCTGATTTGAGAGCAGCGGAAGGCTCTACCCAGTATTAGTACACGGTTCCTAATAAAGTGTCCAGTGAATGTGTATATATTTGCTTTTCCTTTGTGGTTTTCTGCATGCCACTAATAAAATGTAATACCATTTGTGGATTGCATTTCACATTTCTGCATCACGGTGACTGCTTTTTACTCGGATGTGAACCCTTTTATTACTTATTTATAAATATAGATTTGTGGAGTCACACTGCTGGCTGCAAACAGAAAACCCTGAAATGGGCTTTTACATGTTTATCTTGCTGAATTTCATAACAATAATGCTGTGATTACTTTGTTAAATTAAAGAGGTGACAAATATCAGAGGGCTAATTACACTGAGGGGCATAATATTGTGTGTTGCATAACGCTGTGCAAAAGTAACAACATTCTGCTTGTTTCATAACAAAATAACATTAACACCTACAGCAACTGCTGATGGAGTGAACATTAAAATCAGAGCTTCAGCACTGTGTGGGAAAGAGGACTGCTAACATATCAGTAATAAAGAAATAGCTATTACTCTCCACATTATCTTCATTTAGCACGTTTGAGGAGCTGATTGCGGAGCTGTTTCTTGTTCATACTTAGTGGCCGATGAATATCTGACATTGCTGCTGTTTTTCCAATGTGCGAGGATCAGCTTGCAATCATGGTGGCTTATATACACGGATGCTACCTGCTAAAGTAAAATTTCAGTATGTAAACAAACACGCTAAGATGCACATACCTTTTTGTCCCACTGTTGATGGAGGTAGCGCAAAAGAATATTTGTTTTCTCTGTGACAATAACTGTAGAGAGAGGACACAGAGTTATCGATGCATGTTTTTCCTCCACATACGCCATAGCCGATCATATGAACACTTACTCTGCTCTGATGGATATTCCCGTGTTGGCAGATAAACTGATGGTCTTCTATTCTGTAACAGATCATAAACACTTATTTAATGCAACACACTATTGCGAGCAAACTGAGTACACTATTGTACTGCAAACTGAGATGACCGAAACCACACCATCTGTCAAAGTGTGATATTCACAGTACCACAGCGGGAATTTCACATTTCAAAACGGTTAAAAAGATTACCGATGCTTTGCACACAGAGTCTGCATGGAATCTACTGAAGTTGCTCTTGTTGTAGACCGGGAGACCTTTCAGGAAATCCGCCTGGGAATAACAGAATTGTTAAATGTAGAAAAAAGTTTACATTCAGAAATTCAACATGTGAGGGCCTAATATGAATTTGAGAAAAAGAACACATATTTTCCTTAGTCTGACCTGAGAGGCAGAAAAGAAAGAATTGAAGGGCTCGACTGATTTACATAGTCGACAGCCAACATCAGTCAAGATATACCACACCTCTCTCTGATATTAAACACATTTGAGAATAGCTTTGCATAAAACAGAGAGGATTTCTCATTGCCAGATTTACATAAACCAGTTGAATTTAATGAGGTTGATATTGTGGCTGAGGAGATGCCATGTGTTTTTTGTAGTTATGCCATATACCCCAACCAGGTATAACATTACGACCACCTGTCTAATACTGGTGTTGCAGCCCTGACCTGTCATGCACTGTGTATTCTGACACTTTTCTATCAGAACCAGCATTAACTTCTTCAGCAATTTGAGCAAGAGTAGCTCGTCCCCAGCCCCAGCCTTCACTCCCCACGTGCATCAAGGCGACTTGGCCACCCATCTCTCTGTCGCTGGTTCACCACTGTTCCTTCCTTGGAACACTTTTGATAGAAACTGACCACTGCAGACTGGGAACACCCCACAAGAGCTGCAGTTTTGGAGATGCTCTGATCCAGTGGTCTAGCCATCACAATTTGTCCTTTCGTCAAACTCGCTCAAATCCTTACGCTTGACCATTTTTCCTGTTTCTAACACATCAACTTTGAGGACAAAATGTTCACTTGCTGCCTAATATATCCCACCCACTAACAGGTGCCATGATGAGGAGATAATCAGTGTTCTCACCTCTCAGTGCTCATAATGTTATGCCTGATCGGTATATATTTGAGCCGTGGTTGACCTTCAACGATGGACCCAGTGACAGGATGTTGCAAGGTCATTAGTAGGAATATTGAATAGTAGGACTACAGCTAAATGGATGACACTTTAAACATATAATTTCTAAATGGTCTGTTCTTTATTTTTTCCCCCCACATAAATATTATCAGCCTGATGTCCATAACACTAAGTGACAGATATATAAAGCTCTGAAACACTGCAGCAGAGAAAGCCACATCCAAACATTATTCATCAGTGCTGTAAAGCCATACATTTATGTCACAAATATAACTCAGATTCACCTACTGGTTATTTACAAAATGCAAAAACGAGAGGCAAACATAAACAACAGACTAGAAAGTGACAGCTAATGTAAACAGGAGTGTATCTTTTAGAATACACTCTCTCTGGTTTTGGGTTAAGGTCAGTGGTTTGAGCGTTTTGGAGCAAGCCTGGGCGTTTTCCAGTCCAGATACTGAGCTGATCACAACTGAGAGCTAACTCTGGCGATAGTGTGAACTTGTGTCACCTTATAACCAAACCTGGTTAATAGTTACACGAAAGTTAAGGAGCAATGTGTTAACAATATCAGTGTATTATGTTGAGCTAATATATGACTAAAAACTATCGTCTTGCTGACCTGCTAGACATATAAACACGGACGTAAGAAGAGAAGCCAGAATGAGTCCAACTTGACAGAAAGATAGCAGCTGGCTTAGCTACTAGGTTACCGGTTACACTGCTAACAACGTAAACAACCTGCTAGTAAAGTGTCGACAGTAATTGATAATATATTAGAATTATTTGCCATAAACATATGAACTGCTCCACGTGATGTAGGGTCGATTTGTAGCTGATCAACAACATGGTACACAAAAACGGCTGACCCAAGTACCTAGCTAGCTAGCGATATCACGTAGCTCTAGACTACAGCTCAAGATCAGTTAGAATGTATGTTATGATAAAACAAAAATAAAACACTACATAATATCCATTCACTTACTTTGTCCATTGTGATATTGTGATTTAGATCCAAGAGTGCTGCCTTGGAAGCCACCAGCACTAGCCGCTATGCTAGCAAAACAGGATTACACGGCTAGCTTATGTAGCTAGCTCAAATAACCACAGGGCCAAACTAATTCTATGCCGACAAATGACCAGCCGGCTAGCACTCAGATAGATCGAGTTTTTCTGCTCTGTCTGTCAAACTCACAGCAAAGTAGCAGTACAAAATCCACACTTTGAGAAAACAAGTCTAACAAGAAACATTACATGTACGTGTGACTAGCCGATGGACTGCGCCTAACGGAGGGAGGGTTGCCAGGTTTAGGAAATATACCCATTGGTGCCGGCTTTTTTCAGGGGAAGGCACCAAAAATCGCCAGATGTTTTGTGATTAATTCATAATCATTACACAGCGCATTTTTTTAAAAATGCGTTTATTATTAATTAGATTATATTAGGTACAGGTTTGAGTCCATGATGCTGTGTATGAGCTGTTACTATAAAAAAAAATATATTAAAACAACATTTATATGAACCTATTGGTCATGTTACTGCCGGAACTACTTTCCGAGCCGCGGCTGTTATGTAAGGACAGGTTGTTTTATTCCACCTATACTACAGCAATTTGCAGTTAAAAACATTGTTAATGAGCAATAGTTTACAAAAAAAAACTATTAAAAATATATAATTAAAAAAAATGATTAATGAGCAAATCATTTTAGATTTGAATAGTTTACAGTTAGGGTTAATGTTGTGGGTTTAAAAATAGAAACTAGTAAATCTCAATATAGAATATCATATCATTAATTTAGGGATAAACTGATATATTTGTGTTCACTGTTAAAAGGTTAAACATATAAATTGAATTGTTACACTTTCTTATTATTAAGCCGTGACATCAGTATCATGAACATCACTGTCAGTTAAAACAACTCAGAACCAGACAGGCAAACTGTAAATTTAAAACTGTTTATTATTCCATTTCAGGTCTTACAAAAATATGACAAAAATAAATCAACAGAAATAAATAAGACCATTTGCTATGAACATTTTCTTTGAAAATGAAAGAAACTTTACAGTGGTGTATTGGAAGAGCATGTTAGTTTGTGAGGTTGCCTTCAGAGAAGGAATTCTACACACTTGAGTACTACTAGGCTCTCGTTTTTTTCCACTGTCTGTAACCGCACATTTCCGCTTCTGAGTGGCAATTTCTTCAGAGTATAAATCAATAGCCCATTAATTATTCACAGTAGGGTCGAACATAAACCACGGTTCCTAAGTCACATATAAGGTATTCTTATAGATTAGTAAAAAATAAATGTCTGATCTTATTAAATAACGCTCACTGGTGATGACAATAACTGCTGGACAGATATGACAGAAACCTTGCAGCATCCATGTTGCTCTCCAGTTAAAGTAAGACATAAAACTCAGCGCCTTTGCCTAAATACAGAGTAACACTCAAGGTAATAGGGTATGAATTATAGCTTACTGTTTTATATTTGTCGAACACAGACATCGTGCCTCAGTGTAAGCCACATCAGGCAGCGTTCTCTCTGCACAGAGTAAATTCTTTCTGCACAATGGAATAAGAGACTTTTTCTGTCAAGGAAATATTGTTATTAATAAATAATGAAATTGAAATGAAAATCTATTTTAAACCACAGTTATATCTACCTGGTCCAGAAATATTACATGTGTTGCGCTAATACTCCAGAGGTTTCTTTGTCTTAAGATCCAAATTCGCAATATTTTCCACATGATAAATTTGAGAATTATAATTTGATGCTTAATAACACCTTTTTATTTGAATAGTTTCAAATATGCAGTTGATTATGATCTATTTTTAATGGATCTTTTTCAAGTGTTATTATTTGTTTTAAAACACACTTCTTATAGCATTAGATACTGGCAAAGAAGCATCACAACTGCCTTTCAATATTAAATATAAATAGCTACATATATAAAAGACAGTTAATAGGGAATAGCTTTGTCATTAATAGGTGACTAACATGTAATTTTGTATTATACTAGAGCACAGATGGAATATTAGAAAAAACGTAATCTACCATTTTGAATTGTGCGTTTGTGAGTTTAGGGGTATGACTTATTCATAACACAAGAAGTCTCTTAAATATGTACAATTTCTATTTAAGACCCAATGGAAGCACAGAACTAATTCAAAGGTTTGGATAGGGCTAACAGTTGGTTTGTTTGAACAACATTAAACATAAAAGTTAACATCGCATATGACCAGTCACAATGTCTTGTTAAGATTCTACTTTTTGACATTATTCGACATTCAGGACGTAAAACCTCAGATCTGGATGAATAAGGATTATTGTTCAGGCTGACATATTATTGCAACAGTTATTTGAGCCAACTCTGTCAACGAAATAAGGAAATAAGTGCATAGTTCCTGTTACCTACCACATTACTATAATATTATGGAATCAAATCAAGTACTTCACTGATATTTAACAGAATTGCTTTAGTTCAAATACACTGTGGGGCATCTCAAGACCATTGTTTAATTACTGGCTTATCATTCCTCTCACATTGTCTTTTGTTCATCTTGGATTTTGGGTAATGCTAGTAAAACATGAACATAAAAAAAATAATACTGTGCAAATTGCTTGCCTTTCCAGATTGGGATCAATTCCGTTTCAGTTATTTTAATTCATTTGCAGTTCAGCCAATGAGCAGATTGCTGAAATCCAACTATAGGCTACATTTTAAAGCTAATGGTATTAATGCGAATACAAAAACGAACTGATACTGAATTAATGGATCTGTATCCACCTTCTGTGTCCAATCTCCATTTCCACTTTCTATGTCCGGCAATGAAACGCTGCTTTCTTCCACCTTCCTTCAAATAATCATCAGAGCTGCAAGGATATTTTTGCAAACGAAACGCATCTTCTGGTAAAATATTCCAAGCAGTTATGGCTTTACAAGGAAATGATATCACAATGCACAAAAGTGTTTCTGGTAGTTTAACTTTGGCAAGTAATGAAATCAGAATTATCAAAATAAACAAGGTAGGAATGAAGAGGCAAATAAACAGGTTAGACCAAGTTAGATAAAGCACCGAGATGTTCAGAAACCAGATGGGTTAATAATGCTTCTGTAGTGCATTGCAATGAAAACAATAATTAAGCATTTGCATACATTATGAGGCAAGCTGGTGTTCTCCTATTCTTAGCAAAGTCTTTCCCTCCCACCAGCAGTAGGATTTAGTGCAAAATGTTCTCTGAGGCTGCAACTAGTATGAACTGTGGAAATGGAAATGCTACGCATTACTACACTTCCTCCCAGAATCCCCTTTGCCTGTATTTATTTTTTTTTGTTACGATGGTCCAGCAGGCTTTTGAGTAGCAAATCAAGGGAATGTCTTCTCCACAAATCAAAAACCAGTGTAAGAACTGAAAAAAGTGAATGTTGAGGTCAAATCCTATCGTCTAGGTTAATTATATTAAAGATGCACAGGAGGACTCGTACACAATTTTTTTTTTTGATTTTAGTACCATGATAGTCTTGATCGCCAGCATTTTCTATGTTTTTAGGGTATACTAACAAAGGAGGGGAAAGCCTGTTTAAGCGGCTATCTGCACTTCAGCAATAAGAGACTGTATTTTGAAAAAGCCACCACACTTCCTTTATCCATCCATACACTATACTCTCGCGTTCACAGTTTGCCCTTGCCACACTTGCCTCAAGTTTTTATGCAGTCCTACAAACCATCAGAATGACTCCAGACTCCTGTTCTTCACAAACCTGTGTATCTGTCAGTCAGAACAAAGATATTGCATTTTCTTCAATTTGATTCTACATGTTCTAGTGATGCAGGAATTTCTATCACTTGCAGGTTTACAGCACCTCCTTATTCATGAAATACTGCTGCAATTGCTAAACTAAACCAGCTGCTTTAAGTATAAAAAAATTTCAGGAATAAAAACACTCACAGGTCAAACTGAATGTTCAGATTATAAATCTGTGGTGTTTTTCTTTTTCTTTTTTTTTTGAAGGTCTTACTGTATGATATAAAACTGATGGTAAAATATTTTTAAACACTACGAAGGGTGCTTAAAATGCTTACAATTTTCAGACCATGATAACTTGATAAACTGTACTATTCTTTCAGGAATATCATTTTCAAAACGCATTAGAAATGCTGCTCATGCATTCCTGTATGTATTGTAGACAAAAGGCATTGTGTGTGTATGTAGGGGGAGTCATCTTTGAAAAGCCTATGTTCCTCAGCAAAAAAAGGCTCAGTCTTTCACTGTGCTTAAGGGCACTGAGAGGACCTTCTGTATCCGTTTGTTAGTCATTTTTCTACAGTAGGTGTTTTTTTTATTGGATTTAGATTTTAGGGACTGAGGATTCAGAGTCTAATGAGTGTCCATTCTCCTGTTCCTCTTCCCCTGTTGATGGGATCTCGTCTAACACATCATTGAGATCAGACTTTGTCAGCGGTTTCTCCATTGGCTGCACCCCCTCCCCTGGTTTTGTGAGTTGAGCCCCATTCATACATGCCCCACCATCCGATTTGCCAAAATTAAACAGTTTCCCAGGATTGAAGGACTTGCTGGGGGACTGTGATCTCTCCTGTCCGAGTGCAGCCATGCTGGTATTGGCCGAAACTGAAGCTGCTGCCGCTTCCTTTTTGTTTTCTGGAGACTTGAGGAACTTGAAGCTAAGGAAGCCCGGGAGCTTCGGTTCGCTCCCCGTTGGTGACTGTGGTGAACGGGCTGTGCCGGATGAAAACTTACTTTGCAGAGGGATGATTTGTTTCAGTTTCATTACATTATTGTTGGCCAGTAGTGAGCTGGGTCTCTTCGGTTTGTCGCTTACAGATCCTCCAGCACCTCCGCCCGATCTGGATTTGCCTCCTTGGCTCTTTTCATGATGGTGGTCGCTTCCAGATGCATCAGACCGTCCGTCGTCTCGCTCACGCCGGGCCTGGTACTCAGCTTGCCTTTGCCGTTCTTCCTCTTCTCTTTTTCTCCTCTGCTGTTGCTGGAAGTGCTGCTGTGCTTGGCGCTCGTGCTTCTGGCAAGATCCAAGCACACACGCATTACACACCAGCAGGAGAAATGAAAAATACTTTTAAAGCCTGCTAATGAATGAGATCTACCTTGAATGCCTCCCTGCGCTGAAACTCCAGTTTGGCCATTTCTTCTCTTACCCAGCTGGGGATGTCAGGGATTGCCACATGAATGACATATTTCAGTAAGACAGCAAAGTGCTACAAGGCGAAGAAAATATATTTTAGTAACAGGTATGTCATAACATAAACTACTGGAGAATACAACAAAAGAGTTCAGCATGTCTATGTGTGGTGAGTGAGTGTACCTCTAAAATCACGATTGAGATGATGGCCATCTCAGGACTCAGCCAAGGGAAGAGCCTCTGTAGCTGCCCACACTGACCGATCAAATAACAGTTCACAATGATTGCTATCAGACCCATAGCCTCCATCAGTGTCTGTGCGACAAAAGATACAGTCATGCCATCATCTTTCAACAGTCTTTAAAAGATCATTTATAGAGCTCATGTATTTGGTAGATGGTGATGTCGTTCTAACCTGCCACTGTCCAATGCTTTCAACTCTCATGCCAAATGGCCTCTGGAGGCTTGTGCAGAGCTTAAAGGCATCACTGCGGATCTCGATGATATTGTTAATGAGGGCACACATGGCTGCCAGTGGGAAGGCCGAGGAAAAGAGCACCACATAGCCAAACTGAATAAACATTTCCTGGTAATCCTGAAATGTGTCCTGTAAGAGAGTTTATCTGATCAGATTATTTTTCTTATACTCACACCAAACACATGGAAGCTACCTGAGATGTTATATGCAAATCAATATTGCATAATACGTTAATGTACATACGCCTCTGATAAAAGATACAGAATGTATATTACACACAATTCTTCACAATTTAGAGAAATTAATTGGACTTTGGACTTGAATTTTGCAATTGCTCTTTGATTTTCTTTTTACTGTATATTAATTATGATTCTTGAAATAAAATATGAAATATGAAGACATGAAATATTTCTTACTATGAAATAATAATATTTACTTTATTGTGTTGTGGATTACCAGATTTAGTACATTGGCACAGAACAGTACATTATCATGGTGCATTGTTTATTGTCTAGTAGCCTTTTTTTTTATGTTGTGTTATGCATTTTTAATATATATTTTTGCATGCATGTACATTATTACACTACTGTAATGATTAAATCAGTGCCATAAATTCAACACACAAGACAATTCCACAAGACATAACCATTCTCTTTATCTCGGCAATTTACCTCATATGTTTGCATGCAGCTCTCGATTTCAGCTTGGGTGAGTGTCGTGGTCTCCTGTTCCTCAGGGGGATCCATCCATGACTCTCTCCTGCTCTTACTGTCGGCCCTCTCCAAACTCCGGCCTCTCTTCCGCAGCTTCGGTGGCACACTGCTCTCAGGCCCAGCTGACTCTCCGACCTGCTCCTTTGTCTCTGAGATGACACTATCATCGTCATCGTCACACATCTCGAAGACCAAAGCAGGATCCATGCCCTTCTCCACCATGGTGGGGCTCCCCTCCTCGAGGAAGCTATCCTCTATTGGACTGACACAACCAATAGACTTGCGCTCTACCTTCTCGATGAAGCTGACTTTGCGCAGTTTGAGGCCACAATCAATGGTGTTCTCCTCCTCTGTCTCCTCTGAACTGTTCCTGGCTCCAGCGTCTTCCTCGGGCTCCTCATCTGGGACACCGCATCCTCCGTTCAGACACTTGCGCTCATGGCGCTCTTGCTGGCCCAGAACCCCCTGTTGGTTTCCCTGCAGGCCCTGCCCAGGGATGCTGGGTTTGCTGGGAGACATATGCGCCCTTCCAACTGCTAGACGTCCATACTTTATTAATGCTGATACTAGCAGGTCCCACACAGCACGCAAAGTCAGCTCTCCCAGGCGGTGGCGCTCGTACAAGTACGGCTGCAGCACTTCCTTCAAATTCTGCATGAACTGGCGGATTATCAGCAGTGTTGCCAGCATCTAGAAGTCAGGCACAACATGAAAAACAATAGAATAGATGATATAATACCGCCACAAAAATAATTATAATTTTCTTGGCTGTGAAATTTTTTATGTGGTTTGAGAACTTGTATTTTTTCTTATAGCGATATAAGAACATATATTTCACAGTAAACATTGCTTCATATTGAGAAGCTGCATACAAATCTAATGATTCTGACTGAAGTACTTCTGACCAGTTGCTTTGCTGCTTTGGGAAAATGCACAAGTGAAATATTAGGTAGGAGAAAACAGTTCAATGAGTCACCATATCACATTTTACAGTCTGAGGTGTGCGTCTATCTGGGAAAGCAGAATAGGATTAAAACACCTGTATTGTTTTTCACATGGCTCAAATAACTATACATTACATCAAGAATCGATGAGGAGTGGTAGCTCAGCGGTTAGGACATTGGACTAACATTGCTCAAAACCTACCACTGCCAAGCTGCTCCTTGAGCAAAGCCAAGTTGTATAAAATAAGGTGTATGCGAGTCGCTCTGGATAAAGGGCGTCCTGCAAATGTAAGAATTAAAGGCGGTTTTGACCATTTTATCTAACCTTACCCAGACATACACACCTTAAAAGTCTAAAGCAATTGTGTATGCTGCACTATAATCGTTTCTCCACGTAAATACTCCGTAACTAAAGCAATATGTGACAAATTACAATGAAATCTGAAGCACTGATGTTTTCACATTTTTTCTTTTGCCAGCGTAAGCGTGAACATGATGATAGCTCTACTCATTCATCACGTCTACCATCGCTACACAAGTCCAGACTTTTTTTTTTGAGACAGACAAGTCGAGCAAACATCAACCCACTGCTATACGCTACTATTAGGAGAGTTGTCGTACTGTTCCTGAGTTACTGCACCAAAGGAGGAAGAACTCCAGCAAACAGTTTGGAGGAACTGAAAGACAGATGGCAACATAGCGAGTGAGACACATGTACCGAGAAGGAAAGCTGTGGGAAGATGCATGATGGAGGATTTCCCAATGAGAGACACATATCACCCCGAGCAATACCAGTCCAAAAGCTGTGAGCAGTCATAAATGCAGTCATATATTCATATGAGTGCGGTAGCATGTTAACAGCATTCTTGCCTGGGAATTGAATTACTGATATGTCTTACCTCCTTTAGACGCTCCATGTCTTTGAGGTAGAATCCAATGTAGAAAAGGCTGAGATATGAATTTACAAACTGAAACTGCAAGAGAGAGGTTAAAAATGCTGTAAATACAAGAGATTTTTCCATCTATACATTTTATATAAATTACTGAACTCTCAAAATGGCAAGAACTGATAAAGCTCAGCGACCATGGAAATGTCTGTAATTGTGCTGTTACAAATTTAGAGATTTGGGGGAAAAAACAATCAGAAATTCTTTACTGCCATTTTATATACTAAACATACAGTTATCTTAACAGATATTGTAAAATATATTCCTTAGCTTGTGAGGAATCTGGTGCATAGAGCAGGGTTAAGGCCTACGTTAACAGCTGGGATTTGACCTCTTTATCTAATCATCAATAGAGGCTTAACTTCTGAGGTTCTACAACTCACATCTTTGGCATCACAGCAGCATTATACACTCACCATCCACAATATTAGGAACAGCTGTACACCTGCACATTTATGCAGTTATTTTATCAGGCAATAAAATGACAGCAGAGCAATACATACAGTCAGTTACAGGGTCAAGAGCTGCTGTTAATGTTTACTTCAAACTTCTGTGACTTAAGCTGTGGAATGATTGCTGGTGCAAGATAGACTGGTTAGTTTCCGAAATGATCTCCTGGGAATTTCACCCAACTAACAGTTGAGGACTGTTTTTTCCTAATCTTCAGTTGTCTGTTATCAGTGAGTGTGCCCATGATAGCCTCAGACTCTTATTTTTGTCTGACAGAAGTGAAACCTGATGTGGTCTTTTGTTATTGTAGCCCATATATATCAACGGTTCATGTTTTGTGCATGCTAAGTTGCTTTTCTGCTCACGCTGTGATTCTATAAGTTAGTATGTCCTTCCTGGCAGGCCATTTTCCTCTGACCGCATCAAGATGTTCTCACCTACAGAACTGTTGCTCACTCTTTTGTGTCTTTCACACCATTCTGTGTAAACTTTAGAGACTGCTGTGTGTGAAACTTCCAGGAGAGCAGCAGTTTCTGAAAAACTCAAACCAGCCCATCTAACGCCAACAACCATGCCACAATCAAAGTTGCAGAGATCACAAAATGTCTTCTTTCTGATGTTTGATGTGAACATTAACTGATGCTCGTGACCTGTGTCTGCATAATTTTTGCATTTGAATGCTTTTGAATTTGAAGGTGTTCCTAATACATTGGACAGATTACAGTAAAGAAAAATAAATGTCTGATTCTCTGACATGACAACAGTAAAATACCTCTATTGCAACTGATGTCAACAGACACATCTGAATATGGTGTATCAGTATCAGTATCATTACATTACATAAAACAGTCTACTTACAAGAACCATTTTGATGATGAGATTTTTCTCATAGGCACTCTGGAGTCTGTAGTTCTCTGTAGTAAATACAGACAATCATTTACATTCAACATTTCCAACACACACAGACATACAGCAAAGACTCCACAAACTCTTAAAATGTTAATTTGTGTAATTACTGTATAATTATTAATGTAAATGAAACCTACTGGGAAAATGAGTATTCAGCTTCACTTCCCTTAAGTTCTCTTTATTATATAAGTAGTCAAATGCAACTGTACTATTGTATTGTACTGTACTGTACTATTACTGGAAAATAATAAATGACAGGGTGGTGAAATGCTGTTAGTTGATTAATTTTCTATAGTCTCAGCCTCAATAAGTGATACCTACAAGCCACTGGCTGAATATCTGATGTATATGGCACAGAAAATCTGACTGGTCTTATTCTACAGGATTTTCGGAAGACTTGCATTACATTTTTTAACGGTCCGCCTGCAAGCACAGCCGTCGTGAAGCTCAAGGAAGAAGGAAGCCATTGTGTTTACAACTGTGACAATGAGCGCCTATGAAGATCAGCTAAATGCAGGATTTTCCAAATTATGTGAAGTTCACGGTAGAGACTCATTAATTTGCGTGTCTTAAATAAACAATCTATCTTTGCACACCAGTCGTCGATTTTACATTTTTATGCCCCTGAACATGACGCTATATTTAATATACTGTATAAAAAACTGACATGTAGTCAAGTTCGTCTGCTATCAGTCTGAAGGTTTGGCTATTCCTTTTCATTCATTAAGGAATAACAGCATATTTCTTACTTATTTACAATTTAATATAGTAAAGCATCCACGAAACAAGCCTAATCTTGTTCTCACTTATGTTATAATGGCAATAAACAGCTGCTTCCTCACAAGTCTTGTAGACTTGCTGGAAACCTTAACTTATTGCTTTGCCTCTGAGTACAAAGCTTGGATACTGTATTCCGAAAATAGTCTTCTCACAGAAAACATCACCATATACACAATTACACAAGTTTGTTTTAATCTGTTCATTATTAGGACATTAGTAACAAGCAATATAAATAGCAGCACATCATAAAAAAATCACTGCAGAGGATAAACCATTGTTCTCTTTCGAACGCAGCGAAGACTCACCCATGTCATTAAGCCAACAGGCTATCTTTCTGTACACCTCGTCACATGCAGTCACAGTGATGGCCAGTATGATTTCAGGGATAAACCTCACCACCCGTGGCAGCTCTTTAATCCCCATAACAAATTCCTGCCAAACAGAAATGTTTATTAAGATTTAAAATATTAAATGTTTATTATTATTCAGACATCATATTTGTCAGGCTCAAGTCAACGTCTTTATCCTATACAGTTTTTACTACACAGCATCCCATTTAAATGATGCTTTTACTATATGTCATTTATGAAATAATGCATCACATACTGCATCTGCGCAACACCAATCTCTCAGTGACAGAATTTTGATAACCTTTATGAGCATGAGAATAATATAAGAAGGAAATATGATGCCTGATACCTGAAGCTCAAAGCAGATGAGCATGGCCAGGAAGACAAAGCAAAGGCAGAAAATACAGACAGGAAAGCTAACCAACCATCGGAACACCCTCCTCCTCCAGGGTGGGTAATAAAACTCCTCACAGCCCGTCACCGGACTGCACCGCTTCACGCCCTGGGTGAGAAAATTACAGATACAGAAAGGGGACAGAGAGACATATTATGGAGTGGTGCTTTATCCTGGAATAAAGTACTGGCTAATTTAAACGACCCAGTGAAAAGGATCACAGTTAGGGGTAAAGCAGTGGTTAGATGTTACACTGTGATAAGGAATTTGTAAATAATCTTTATATCTTTAATGTTGTGATGTACTAGTAAAGATATCGATACCAAACAACTCAATTCTAAGATTTTTAAAACAGAAGAAATAACAAAGCTAATTAATAAAGACCACGTCTTCCAAGTATAAAACTAAGGCTAAGAGGAATCCTCTTGAAATCAACATATACTTTATAAACAAATTGGTCTGAAAAATATTCAAGAAGTTCCATATCAAATAATTCAGTATATATTGAATGTAATCCCACCAATTGCCAGATTACTGCTGAATTACCCT
Organism: Hemibagrus wyckioides; assembly: GCF_019097595.1. Lineage (NCBI taxonomy): Eukaryota > Metazoa > Chordata > Actinopteri > Siluriformes > Bagridae > Hemibagrus > Hemibagrus wyckioides. Next base: position 17,492,362 of record NC_080719.1, read on the forward strand.
AAACTGTGGCCGTGGCTCTTCAAGTGATTCAGCTGGTGTGTCCAGTGTGCCCCATTTGTAAGCAAGTTCTGCTCCTCTTCGCTTCCATCTCTCCAAGAACAGTGTGGCCCACACCACGTTAAAGAGGGCAAATACTACACAGCATATATCTCTGCTGGTCTGTGTGAGAAACAGAAGCGGCGTCATCACTTAAGCAAACAGGAATGAAAACCGGAGACAAGATTTATACTGATCGTCCACTTTTTTTAGATACACCTGCTCATTCATGCAAAATCACGTAGCAGCAGCACAGTTCATAAAATCATTCTGATACATGTCAAGAGCTTAAACTGCCCACTGCCCAGTTTTCATCAACAATGTATTTCTGCTTTCAGAACTGCCGCTCACACACTAGCGCATGAAAACCCAGGAGATCTGTAGTTTCAAAAATAGTCAAAGCAGCCCATTTGGACCCGACAACCGTGCCACAGTCAAAGTCACCACAATCACATCTTTTCTCCTTTCTAATGTTTAATGTGAACACTAACTGAAGCTCTTGACCTGCATCTGTGTGACTTTATACATTGGGCTGCTGCCACATGGCTAATTAGATAATTACATAAATGTGCAGGTGTACCTGATAAAGTGGATGGTGAATGTATTACACGTACACACAGAAGCACTTGTACTAAAAAGCAGATGAGGTTTCAAAAGAGAGTCTGTGTTGAAAAAACAGTAATGGACAATTGGCCAGATCATTTGAAACCCTTCTGAATTGTTACCTGATCAGTTTCAGTCAGCATCCACAGTACAAATCCTATCACAGCAGGATACAGCATAGATGTTGTGTAAAAACCCAGCCAGGCGAAGTACATGGCAATCTTCACTCCAAAATAATCACATATATCATCTAAGAGGTACAGATGGAAAGAAACTTAGAGAATGTTTATGAGAATAATTTGGGTACTATGCCATAATCAACAGCTTAGATGGGTGTGAATATCACTAGACACGTGTAGTAGAAAATGACAAACCTAGGGGCTGCTTTTCACACACAGCTTGCACCCACGATTTCATTAGCTGGCCCAGAATTCTCTGCTCATGGAGGGGGAAGACTTGTTGGATCACACCTCGTGCCTTTAGCTCTGGGACTGTAATGAACACACAGTTTAGAATTACACATAGCGCGCACACACACACACACACACACAAGAACAAGAACAGCATGCAGCTGTTTAGACTACAGTACAATTGCTTTAGTTCTTTCTTGACTGATGAAGGATTTTATTGCAACTGAAATGATACCCATAGATACGACTATGTACTGCAGTCACTGTGGATCTATTTTAGGCAACACAAACACATCAAAGCACAGAGTGAACACGCACTTATGGGCTGCCCTTCAAGAAAGTGGATGTTGTGAAGGACCTCCCCTGGTTTGGCTCTGAGATTATCCAGCCAGTATTTGATTATGTTCTGACGTTCCTGTGACGACGAGAGAAATCATTTATAGAGTTTATAGAGTATCCTGTAATAGTATACACATTTAAGCTGATGGTTTATGATTATGATAACATTAGCCAGCTACAATAATTTGATTTTCAACAATGCTTTCTGTTGCTTATGGTAAAGGTGATTTAATATCAAACAACAATAGAGTACAGAGAGAAAGCTAGAAGGATTTGTTGTTGTGATTCACCTGTGAGGAGAAAAAACACAATTCACTCTCGATGTTCTCATAAATGTAGTCCTCCTCACAAGAGAAGCTGCGAGATCCACCTCCGAACTCTGGTTTCACTGCTTTCCGCAGACCCATCTCCTCTGCTCCTCGCAAGAGACTAAACAAAACACATGTATTAAGCAATGCACAGAAAACTCTTATACTGTACCTAATCCACAGCAGGGGATACTGTTCTGTTTGGGCATCCTGGATTCATCTGATATAATAAAGGAAAGGTTTACACCCTGGGATTCATCTGATATAAGAAAGGAAATGATTATACAAACTTTTCTCATTAATCTGAAAATAGAAGTGTCAAGGACACCAAATTTAAAATGCTACAAATGTCCCAGTGGATTCAGAATCCATCCCTACTAGCTAAACACTAGCTAAAGGAAAAAGATCATGCTTTGAGATGAACATAAAGTGCCTCTGTTTCAATGTGCAGCTTTATTTGGTAAGGCAATGCAGCATAGCTGATGTTCTGTGAAGAATTTATTCTGTACCAGAGCATCATCAATCTGCTCAGCCATCATCTTGCCGTCGGCACTGCACGGAAATAATGCGCATGTGACTGCCACAACTTCTATTATCATGCAGGCATATTCCAGTATGTGTTACATAAAAATGGTGTAAATGGTTTGCAGATTGTTGGGCTGCTTAATTGATCTGAATATTTAGTGGATATTAGAAAGAAAATGTGATATAACCTCTCGTATTCTTCATATCTGGGCTATGGGGTCGTATACCTAGATGGAAGCCATTTTGTAATGGGGAAAAACCCTTTCAAGCTTGACTAAATGACCACAAACCATGTGGTAAACCATTCCAGCCTGATGAGACCAAGGTAAAAGCTTTTCGGCATAATTCTAAAAGATATGATTGGTGCAAATACAAGACAGCTTATCACCCATGGAGCACCACACCCAGAGTGAAACATGGTGGCGGCAGCACCAGCTGGGATGGGGCTCTGGTGAAGAGAGAGGGAATCAATGATAGCTCCAAATGTCAGTTTATTTTTGGCAAAAATGATTGCACAGAAGATCACCTTGCAAATTGATAGATCTGGAGCAAGGAAGTGTTAAACTGCCAAATCAAGATGTGCTAAATTGGTAGACTCGTACCCACTCTCCCATCTGACTTTTTCACTTGACTTTTCTGGCTTCTAGATCGCATTAAAGGTGAAAAAAGGTCCATGAGTAATCTTACTTACATGCAATTATAACATGGGGGAGTCTTTTCATATCCACTGTAAATGCAAATAGGTGACAAATTACAGGTTGGGCTGTCTTATGTCAGAACAAAGAAAACTAACTTTGCAGCTCAGAGGGACTTTGATAAGTGAGAGTAACATACCGTTATTATTATTATTATTATTAATAATAATAATAATAATAATAATAATAATAATAATAATAATAATAATAATAATAATAATAATAATAATAATAATAATTAATTATTAATATAAATAATAAAAATAATAATAATATTAATTATTATTATTATTATTTCTTCATTTATATATTTTTAATAAATTCATTCATTCATTCCACATGATCACCAGGCCCAACACACATCTTGCCTGATGTAGCCTTGCTCTACATATACACACCATATCAGCACCGTGCTCACAAAATTTATATAACTGGATAGTACAATACGTATATGTAGTGGTATAGTTATACAGAAAATAAGAAAATAATTAGTTCTTCTGAGATGTCAAGTCAGTACTGGCCCAAATGTCAAGTCACTGCTGGCACGAAAACCTGAGATGACAGAATACAAACATACCTCTGCCCCACTGAATTCCTGTAGGGAAGATTGCCATTAAACACTTGTTTAACAACACACACACACAGACACACACACGCATGTAAGTGAACCCAGCCTTACTTTTCATATGTTGCTGTGACGAAGAACGCATAGACTCGTGTGTGTTTGTGGTGTCGTATCTGGATGATAAGTTCTGGGATGCCAAGGCGTATATGATTCAGCAGCCACAGTAATGTGTGGTCATCTGTGGTGTCTGCAAGAAGATGTAAGCATATATATAACCCAGGATTACTATTTATTACGATACACTTTATCATGCAGATTTATGGGAGAGGGGTGGTGGTGGTGGTGGTGAGAGAAGGAGGACCTGCAAAAGTCATGAGGACATCACAGTTCTCTGTGGGCACTGTCTTCATCCAGGATTTATGGGACATGATGTATCTCCCAGCCTGCAGCAGCCTCTTTCCAAACAGTTTATCTATGAGCCAGAGAGAGAGAGAAAGTGAGAAGGAAAGAGAGCGAGAGAGAGAGAGAGAGAGAGAGAGAGAGAGAGAGAGAGAGAGTGACAGAGTGAGAATGTCAGTGACCTTGCTAGGTTGCCATGGACATACACACACACACACACACACACTGTGAGGCACACACCCTCTCTCCAGTTTCTCTTTGTCAAGTTTAAATGTCATCCATGTTTCCCCTGCAACATGAGAAGACTAGACATGCCTTTACTTTTCTGTTCACAGACTCATGGCTACAGATTAATCTGGATTTGTATAAGGGCTAGAGCTAGGTTAGGGTTTGTATAAGACCTGCCTTTTGAGAGACAGAAAATCTATTTGCACTCGGTATTTGGGACATTATCATTATATCATATATAGGCCATTTTAGCACTTATGTCACAGTGTTAACACTGAAATGTGGTAGGTGGATGAGTAAACTGTTACAGATTAGCACGTAGCAGAGAAGTGTGAAAAGCACCTTTTGCATTGAGCAACTCCAGAAAAAAAATAGTTGAGCAGCGTGGGAAAAAATCTGAATTGGAATAGATTTATCTCAGAAATACACTCACTGGCCACTTTATTTGAAATAGCTATACAGCTAGCTTGTTCATACAACTAAATCAAGGTTAAGAGGTTCTTTGAGTGGTGCAAAAGAAAAGTTTTCTAGAATAACAGGATAACAGAATAACTAATAGAAATAGAAGAGTTCATATCCTAACAATGCCACAGCCATCCATGGCTCTGAGCAAAACCAGCCATGGTTTCTGAATGGGACAGATGGCATACACTCTCAGGAAAACTGTGGTCATCAATGAGCTCACGTATGCAGAACAGGGCAAATACACCACCCTGCAATACTGCATGAATATCAGAGCAACGGTGTCTTGGGGAAGCCACATGCTTGCCACACCTTCTCCAGATGGTAGCTGTCGCATGATATCTAGTGGGTGTCAAAACCATGGTGGATAAAAAAAAGAGCATTAATCTTCAGAATGAGGGGGAAAATGTAAACCTGGTGATTTTGACGTAGTCAGCATGATTGTTGGGCTGGCCATTTTATCATTAAGGGTCATGTAGAAAAAAGTTAGATGGAAGTTACCTCAGTGTCTACTAAAGACCTTTTTCATACTTCTGCCAGCTGACTGCATTATATGGAAGTATTCTTGACATTGTGGCAGTTTCTTAAAATCTTTTGCTTTATAATAATGAAGCAACAACAATGTCAAAAGCATGACTACTCTGAAAAACTAGAGGTTTTTCTAAACCATACAAAGCAGCTATTATAAGCACATCAGTAGGAACTCTGAGAAGTTTTTGTTTGATCATGTCTAAACATAACTCACATATACAATGCTTGCTTTAAACAGTTGACAGAGACTGGTAAACACAGATAAACCTGCTAATTGTTGCAAAAAAAAGGATCTGCTTTATTTCTTGGCTCTCCATAATTGCTGCACATAGCTTTATCTCAGTATCACACAATAGGAAAAACAGCAGGGAAAGAAAAGGGCTTTGTCCAAGCTTAGTGCACTGTGACTCTAATATAACTACCTGCAGGACTGCAGCTGCTTCATACTCTCTCGCTCAGATGCAATGTTCCTACAGATTCTCATCCTCACGCTACAGAGAACACCACATTTCATAAACAGCCATCTGGTGCAAAATGATTTGTTTTTATTTAATTCCCAAAAGGAATAAGCCTAAAAGCTAGATTCATAATCATCACACAGGTTTCATGGCATAATTCACAGAGTCGAAATATCATCTTAAAGCTATTATGTAGTGCAAAGGATTTCAAGATTGCCTACAAGTTAGCAGAACAATTGACTAATTTGCTAGGCAAGAACTTTGACATTTTCCTCTTGAGGCATTTGGAGACTGAGCTAATAGAGAATCAGCTCTGGTGAGTTCTGTGGATGTTAATGTGTCTAATATCTAACCTTTTTCGTGAAAGAAAAGAAACCCTCTATTGAATGGTTTTAGATATAAACAGTAGGGGTCTTACCAGAGGGACAAATCAGAGGACCATTTAGGGAGAGACTTTTTCTGAATCCTTGCCGTGACACAGAATGTATCTGGCCATCTGTCTTAGGTAAGGACAAAATACCTCTGCTGCTGCAGACAGGCCAAATAATATCATCTCGCCATAACTCTCTGCTATAGGTATCTTCTGTCAAATTAAACTGTCATCACTTACTTCTCTTTTGGTTTGTTTCCTGGGAGGTACTAGTATTAGATGTACATCACATTCTATTTATAAAGCCAGGGTAACATTTGGTGCTGCAAGGGTTGATATATTATTATGCCACTGACTATCTAACACAACTTACAACCCTCGGTAACGTTTGCCGACCAGATGCTTTCTCTAAAAAAAAAAAATTAATTGCACATTGCTTTTGTTTCTTCCCCAGAGCTATAACCCTGCTTTCACAGCAAGATACAGTGCGTCTGCCATTTCTGCCAGTGGATGCTGACTCATCAACCAAATAATTCATCGGTATACTCAGCAGATTTGACTATATTGTTCGTCCTTATATTATTCACCTGGTTGGATAAACCATGACAGGAGGAATGTATTTACACTGCCAACCTTTCTTATTATTTGTTACAGTTTAATCACTAATGGCACATACAACACAGACTGACATGTAAATCAGGAAAGTTTCAAACCAAACATCAATGTCTTCATATAAAAGGACCTGTTTCCTGGCAAGCTCCTAAGATCCTAAGGGCAATCTTAATGAGTGCTTTATTAAAGGCATTTGGAGGGTGAACCAGTTAAGCCTATAGATAACAGACTCGGGTATACACTAATATTAGTCCTAAGACAAATAAACGTTACAAGCGCTTAATTATACTGATCAACATGTGAACACAGCATGGTTAATGTGGCAAACAAACTACAGAAATGAGAAAGTAATCGAGTAACATCTATTCTCACTTATTTTACACAACTATGCCTAATACTTGGCTAATAAATAGACTTCACTGTTATTTTCTGATGATGATATAAATGGCATTAAAAATGGTGAATGTGTGGTGTAGTACATATCGGTATTCAGACCTCAGACATGACCACAGTGTTGTGTGTGTTACTCAGAAGGCTGGTTCATACTTTCAGTTATATAGAAAGAGGAATTATGGGTAAGTGGTGTGCACTGGTATACTGTTGTCCTAATGTCCAAATGCCAATGTACAGCATTTACCGATAAACCTCAGAGAAGCTATATCCAGATGTGTTCCCGGAAATATTGTGAGTCCTCTTCTGCAGATTTGATAAAGTGTTGCTGAGTAATAACTGGCCTAAATACTCCTCAAGTGTAAATAAAGTTTTAGACATGGAAGTGTAAACAATAAACTTTTCCCTGCATGTTAATCAGAAAGTGATACCAGTTTAAGCCTGTTCGTGCTGTTAAGTCTCTTAGGGTGGTGTGTGTAATCAAATGTGTTCTCAATGATAAACCTTTTGCATAAGACATCAATAAATGAACAGCATGAGCAAGCATCCATTGTGTCACAAGACAATATTATCACATCACTGGATGGTGGAAATATATCCAGGAAACTGCAATTATAATATTGTGGCATATGCGACTGTAAAGTCAGAGTTTTTACCAGCTGTAGCTGTCATTATAATGGCCAATTAAATCCTGCAGGATCTCACATGTTTCTTCCTTTTTTTTCTTCTAATGGATTCCCAGTAAAGATGCAGTGTAGGTGATGTAAACCACAGCAACTCAATTTAGAAAACATCTAAAACATCCATCATTCTGTTAGTGCTAGAATTGTGGATTTAAAAGTTAAAGTGAGTTGCTTCAGTCCATGAAACGCTTCGATGCTAATAAACTGATGTATAAAAAAAGCTATAGAAATGTTTTCTTGGTTTATAAATGATTTCTATTTTCCCCAGAGCACTTTTCAAAAAAAAAAAAAAAGTAAAGACAAAGAAAAGACAGAAAATTACTTCAAAGTTTTCAGGATAGAGGACTTTGTGCTTTACAGTTGCTCAGTAACAAGCTGCATATTTGTCTTACTGTCGTCGAGAGAGCAAAAAGGGGAGGCAGGTGCTATTATAGCATTAGTATTGACAATAACTAACTCATAGTGGTTCCACATCATGTATGTAATGTAACTATAAACAGATATGCAAAAATTATAATAGAAATTGGCATAGATAAATTGCTGTGGTAAAAGAGGAATAAAGCTCTTTTGGACTGTTATGGGAACATACACATTAACTTTGTGTGTATGGCTGCATCACATGGCCCTGATTTTCCCATAACAGCATGCCCCATAGTGTATTACTGCTTCCTTGATGTGGTGTAGAACCAGGATGTATTTAGCATCCCTTCTGAAGAAAAACATGAGATTTTTTAGTTGATATGTTCATGTTATGTAAAGATAGACATCTATGCGAACGCCCATAAACAGCGCCCTCAGATATTTACAACTATACGGACACACAAGTATAAACCTTGACAGTCAAGGGCCAGTTTACTCACAAGACAACTTCATAGGCAGCATGCAAATACAGTATTCTGCGTGGCTTCAGTGTCACGAGTGGGTGGAAGCTGATGTGCCTATGATACTACAATATTGAAAAGAATGCGAAAAAAAAGAAAGAAAAAAAAGATGAGAAACTGTTAAAAAATATTCTTCGAGATCCAAACTCATCATTATGAGACAGATCAAAATACTAGAATCATATAGAGTGACAAAATGATCCTCTATAAACAGCACCAAAACATACCACTTCTCACAACTTTCATATGGAGTTCATTAATCTAAGAAAGGCATTTAAACCTTAGCAGATGCTCATTTTTGACAGATAGTAGAGATTTAAGCAGCAGAAGTGGTGCAGGCATTTACTTTTCCAGCAACAGAGACTACAACAAAGGGATTCTTATTCAAACCAGTGCCAGGATCTCCCCAGAGAATTTTTTGCAAAGAAATTTCTTAACTAGTGTTTCATTCTAGACACCAGTACCAGTTACTGATTATCTCTTTTTAATTAAGAAAACCCTTCGAACTCTCCATATTGCTCATAAAACAAGGGAGAAACTATTATGAAACTCTTATTCAGCCCAGAAATTGGATTATTTGCCAAACCAGTACTAACTTTCACAAGTTACTAGGAAACAGTGTAAAAATGCTGTATCTGTCACAAGTAAAAGTGCTAAAATATCAGCAGAGACCTTTCACTCAGCAAGTTTGACCACAAGCAAAACATTTTAGTTTCAACATACATGCATACTGTAACTGGCTCAGTAAAACCACAAAAGAAGTGTTGGTCAGTTTAATCACATATGCAGTCAGCAAATGTTTTGAACACTATGTTTATTTAATCGCTACAATTTTATTTTTAATGGCTATGTATTTTTCAGGATAGTATTAGAATCTATGCCATTTCTGGTCATTTTCCTCTAGCCCTTTATCAGTGTCAGTTTCTTTTTTTTGAAGAAGAAGATGAATTTGAAGAATACTCTCAACCCAGCAGTGACACTGAGGTGTTTACAAATTAGCACCCATTAGCATCTCAGTGTCACCATTGAGAATTTAATACCACCTAAATCATTTTGGTCAGTGGTGTTTCTATGGTGGTCCCTGAAAAAAGCTGCACATAGCAACAGATGGACTACATTCAGTAATTACAGCATACCTACAAAATCACGTATACTGTGGGTGTTCCTGCTAAAATGGCCAATGAGTATTTTTAAATCCAATGTGCTGAAGTACAGAATAAAAAATATTTGAAAACTTTTCATTTTTCACATTTCAGCTGCACTGTTGTCTTTAACATCTCTTGTATCAAAGCTTTTTATTCACTCAGTTTACAGGGTACTACATTATTTTAATTCCTTGAAGTTTTCTTACCCCCCAGACATATGTCATAGGCAGCTGTCACCAGAAATCAACAAGAAGGCAATCGGCCTTGCTCACACTGCTTGACACACCGCTTTAGCCGAGTGTCTATTCTATATATGTGATCCTAATCAGTTGTGGACAGTTTATTTCACTAAACCGAACTGAATGCATCAATTTCTGACAATATACGAGCTTGAAGAGATATGGTGCTTTTTGGACAATGAATTCCGTCTTTTCGCTGTTGCACTTTGCATTTGAATATCTATTGACTTCAATTCCTTCAATTTCCAAAAAAACAAGTGTACCCACAAAAAAAACCCTAAATATAAAATCTAGAGCAGTCATGACTTCAGGCACTACATGGTCAACTCATTTAAACCCATGTGCCACTTATGGAGGGCCTTCTGCCAGCGTACTTGTATTCTACCTGCGTTTGCCCATTTGAGCCACATATTCGCCTTAAAGGTGTGTTTTATAACACAGCCAAGTGTTTATGCTGCCTAAACCAGCCAGCTACCAGTTAAAATCATAAAACAAATACAACTGACCTCTGTTGAGAGGAGGTCTTTTATGTTATGTTGGAAAAGAATAGAAATGACAGGTGAGCATGATGAGCTAATGCTCCAAGAACAGCCTGCAGTAATAGGACACATCACATGGCAGGCAGCCGAAGTGGCTCAGTCGTTTGGCCAGCTGGAGTTGGACGTTTATTAAAAAAGCAAGAAGGTAAGGGTTTATTCAACATTCACCAAATTACCTTCTCAGAAAGACTTCATCCTTCAAAGTTAAGGATGAAAACTTGCTGACCCCCTACCAGTTCCTCTGATTTCTGTATGCCAATTATACTCTCTTATGGCCGAAACATCTAAACACACAGCAGGTAGAAATGTCCCACAAAAAGTGAGGCTACAGTGGTAAGTAGAAAATAAAAGAATCCTTTGATTAGCACATCATTATTCAAATATATGGATGATCAAAGCAACATACTCCAAAAAGACTCCAGTATGTCATGTAACAACTATAGCTAGTCATTGTTTCTTTAACTGGTTTCCAATATACTATGCAGCGAAGCTTAATTGATCCCCATAGGTAACATTGCTAACACATATACAAGGTACTATATACTATACAACCACGAGTTATGCTTGTTATCTTCATTAATTAAATGTGATGTTCTCTGTATTGCATTTCCTCAGTATTTAGAAGGAATACAGCTTTGTAAGTTTGCATTTAAATTATAAATGAGTAAGTGAGCCGGAAACTATTAACGTTTTAACATATGAATGCCATGAAAAACATATTTAAAAAAAATAGATGAGGGATGATCAGAGACAGAATAGACCCAGGAAGTGAGAGTAGGTTTCGTTTGAAACTTTTTGTGCCATTGGCATTTCTAACATTGTTTTTTTGTTTTGCTTTTTATTAATATGAAAAAGAATGTTTAAACAATATTATCATATAAGACAGGAACTTTTATTTTATTTACGTGAATAAGATGTTATTTACCTACCAATAAATACATGTGCGAAGTTTTACAATAAAACTAAGTCAAATATTTTTAATAAATGCTGTATGTGCTTTGATATTATTATGGGTCAAAAATGTATGGCTTAATTTATGGCTTAAATCAAAAAATTGTCATCTGAATCCTCATCACGTGCCAGTTCTTGCCCAGCAGCCAGCTCTTCTCTAAAGTTATATTCACACATACAGCGATTTTATTGCTGCTAGCCTCCAGTTGCTGAACTATAAAGTTGCCAGTAGGCGTTCAACTACTGACTGCGATAGTAATAACCTTTATCACTGGGTGGTGCAACTAGCATTCTAATTGCTAAAATGTAACATTCTGGAGGGAAATTTGGCGAATATAAAATTCAGCAGTGTATATATATATATATATATATATATATATATGCGCATTATATCATACAGGATGAAGGAGAAGCAGTGTGCGCTCTTTGCCAGGGATCACGTGCGCTCTACTGTCATCACTCACATTAGTCACTGCATAGAGTCTATCCATATTTGCTTTAAACTTTTCTTAACTTTGTCGTGTCACTGAACACGCCCACATCTAGTTGCAAATGGTCGCTGTCACTCAAATCATATGATCTCTGGTTGCTATATGGTCACTATATGTATGAATGTAGCATTACTTATGGCAGGGTGAAGGCAAATACAGGCTTCATCTGAGACATGTGACCATATCTTTTCCAACTGCTCCTCATACTGCATCACATGGCAGTGTAACCAACTAAGAGGAAAGTGCTCTCTGCCCGCTACCCTCATAAATGAGCTCTCAGATGCCTACAATTGGCCAATGTCACTATGATTGACAGAGGAGAGAGAGCATGGCCAAACTTGTCCCATGGGTTCCCAACATGTATTACACTGCAACAATTGGACTAAAACCGAGTGGGTCAGGTATGATTTGTTATTGCCCCAATTCCTGTAGGTGCTGAAAAGTATGACCTCTCATATTTTTGTTTGAGAGGGATGTGTTTTTGAAATCTCCTTTGGAAATCGGCAATTAAGGCAGATAATTACATCATTGCATACCATTTTGGTGAGGGGAGAAACAAAAAACTTAGTGGCTCCTGTTTCTTTAACATTTTAACATTGTGCCAGTGTCCTCTCACTTAGCGCTATCTAAATGGTGTCAAATACTAAGAGCTGGTGTAATTGTGCTTCATATATGACCTTGAGCATAGTACCAAGAGAGATGAGGATAGAAAGTGTTTCAGCACACTTTCTCTAATTTCTTGACATATATCTAGCCAGATAACTATTATTTAGCAGTGAAACTGTTAAGAAAAAAAGTGCATATATTTATCAGAGCTTATAAAAACTTTATCTTTACAACTATGATTTTTATTCTACTCTTAAAGGTCTAGACATTTAGCTCATTCTTTAATTCCTAGGAACATATCTCAAGGGTTGTAAAAGTGCCATTTGGCAGAGAATTAAACCTGCCTTTTTCAAAACCAAAAAGCTCTGTAACTCAGCCATGGATATATTTAAATCAAGAAAATACTGAAAATAAATATTATATAGAAAGTCCATCCATCCATCCATCGTCTATACCCACTTTATTCTTAATTAGGGTCACGGGGATCTGCTGGAGCCTATCCCAGCACACATTGGGCGAAAGGCAGGGGTACATATTATATAGAAAGTAAATAATGTAAAGTTTTGTTACTATGACTGCATATGAAATGTGTACACAAGTTTTCCAGGCACAAGTTGTGCTCTAGGACTAAACTACATTGTGGAGTCTGTACTGAAATCTTTTTCAGTATAATAAGCAGGTGCTGAGCATGAATGACAGAAGACAAACTGGAAAAGGACACACCGTCTCATAGGCAAAGCAAATATGTAAAAAAGACAGAATAATCTAATTGGATCCAAGTTAATTTGATAACAGCACAACACAACACATCTATCACCACATTCTGAATTATTGAGTTATACAGAAATCCTAAATGCAAAGTGGAAGAACAGGAAATATTGTGTAATGATTTCACAATGCTGAGACAAAGAAAAATGAGATTCAGTGAGTGAAGGCACATTTATTTTCTGCACCTACAAACTGGAACAGTGGATTTACATCAGCACAGACAGGTAAGATGAAAAAATGTTATATGAAAAACATATATAGTGGTATTTTCAATGCTTTCTCTAAGATGAAAAGTTGTTTTTTAGGTACCCTTTTAGTTACCACTAGTAATGGTCATGGGAGAAAACTGTCCACTGTTCTTTACTGACTTCATGGACGTATGACTCTAAAGCAACCCTGCATATCATCAAGGTTACATTTGTGTTCCAGACCCTAACTCAACACAGACATGATGACTTACTGGTTGTATCTTATGTTACATGTTATAATTATTTCTGTTTATTAAAAGTGGTATGTGCAGACCTTTCCCTTATTACTTAAATCCAAGGCTGTGAATAAACCACAGCATAAACATGGCTTTTTTAACTCTGTGTCAAGTCAGCCACAGAAGAATTTAAATCCAGAGAACATCCATTCATTGTCTATACCCAGTTTATTCCTAATTAGGGTCACGGGGATCTGCTGGAGCCTATCCCAGCACACATTGGGCGAAAAGGCAGGGGTACACCCTGGACAGGTCGCCAGTCCATCGCAGGGCCTCCAGAGAACATAATAGTGCATATACGTATGAAAATATGGAGATTGTGAGGAAGTACCTAACTTAAGCTGTTTCCATAAATGAATATGAAAGAATGGTTTTGTGAATGAATGAATGAATAAAAGAAAGTAATAAAATATTAGCAAATATGGCTCATATATTAGAGGGATACAATTATACCAGAAAGACAATTAATCATTTTTTATTCTCCATGTTTTTCAAGACTGAAATCAAACTATGCACACAAAAACATGGTCCTGATGATCAGTGAAAGGAAACCCCATTCCTGCAGGATTCCATAATGAAGCTTTAAGGGTTTCCATCATCAGCATGGATAAACCAAAGGATGCTTACAGGTTCCATGTTAAACCTTTTTTTCTAAGACTGTATGCTGCAAGATAAAGCGACTTAATATGAATAAATTCAAAATTAAAACCCACTACACAAGAAACAAAAAAACAAACAAATAAAAAAAATAAGTGGTTTATAGTTTTGGGGATATAATGCGTCTAGCTCATGCTCTTCGGAAAACCAATTCTCAAATCCTGGTTCATTGCTGGAATACCAAGCAAGCTATTGTGTAATGTGACTGTCTAAATAACATCAGTTGTTGACATAGGCCACGCCACTGCTGTATCAGTAGCCCAACTGAACTCTGACTGTAGCAGTGATGGCCATACCATCATACAAGGACAAAACACTGATGACATCAAATGCAGCCAGAGTTCCTTATGGACCCTTTAATGTGGTAATCTGCCTGTCCTGTACACGGTGTGAACAGAAAAGGCTAGAAGCCAACACGATGTCACACTGCCTGCTGCTTAATACTGTGATACACACACGGTATAAACCTTCTATACACTGTAAATAGCCGAATAAACACATTTTCTGTCTTATAGCTGACTGCATCACACTGCGACGTATTGGAAGAAGTGCAGCATGCGGGCCCGAACAGAGGATAAACAAAAGCGCTGAAGTAACACCTTTCAAAGACAGAAATGTTGCTGTAGTTTGTTTAACATACTCGAATCACAGGACGGTCAGACCCCTTTCATAGACACGTATAGTGATGAAGGCTGAAAAACAGACCCGCGCGTGACATCACCAGGTAGCTATTGCCTCAGACATATCAAGGAAACAAGAGTAGCTTCATGCACGAGCCAACATCCTGCATTTGGCTAAATAATTGCACGGAAACAGGACAGTAAATAAACAAACCCGAACTACCGAAACAGCACAATGCCTCAGAGAAAGCTAGCACAATCTCTCAGCACGTAATGTGGGCTATCTCGTGGCCCGCTGGACGGAGCGCTGCCTCCCCTCATCCCTGTCATAACGCTGAATTTAGCGTAATGTTGACATACAATACAGCGTATGACCTTCCAGGCCCGAGCTCCATGCATTCGTTTAGTCTCGCGCGGATCTCTTGCACTTACAGAGACGAAAGCAAAAGCGCATTGTTCCGGGCGACTCATTACGTTCTCCCGTCACATCCCATCCACCTGTCCCAAGCGCTCGCCTCCATTTACGCCGTCGCTTCAAGTTTGTTCGTCTCCTACGTGCAAAAAAACAGCCAAAAAAACTCACCCAAAACGCCAGAAGATGTTTGCTGGCACGAGGCGCTTGGCTCCGGCTTTTCGGCTTCTGCTTGCGCGCGGTGGCGGTTGCGCGAGCCGTCGGGATCGGCGCCGTTACTGGCGGAGGCAGCGTCGGGCATGCTGCTTAAGCGGGGACTGACTGTTAAGGGTTTTTATTCCAGAGGAAAGGGGAGGGGATGCAGCAGTGTTCTAAGCTGTAGAAGCATGCAGTGAGTGCCGGTTCGGATCGGTTAACGTGGGTTAAATGAAAAGGAGCGTGAAGGGACGGTTGTGGGTCATCCTGCTTTGTAGGGGGTTAGGAGTGCAGATCCACCGCTTTCTGATGAGCACAGGCTTTACTATGGAGGAGGGACAAAGGAGAGAAGTGACACATCGTCTCTCTCTCTCTCTTTCTCTCTCTCTCTCTCTCTCTCTCTCTCACACACACACACACACACTCGTCTTTATGTCCTTTTGAGGACCTTCCATTAACATTTTTTTAATGCAGCTAATTAATGTTTTGCCTACACCTAAATATAACACAACTCACCAACCAAAAGGACACAAGAAACAAACCTTTCTGTAAACAAATAAACACACAAACAACATCAGCAACAACAGTAATAATAATTTAATATAATAGATTTTGTAAAAAAATAAAATAAAATAATAAAAATATTTAAAAAATAATTTTTACGTTTTTTTTTTTGGATTGAATGTCCACATAAGGCCAAAACGGTCAATTATTCTCATCGAACATTTGGTGCCAACCAAGATGTAGGAGCGCACACGCACACACAGACCAAATGAGCTAAATGTCTCAAGTTCCCCCTTACACCCTCAAGGGAGTTTTACAACTTCCTGTGGCCACTGCACAGTGGGTTTTTGTTCGTATTGTTTTCGACCACTCTTTTTATGTCTTTTAATCAAATCAGAAAGGCTCTGCATCATTTCAGAGCTAAATACTAAAAGTTGCGTGACTCATTTCTCTCAGCAGGTGCACTCCGTAAAATGGTGGCGCTAATGAGAGGCGGACTGTGGCAGATGATAAAGAGCTGGATGGTTTATTTATCAGTGCAAAAAATATCCTCCGAGTCCGAGCTGAACATTTCGTCTATGATTCCAATTTGAATCAAGTTCTCCAAGATCCTAAAGTAGCAGAGTTTCACGATCAGTTACATAACATACTCTTAAAAAAAATAATATTATGAAGAGAATATATATTAACCAGCACTATGGCGAGAGCCTGCACGTGCAGTGTAATGCTACTGTAAGGATAAGATAACACAAGGAGCTTCATTTGCCAGTAGTCATGCAGTGCTTTGGGAAAATCTAAAAGGACCATACATATTTCTGTTCCTATACCCTGTAGCTACTGAGCAACCCTCCCCTCACTGCTGAGAGGAAGACAAGCCATATAATTTCTGCTTACTCACCATCCTCATGCCACACCACCTCTGCAGAGAGGTGCACCATGCTGAATGAGCTGTGGGATGTTGCTATACTCCCAGTTTATTGCTCATCATTCCCTGCTCTTAATAGTTCATAATATTTTATTTTTAGATTATTATTATTTCTTTTATGACATTAACGTGAGCAAATCCAGGAGATGATAAACGTGGTAAAACTTTATTATTTAAATATATGGGCCATTTTAATGCAACATTAATAAAATAAAGAACTTGTACCAGAATCACAAGCAACATCTGTATACATACTTGTGTCATAAATGTACCCGGCAGTAATACTAGTGAATTGTTAAAAAAATATTTATATATAACAAATTATATCGTCAACAATATTAAAAAGAGTCTTTGTATATAGCAGTCTTTTTTTTTTTTTTTTTTTTTTACAGAACCGGATCTGTCCACGTTTACCTTTGCAGTGTCAATACGGACGCTTTAAGAGGGCGCACGGAGGCGGGATTAAGTTGAATTGACGGCAATCACAACGAATCACAAACGCCCAGTGGGTTACGTAATGGCGACGCGCACCAATGAAATTCACCGAAAACAAAACAACAGCAACCTCATTGGATTTTAAACGGGAAGCTGGGCTTTTCACGTGCATGTGTTCGAAGATGGGGTTTTTGTAGTTTCTACAGCATGCATGTAGTCATAAAAAAGTGACACAATGTTAAATGTATCAGCGAATGGATGGTGTAACGGGAATAATATTATTATTTCCTAAAATATTACCTAATGAATATCCTCCTTAGTGAAACAGCAGAAGTCTACCATGACGCTTGCCGGCTGCTGGAGGATTGCCCTTTTTAAAAATGTCTTAAGGTTTGTGAGATCCGTTTGTTCGGATTAGATTTATAGAACGGGTTTGAAAAAGTCCAATCAGTGTGACATTTTAAAATTCCCACATGACGAACGCCTTCATAAACCTTATACAGAATATTCATGTGTAATTCCCTAGGCCACGAGTGTACCTCAGGTGTCCCGTCGGCTTTGGTCAGTCTTGCCCTGTTAGATCTCTGTGCAGCAGTCCTGTCCCTGGCTTGGAGGACACGATCTTCGCCTTGTCTTCTGGAAGAGGCCGGTGTGGAGTAGCCGTGGTGCGTGTTAGTGGACCAGATGCAGCCGGAGCTCTGCGCGCTCTGTCCGGCCCGAAGCGCGCACTGACCCCCCGCACTGCGCACCTCCGCAACATCACACACCCCAAATCTAACGAGCTGCTGGACCGCGGCCTTGTCCTGTGGTTCCCAGGTGCGTGATCGCGAATAGTGGGATTTCACCCTCTGGGGGACCTACACAACACTCAGCTGTATTAATTGCAACTAATTTGCTTCATGCTTGTGTGATTGATTTTATTCTCATCTTGTCCATACAAGTGTATGCAAACAGTATTGATGTTTTCACACCAGTAGAGGACACGTGTGCAAACACAGTATTACAAAGTGGAAGAGAATTTAAAAAAATCCTTAAAAACAAAACAAATCATTCAGTAATCGTTTTTCCCTGATCAGGGTCAATTAAATTAAATTTTATTTGTATAGCGCTTTTAACAGTGAACATTGTCTCAAAGCAGCTTTACAGAATGTAAGAAACAAAAAAACATGCAAAAAGTCCTAGATGTTAGACAAAATCATCCCTCGTGAGCAAGCCTGGAGAGACTGTGGCAAGGAAAAGCTCCCTTGAATGCTATGAGGAAGAAACCTTGAGAGGAACCAGACTCACAAGGTAAACCCATCCTCATTTGGGTGACACCAATGAGTGTGATATGAACAATGACCTTTGATGCAGATACAGCATATGTAGAATCTTATGTGTGTATTAATTAAGAGGTTGTTGTCGTCCTCAAAGTCCACATGGGAGTCGCAGTATACCTGGAGTTTACTGGATGGTATACCAGTACCAGACATGTGCATATGCACACATTCATTCACACCTTTTCGCAATTTTGGAGACATCTTTTCTCTTACTGGCATATTTTTTATCAAGTTAAAGTTGTTTATGGAAAACCTCACACTGACAGTGACCTGAGCTAAGGACTGAATCAAGATTCCTGGAGCTCTGAGGTGGCAATACTTTCAGGTTAAGAGTAGTTGAGGAGTCCCCCTCAGCCTTGCTGGCTTTGAGTAATACTTGTTGGTACATATTATAATGAAAGAAGATAAAAACTTACATTAAATGTCTTGCTGGTTTACACAGCTCATAGGAAGGCTGTATAATTTGGACAAAAATCCTAATCAAAAATCCTAATCTTAAATCAAAAATCATCAACACTGAGGAATACTTGCTGTAACATGGTTTAATACTGGCATGTATTTAATTGGCCAAAAATGTTTTGTTGCATTATGTGAATGTTATTAAGGCCTTCACTCATCTGGGCCAGTGTACCAACTCCAACACTCTAAGTATACTTTGTGTGTTTCCTTCAGGCCCTCACAGTTTCACTGGAGAGGACAGTGCTGAATTTCACATACATGGAGGACCTGCTGTCATTAATGGTGTTTTACAAGCCCTTGGTATGAATAACATCTTTTGTGGAACATTAACAGATTGTAATGCTATGTGATGACTGAATTGGCAGCATAACTCTAGTATGTGTGGGCTGTTCTGTGGTTTGGTGCATTTCTAACCACAAGATGGCAATAACAAGTTGGTCCCAGGATTCTTTTGCATATTTCCCCTCTGACTCCACGGATACTGCAAGTCTCAAAGGCACATTGCTCTTTAAATGTTTTTTCTTTCTTTTTTTTGCTTTTGCACTTAGGTAGTCTGCCTGGACTGCGGCCTGCCGAGGCGGGTGAATTTACCCGGCGTGCGTTTCATGCTGGAAAGTTGGATTTGACCGAAGTAGAGGGGTTGGGGGATTTGATCCATGCAGAGACTGAAGCTCAGAGGAGACAAGCTCTCAGGCAGATGTCAGGGGACCTCGGTCGCATCTACAATGACTGGAGTCAACAACTTAAGCGTGTATGTGATGTTTCTAAAGTCAATACAACACAGTCAGGTAAAATAGTAGGACTGTATCCTACTTTAAACACACAAACAGTAAGTATATTACTTAGCATGTGATTATGTATATTATTTTTAGAAACACATAATTCTTGGAATCCTTTTTGCCCTCTCTGTTTTTTTACGTACATTGCAAAACAGGTTTATTTTTCCAATCAGAAAGGATGGGGATAGAAATGTTTGCACTGTTTTGTGTAACCTCATTAAGTATCATTAACATCTCAGTGGCCCAATCATAGTACTGCTAAAAATACTGGCACATCTTTAAAAACAACCTGAAACCCTTTCCTTTGTTAGCTCTGGTCATACATCAGACTGTGCAGAAAATGTTTGTACTAATCACTTAAAATATAAAAATTCTAGGATTTCAGGATTTGTTCCAATCACATTCACCCAAATATGTTTAGGCACAGCAGAATGCTTGAAACCACCTTACCTATGATAACACCAGCAAAAATTATATTATGGAGTAATATTAGATATAAGCTCCAGTGTTCAATCACTAATTGAATTTATTGTTAATAATATTTCCAATTAACATCTCCTTGCAATGTACAGTAGTTTAACAGTAAGCTTTGGTTGCTAAGCAACATAACTGGTTATTGTGATGTGTTAACAAGTATACTTATATTGAGGATTTCACAACAGCTTTGAATGCAGAGCAGCCAGTCAGTTTTTGGAAGCGGAAATATAGGTGTTCCAAAGGTCTTGATACATAGGTGAGCAAAATGTTATCAGATACGACCATTTCATTCTTCTATAAAAGGCAGATTTTGCTTACATGTTTTCTTTTAGTTCTTCTTAAAGGAAGTAAAAGAAAACGTATACATTTTATAGAAAAATGAAATGGCTGGATCTGATAACATTTTGTTCATAATTAAGAAAATGTTTTAGTAGACCCGCAGGGGGCGGTGTTGTACTAAAACCTTAACAGGTGCTCTAATAATATATAATTCATTCTAATAATATATATATATATAATTCATTGATTTAGTGAAACCTTCATCATATCTTTTGCATTCGCCGTTATGGTATCTTACATTAAAAAAATTATTATTGCATTCTAAATGCTGAATATATATATATATATATATATATATATATTACTTTTAAATATATTTATATTTAAAAATAATATATATATATTTAAAAAGAAGATAATAGCCCTTTTAAAGTGATGCAAAGCTAATAATACCTAAGAAGAGATGTGAAATGCAGTTTGTAGAATTATGGAGTATTTTCCAAAGATTTAGCTGGTTGTGTGTATATGGTGTCTGTGTGCATAATGTGTGTCTATGATGTTTGTGAGTGTGAGGTCTATGTGTGTGTGTGTGTGTGTATGTCCCTGCTTGTCTCCTGCCTGTTTGTGTTTGTGTTTTGGATCGTATCCAGAACTTTTCAGTAGGTGAGGTGCACAGCCCAGGAGGCAGGAAATCCTCTCATGGCTGTACGCCAGACTCTCTTACGTTCCTGAGTGACAGTGTGGCTCACTGGTCTGTTACAGAAGAATTTTGTAAGGACTCCAAAACACACATTCTGAGTGGTTCAGCGGAAAGCCTGCAGGAACTTTACTGATTGATACTCGATTGGTGGCTTTGCAGACTGCATAATGGCCTGGGGACACTTTGGAATCATTCCACAGATGCTGTTCTTTAACATGTCTTTCACTTGTGGCTTGAATTTGAGCACTCTTTGACTAGTGAATATTTTTCATTTAGATTCCATAATGGCGAATGCAAAATAAATGCAGAACATTTCACTGAATCAAGTGTAAAGTCATATTTTTCATATTCCTGCTTTTATTTAGCCTGTTATCTTAGAGACTCCTAATATTATCACATGATCATTGAGAAGTAGGTTTTCTAATCGAGAATCAACACCTTTTTATTTTAGCAGAAGTCTGCAACTGAAGTATATTAATGTAAAGTTTTGGACATTTTGGTTCATATTTTCACTCTGGAGATTAGAAAATTCACATTTTCTTAGGTGTGAAGGTAAAATAATTACATTTATGGATTTTTGAAGAAGTCTCTGAAAGGAACTAGTTTATAAAACCTTAAAACATTTGTTGATCTTTCGGGTTATCCAGTGCTTCACGAACAGCCCTTTCCAGATGTAGACCCCTTTACTTTTAAAGTAAACTCCTCTCTTTTGGATGTTAGAGTGTGACTGTGAGGATTTGTGTTCATTCAGCCCTAAGAGCATTAGTGAAATCAGACTCTGAGATCAGATGTTGTCGGAGTGAGGAGGTCTGGGGTTCAGTTGGTGTTCCAGTTCATCCTTAAGGTGTTCAGTGGGGTTGAGGTCAGGGCTCTGTGCAGAACACTTGAGTTCTTCCACACCAACCTTGCTGCTTTGTGCACAGGGACATCGTGATGCTGGAACAGATTTGAGCCTCTTAATTCCAGTGAAGGAAAATTGTAACACTACAGCAGACAAAGACATTCTGTACAATTTTGTGCTTCCAACTTTGTTTTTGTTTTGCTGTTAGTCAGGATGAGAACTTGTACAGAACCAAACATAATCATCAGTGCTGTTTTTGATGTGTTGGGAAAACTAGTATTCCAGAAATAGGTGTCAGGCTGCAGTGAGTAGCAGCAGTAACAGTGCTGTTGTTGGCAACGTTTGTGTTTTGGGATTGTGTAATGTTTTTTTTTTTATTTGTGTTTCCAACCTTTCCTGGGAGGTCTGCAAAAACATCCCACCATTTGGAAATGTTCCAGCTCTTTAGCTTGTGTTGATTAAAGCCAGTATGTGAGTTTTCTCTGCTCTCACAATGACCAAGGCCTAGAACCAGAAGCTGTCATGTAAATGCAAATTTTACCTCTAGGAAAGAAAAGTAAAATCTCGAAGAATGTTTTTGATTTCTTTTTCATTTTCAGGGGAAAGTGTCTCAGTGCTGTAGGAACTGGTAAATGCTATGAACTGTTAGATTTTTTGAATTGGAAGAATTTTGAAAGTAAGGAAATCGCATGCATCTTTTTTATTTTGAACGATAATGAAAGCTGTTTTTCGTTTTCATTTGCAGTGTTTAGCGCACATGGAGGCTTTCATTGACTTCAGTGAGGGTGAACTCATAGAGGATCGAGTCTTAAACCAAGGTGCGTCTCCAAATCTAAGGAAAAAATAAAACAATTAAGGCATATTTTCCCTGTACACATTGGAAAACTTCCTGTTTGCATCATGGAGTCTGGTCCACAATCATGGATGCATATGGAAATATTATTCAAGTCCAAGTGCTGAAGTTTCCTTCTGGAGAAATTGACAAATGAATGTGTCATAGCAGCTTTGTAATAGAAAATAACTTATGCTCAGTATACCTGCTATCATTTCCCTTGCAACTGTATTGTCTTTGTGTTGTGATGTGTTTCCCAAGAGAATTTTGGGATTTTTAATGCGTCAAGGAACAAAGCTGTCACAGACCATCTCCTTCCTCTGAGTGACATCAGCTTGGCTGGCAGTGGCTAGAAGCTGAAGTGTAAACGGAAACTGGCTTTCAATTGAAGTTTAAGAGACTTTTTTCTTCACATAGCACTACAAAGTGCATAAAAAATTGGCAATATAGTCTAGCTGTTAATGTTACACACACTGAACTTGGGTTGAATTTGAATTTGGGATGAACCAAAATGAAATTTTGTATCTGGCTTTCTGTAAAGCTGCTTTGTGACAAGATTCCTGTTCTTAGCTGCTGTATTGTGCATCCTGAGATGCTTTTCTTCTCACCACAGTTAGAAAGAGTGATTATTTGAGTTAATCTGTAGCACTGGCAACCATGCCGTGAAAAAAAACCAAAAGATCAGTTTTACTTCATTCTGATGTTTGATGTGAACATTAACTGAAACTCTTGACCTGCATTATTGTTATACATTGCGCTGCGGTCACATGATTGGCTGATTAGATAACTGTATGAATGTGCACAGGTGTTCCTAATAAAGTGGGCAAGTTTTGTTTCAATGAGGTAGAAGAACAAAGCAATTTGTATTGCTGAACAACACTAGTGCTGTGTATCAGGATGGTGAAAAAGACTAAAATACTGTGTTCCGTCATCATTTAAATGTGACTTAAAATAGAACATAATCAGAAATTAGCACACACTGTCTGTTTATTCGTACTAATGTTAACTTATCTCTTTGGTCATTTGACTCCATGTTAGATCCCCTACCGTTAAGACTATGATAGTTGGATGATTAATCTGCTCATGCACTGCTTTTTTTGTGTCCATGCAGTGGACAGGGCAGTATCCAAGCTGCAAGCTGAAATACAGAGGCATGTGTGTGATGAGCGGCGAGGCGAGCGACTGCGCAGTGGTGTACAGGTGGTCATAGCAGGGTCCACCAATGCGGGCAAGAGCAGCCTTTTCAATCTACTGTGTAAGAAGCAGTCTATGGCATTGATGCCCTACTTCTCTATCTATCTATTTCACTGTCTTCTTCTGGAAATTCTAGGTTAGTTGTGTATCTCTAAGAAAAGCATAATTTTCAACTGTAAGAAATGAGAAACTTCTGGCCGTAATACATATTGCTTGCAGAGTAACACTAAATGTTAGTCAACAATTCCCTTACAATCTCTTTCTTTCTTTCTTTCTTTCTTTCTTTCTTTCTTTCTTTCTTTCTTTCTTTCTTTCTTTCTTTCTTTCTTTCTTTCTTTCTTTCTTTCTTTCTTTCTTTCTTTCTTTCTTTCTTTCTTTCTTTCTTTCTTTCTTTCTTTCTGTCTGTCTGTCTGTCTGTCTGTCTGTCTGTCTGTCTGTCTGTCTGTCTGTCTAAGCATTTAGAAATTATTATTACCGGTCAGTCTTAAACCTGCACATTGCCTTCAGACTTCACTTTACAAATGTTAAGAGCTTCTTTCCTTATACAGTCAATGAACACATGCTATATATCACACCAGTGGATAAAACCTTAGCATCCAGTCGTTTCAGTTTAGCATCCAATCAAGTTCATCAGTGAAGAGTATGAATTAATCTCATGCCAAATTATCATCCACTGTGAGACAATGTAGTTATCTGCTCTATCTAACCATCCACCAGACTGCAGGGTTTGCTAACATCAGCTGGCTGTATGTGAAATAAGTTAGCCTGGTGTCTTTCCAAATGCCAGATTAGACTAGCATTTCCAGTAGCTACCTTAACTAGCTAGAGATTCTAGCAAATGGTTAAAGTTGGTTATTTATGGGATATTTTGCTTTTTATGAATTAATTAGACAGACTACATAGCATTAGTCATGCGTACGTTTATGGCAGTGTATTTGGTTTATAACGGAAAAGATCTTCTCAAAATTTTTAAGTAATAAAATATTTTTTTTAAATGAAAACATGATATAAGCTTTAGTTAATAACATCTAGTACATTTTTGTTGTTCCATCTACTTCTCCATTGGATTTTCATTAATATGACTTTAGACCTTGCTTGAATATCTTACTAACTGGAAAACCTGACTGTTATCCCTTATGTTTGATATCACTGATTTTTATTTTATTTGTACACCATTGTAACCTTGTAAGCAATCTCCCCCTCACCTGAATAACGAAAGTGTACCCAGGAGTCATTTGGCAAAACTGTCAGAAGGTACAATGTGGTGTATGTTAATGAGTCACAGTCTGTACTTGAGACGAACGTCCTGTTGTGATGTCAGAGAAATGTTCAGCATCATCTGTTTGCAAACGTGTTTCCTTATACATCAGGCAAGCGATTCTCAGACTAGAGGTGAAATCCTGCAATTGTTTTATTAAGTAGGGTTAAGTTCCCTTTTCAGGATTTATTAGGATAAATTGGTGTCTGAAATATCGCTAGACATAACAAGTCCAGGCAGTAGTTACACAGGGCAGGTCTCCTTCCTCCACCTCTGGAACATTGTAAATGAGCAGGAGATGAACACAAAGTGCATCAGAGTTTAACAGCAAAGGCAGCGGAGAAAGAGCTTATCCATGCAAAATGAAGAGGATGCTACGCTCTGCATTTTCAGCTCTTCTTCGGTGTCTGTCCTGATGTTTTATTATAGATGTATATAGATGCTCTGAATTATTTAATTAGTTTTTTTTTATATCTTTGTGAAATTTCCTGTCTTTATGATATGCTATGTAAAAAATATATAGGTTTACTGGAAGTAAACTGAGGAATAAAATAAAAATAAATGACATTGCTTTTTAGTTTTTTTAGAAAAGTACTTGAAAACGTTGAAGGAAGTTAATAAATGATTAGAAAACAGAGATGTGAAGCTTATCTAATCACTGTAGATAATGTTGGAGGTGTTTTCCATCTTTGGCACACAGGGCAGTAATGACAGTAGCAAGGGTGCAGGACAGGGTGTGTGGATATCGCTGGGTTTCCTGCCCCGAGCGACCCGCATTCAGGACTCATTTTTATTCCTGTTATTGTTTCCAGCTCAGACTTGTAGAACTTGTTCTTTTTGTTTTTGTCATTTATACTAGGACATAGTGTTTAAAAAATAAGAGCACATTGTTATTCTATAACCGCTTCACTCAAAATAAGGGGGGGGTTATGTTTCTTTTCCTTCTCAAACCTGATTCTTTAAAATATATTGTGAATAATAATATTTATTTATAAGAAAAAGTACACAAAAAACAAACAAGCCTAAAAATATTTAAGATGTATAGGTATATTAATCTAAAAACACACACTTACATATACTGTATATACTATAAGAACTGAGTAACTGTGAGTGTATTTTTGTGTGTGTGTGGGTGTGCACAGGCCAGCGTCCTGCAGCGATTGTGTCTCCTGTACCAGGGACCACCAGAGACGTTGTGGAGACGCCTCTGGACATCGGAGGATTTCCGGTCCTGTTGAGTGACACTGCAGGGTTGAGAGAGACTGATGACAGTGTAGAGCAAGAGGGGGTCCAGCGTGCCCTTAAAAGGTAAAAACACCATGTGGGAAAATGGTGAATAATATAAACAATTCCAATTCTAATTTGAACCCACTGGCATTTTATAAATGATATGTTTTTTAAATGCCCGGTGGAAGGAAACAAACTCTTTGCTTTTTCCTTAGTGTGACTGGAAACAATGACTTTTACATTTCATCTTGGTTATATTTCCTGTGCTTTTGTAGATTGGATGGATATGCTCTTGGTTATTCAGTGATGTACTGTAGACTATGCAGTGTTGATGTAATAGATATCCAAAATGATGATAATCATACTGGAGCCCAGATACACATGGGTGACTATATTCATACACAAACACAAGGCAGCCGGTCACCCTGCTTATTTTTTGTAGCACTGATATAGAGGAATTGCACATTTATATAAAAGCATTGTATAAAACAGTGAGAGGTCAGGGTGAGACCCAGGGTTATAGATCGTAGTTTTATTTCTCTGTAATATGAGAAAATCACGTTTATGCAGTATGCTTACTTGTCCATTTTATGATGCAGATATTTTTTGACTAGCTGTTAAAATTAGCTGATATTGAGATCACACACAGTTAGTGATATGTAATGGGATATACTGAAGCACACACACTGAGGTGTTCATGTTGGGGTTGAACAGAATTATTCACAATGCTATTCGGAAATTGAATTGAACTACAAAGAAAAGGAAGGAAAGGATCTATGTATAGAATTCTAGGTATAATGACTAATTAATGAGATCAGCTTATTAATAATAATTATTAATTAAAAGATCATCTTCAAGATTTATTTTCTAGCCAGGTTAAAAATGAATTGTCTTTTTATAAAAAAATTTAGTTAAGATTCAATGCCTAAAATCTCTTTTGGAATGAGAAGTGTACCTCGAAATAAACATTTAAAAGCGTGAATTATTCTACCTTTTTTTGAATATGTAAATGAAGTTGAATTTGTATTTATAATAAAATCGATTTAATTCTAACGCTTGAATTTGTGTGCAAAGATGCAAATTCAATTTTATTATTAATCAGGTTTAGAAATTTCAGATTCAGTTTTTGGAGACACTTTTAAATTCAGATTGAAAATTAATTGTCATTTTTTTTCCTGACAAAAACCTCTTTTCAACATGCTGGTCTCTTTTCACTTCGGTTAATGCTTCTCTACAAAACCCAGCATGCCATTCAGTTACACAGTGATGGAGGCAGCAATGGGAATTAACCCTCTCTTCTCCCCCTGAAGAGAGCAATGCAGCAGCACTTTAGATTTTCAGTCAGTTCTCACACCTTCTCATCTACACACTCTGCTCAAACTAATCAGCTTCCAATCCAACGTTCCAGCTTCCATGATACTGCCGTTCTACAGAAACGCCGTTGTGATTATTATCTTGAAGGTAAATTGTTAACCAACAGAGCTGTTTGCTGTCCACATTCCCAACTCGCAGTGCAACCGTGTTGTATAACTACATTGCATTTTGGAACATTCTTCTTCATTGAATTTCTCATTTACTTGCTGGAAAATCTTTGTTTATAGGATCTAACTGCAAAACCTGAGCGTTATTCCTCGTGTGATATTCTTTTTTTTCTTTTTTTCTTTGTAAACGCCTTTGTAACTTTGCTAGCAAATTCCCCTCACGGAAATAACGGAAATGTACCATCTACCAACAAATCAGAATCTCTAAGCACATCGCAGATGTTTTATTGTAAACAGATTTAATGTTGTTCCAGGGTGGAGTTTTCCCTTAAGCTCTGCTCGGACAGCGTGCACAAGATGTGCTTACGGCCGGAAGAATAACGGTCTCACTTAGTCATTTGCACTTCCGACCTTGAATGTAAGTGTTTTGTTGTGCAGTGTCTGTTTGAGCGAGGAGCAGTAAGTCATCCAGCACCATTGCTGAACCATTTGTTGTTGCCTTTTTAAACTTTAATGTTAAAGGGAGTATAAGTACACAAGAAATATGGAAGCCTGTTGGAAGGTAATGTGAAAAAGATAAAACTAAAATAAATTCCAAGCTTCTGTAGCAGCCATAAAACCCCCTCCCTAAGCATCGTCTTATCACACGGGTCACGGGCAATATCACACGGGTCATTTCAATGATTTTAATGGTTTTTCCAGAAATGACCACTGGTGTGGATGTGGAAAACATTACTTGCATATCTCCTGAAAAATCTTCAATTCTGATTTTTATTTAAAAGTTTATGCCTTTGGATTGTTGTGGCGTTTTTGTAACGATGTGAACTTGACAACACAGTTGTTGCAGTTGTACTATTCAGCAGTGTCAGTGGTCAGTTTTGTGAGTTCATCTAAATCATTTTTTCTTTATATGGCCATTGACAGCTGTCAAAACTATTGGCAACTGCTTAATATTTGACCACGTAATTATCATCTGGATCTACAGTCTTTAAGACAGGTGTGATATTGGTGATAAACTTGTCACACTGCTCAGGTCATAAGCAGAAGCCATAATCAACAAGTAGCAGAATCCTTTAACTTTTTTTATGTCGTCTACAGGGTGGAAATGGCAGATCTGACACTGGTGGTTGTCGACTCAACCCAGCTTCCTCAGGAGCCTCAGATGGTGCCAGGTTTCCTGAATGACTACCTCAACAATGTGCTGCCAAAAAAGCCGGAGCAGGATCACGTGCCTCAGTGCCTCCTGATCCTTAACAAAAGTGATCTACTGCCTAACAAACGCATTAGCATCACCCAGAGCGTCCTCAGTGACACGTTCAGTGAGGCTTCAGTCAGTATTCTGTCATGCAGTACCAGAGAAGGACTGACTGATTTCTTGAAACTCTTGCAGGAGAGAGTTAAGACATTGTAAGTGGAACAATGTGAGGTTTCTGTTCTTGTGTTTTATGCCAATTTGGATTTGCACATAACATAAGCTTAATGGAAATATCAGGTTAACCTTGGTTATGCTGAAAACTTCAATATATTCATGATGATGTCATGTGCTAAAGGGTTCTGAAAACATTTTCAAATAAATAATTATGTAGCACACTTTTCTTACTCTGCTGTTTTCACTAGTTAATCCCACATTTCCTTTTTTTTTGGAAATTCACTTCATGTTGCTGTTTATGGCACACACTTTGAAATTGAATATTCATTCCCTTTTCTGGATTGAGCACCTGTAAAATTACCAATACAAATAGTTCAGAATTTTATATGAATTTGTAACTGAAGTTGAATTTGTAGTTCAGTTAAATTGAATTGAAATTGAATTTTGTGGCTTGAATTTGTGCAGAGATCTGAATTAAATTTTTCATTTTAAGATAATCAGATAGTTTAGAAAGTTCAATCAAAACACATTTAATCTTTACTATTTCTATTTTAACTTTTTAACTGAAGTTGTTTTTTCTATACTGGGATATTAAAGAAATTGGAAAAAATGTCATTTAACACCAGATTCAAGCCATGGTATAAAATAAATTTGTAAAAATGATAAAATAATCCTTTTTCTGTTCTCCTTTCCTACCAAGGTGTGCAGATCCGCTGGTCGGCAGCCCAAGTCTAACCCAGACTCGCCATCGGACTAACCTGCAGAAGAGCATTGAGGCCTTGAGTCAGTATCATAAGTACAGAGACGTGGACCTGGCGCTGGCAGCAGAGGGACTGCGCTTAGGTCTTAGCTGTTTAGGTAGAATCACTGGCAAGGTCGGCACTGAAGAGATCCTTGATGTGATTTTTAGAGATTTTTGCATTGGGAAATAAATTCTACCCAGATCACAGTTTTTATGAATGTTAATGTGACCATTTGAACCACTTTAAACACAGCAAATGCTGCTATGTGATTCAGGTTTCTTAAAGCAGGTGTAATGGGGAAATGTGGTGAAATTTGTTTTTTAAAAGATGAATCCAGTCTCTCTCTCTCTTTCTTTTTTTTTTTTTTTAAGATTCACTGGTAAAAGAAGCAAATGATATAAATTCAAAGGTAATTCCAAAATAATCAGTGTTTGAACAGAATTTGTATTAATTAGAGAAGGGGAACATATTGAACATATTTTATGCTGCTGTCAATAATGTTGAAATATATTTGGTTGCAAAGCATCTAAGAAATATGGATGCTAAGCTAATGATTTAGGTAGCTAACACAAGTTTCATCTGAACAATGTCAATGCAGAATATCACTGTAAATTAGACAAAAACAGTTATCAACATTTACCTCAAATGTGCTGGAAAATTACTAATACAAGTCTCCATATGACCAAAACTACGGTTATTGTTATTAGAGTACAAATCCAACTCTGTCACAACTTATGAAGTAGAGGTTGTTTAAAAAATGTAGACATTTGAAGAGGTGAATGTCATAAGAGCAGGCCATAATAAATTAAACATGAAAAATAAAATAAGCATGATAAACATACATTGATCAACCAAAATATTAAAACCACTGACAATGTATAGCATTATTTTTGTTTGAAAGGCACGTGCAGGATATATTACCGCTCAGGTGAACAGTCAGTTCATGAAGTTAGAAAAATGGACAAATGTAAGGATCTGAACGACTTTGTCTTTGACTTTTATCTGAATGGAATTGTGATGGCTAGACGTGTCAGAGCTTCTCCAAAACAGCTCTGGTAGAGCCTTCCTGGTATGCAGTGAAGGCACACATCAGAGGCAGTATGATGCTCTGGGTCCTGGCATTCATGTGGATGTACCACCTTCCTAAACATTTTTGCAGACCAAATACACCCCTTCATGTCAACGGTATTCCCTAATAGCAGGATAATGCTGTCTGCCACACTGCAAAAAAAATGTTCAAGAATGGATTAAGAAGCATGAAAAAGAGTTCAAGGTTTTAACTTGGCCTCCAGATTCCTAAATGTCATTCTGATCATGCATCTGTGGGACAAACAATGCTGATCCATGGAGGTGTCATCTCACAACTTACAAGACTTCTGTAAGGATCTGCTGTTAGTTATTGGAAACCACAGCACACATTCAGAGACCTTGTTGAGTCCGGGGCTGATGGGTGTATGTGGGATCATACACAAAATGTGCAAAATTTTACACAAGACTCAACTGTTTACGTAAATTATGGCAAAGGGGAATAAAAAAAGTGTTTAATATTTGTGTCTTAATTAACAATGACAATAATACAGCAGATCATACACAAATGCT
Source organism: Hemibagrus wyckioides (assembly GCF_019097595.1). Classification (NCBI taxonomy): domain Eukaryota; kingdom Metazoa; phylum Chordata; class Actinopteri; order Siluriformes; family Bagridae; genus Hemibagrus; species Hemibagrus wyckioides. The sequence goes on from NC_080719.1 coordinate 17,524,385, forward strand.
AAAGTGTACAATATAAGTTATAGATATTTGTCATAATATTTGATTTTTTTCACCTTAAGTTGGAAAATGTTTTTCTTTGGTATTTTAGGGGTTAAATTAAAATGCTAGATATGCTTTTTTGATCCAAACACACATTGTGGATGATCTTTTGGCTGAAGAGGAAGCAAACAGGCTAATGGGGGCTCCCACAGGTCTTTGTTCTCCTGTCAATCCGACCTTCATTTGAATATTTATGCTCCTTTGTTGAACTCTTAACCCCTCTGATGGCATTGCCTTGTGCACGTTAGAAAGACGCTTAAGGCAGCATGCTGTACCCTCACCTTTTCCTACTATTCATCCCAATGACGTCATGCTGTGTTCAGCCCTCTGCAGGACTTTACAGAGGTTATAAGGTCTCGCAAATCACACCACGCCATTTCTGCAAGCAAAGTATGTACTGTACTTCAATTCATAAAACAGATGGTCCTTAGAATAGCACCGAGACCCAAGTGTTAGGATGAAGAATGAGACGTCCTTTAACATCCGCCTTCCTTAAGAATGATGTTTAAGGTTATATAAATATAGATACAAACAAGTATGTATAGAAAAGTCAAGAGAGTAACAGTGGTGTGCTTGAGTAATAGCTTTTTTATAGGGTGTGGTGCATTTTAGGTGGTGTCCTGCTTTAGCAGAGTAAAAATGCAAATAAGTAATGGTATAGCAAAATTCTTTCAAATCTTTAAACTTCAAATAGTGTCTAAAAATCCTGGCAGCTCAATAATAAAGTGACTCTTTGCATTTATTTGACAAAATTGTTGATTTAGATAAGGTGCCTCCAGAAAGTATTCACACCCCATGATTATTTCTCATTTTTATACTGTAATGTAACATCAAATATATATATCAAGTATATTAGAATCAAGTATATTAGATACTTTTATCTGTTCCAGACTTAAAGACCAGGATTAAGTCCCGTTGGAACCTGTGGTATGACCTGAAAATTGCTGACCACCAACATTCTCCATCGTGCTGGAGGAAATTTGCATTAAGGAATAGAAGAAACTGAGAGAATCAAAATGTGCAAAGCTCAGATGCAAATCCAAGACAAGTCAAAACTGTAAATTCTCTATATTTCTATAAATGAACTATATGTTGACTGAGTGTGGTGTGAATATCTGTTATCAGTATAGAAGTGTTTACATTTTAAATCATCGAGTCACTTCAAAAGGAGCAAATAAAAACCCTCTTATATACTCACATTGCTACACAGCAGAAAGAAAATCATTTGAGAGTCAACGCTTTCTGTATGCTCATATTATTGCCGCATTGAATTTTGGACTTTCAGGCTCATATTTTCTGGTGAGACACGATTACGACACATATCATGATTTCTGATTGTAAAATAAAAATAGTTTTAGATACAAATCCTTTTTTTTTCAGTCATGTGTGATGAAGTGAAGTGATTATATATGGAAAGTAAAATGAGGACAGAGACAATTATATAATATTTTATCTAGTTGCTGGTCATTGACAAATCAAAATCAAATCAATAAAAAAAATAAGACTTAAAATTCTGTAACATAAAAAATTTAATTATTTATCAACTGTGTTCAATAGTATTTACAAAAAACATCTAAAAAATTAACATGAAGGATTGAAGATGAACATACAGTGTATATACAGTATATATATGCTTTAAACAATTATATAAAATGCACATTTAAATATTTTAATATCAAGAAAATATGTACAGTTCAATATGTATAATTGGCTCTTGTTCTGATTGTGTTTACCCCAGCCTTTGCACGATACGTAAGGCTATGAGGTATGCTTGCATTGTTAACAACATTATAACTTAACCGACAAAAAAAGCTTGCTATTAATTTAACATTCTTTTATATAAGTTCACAGTGAAGTTTATTTGGCCTGATTTAAAAAGTAACCATGGCCATTTTCACACTTCCCTGACGTTTATTTATTTTTTTATTATTATTTATTTGATTTTCCACAAAATAGTTACCGTCATGTTTGGCATAAAATTGTTTAAGAACTGACAATACATTCACGTACAGCCTCGTATGTACAGCTGATTAATACTGTCACGGTATTATTAATGCCTACAATTCAAATAGTTTTGCAGTTCACCTTAAGCTCATGAAAATCACAAATTTTGAGCTGTTCCTCTGAGATTGGAGTCGAAGTACACCGTGTGCCGCTCTTCACTGTTTACCTGACCTGTGTGAGAGATAAAAAAAACAACGTTGAGGAAAAATCACACATTTTGATGATTCTGTATTAATTTTAACCATTAAATCTCAATAAGATAGTTAATTGCATTATATATATATACGTATATATATATAATGCAATTAACTATCTTATTGAGATTTAATGGTTTTTGAGATTGAGATTTAACTATCTTATTTAATGGTTTAAAATATATTTTATATATTAATATTTTATATATATATATATATATATATATATATATATATATATATATATATATATATATATATATTTTAGTATTTTATATATTAAACCATTTTGAACCATTTTAAACCATATATATATATATATATATATATATATATATATATATATATATATATATATATATGGAAGGCATGGATTTTCTCAGCTTTGGATTGATTTGGTTGTTCTAACACCTTAGCGTTTCTATAGCAACAGCTCCTTCACAGCCACTTGTATATCAGATGCTGAACATAATCCAACCACTAATGATAAATGTGTGAAAATATGTTTAAGCGATAGATGTTTATTTAGCATTTATGAAGTCTCGGGTGTCCGAAAAAGGTTGAACATTTTTCTGCTTTTTGTGACTCATCTAGAAAGAGTTTAGTGCTTTGTGGTCATTTTATAAATTGTACAGGGTATCCCAATAATAATAATTGATAACTAACAATTAATAAGACACAAAATGTCTTCTAAATTGTTTCATATTTTGTTTAGATTATATGTATTCTCTCAGATAACTTTTAAGACAAAAGAAAAATGTATTGAAATTGTTCTCAGGGCTGGATCGGGAAGCTGTAGGAAGGATGCGATGGGCAAGTAATTACATGAATAAAACCAGATGTGTTAACACGAGTGAGAGAGATAACTGTGTGTTTATAATGAAATCACAATTATGTAGAGAGTGTTTCATAAATAAAATAAGAAATAAATTGTTAATTTCCTCTATGTATGGAGACTTTTGGGACTCTCAGTAGATAACATCAAGAAGAAAAGTTGTAGCCATGTACCTTTGGTACTTGACTGCTGCCTGCTCTGTTTGGGCCTGTGTATCCAGGTAACATCATTTCCAGTCCATTCGGTTTCGGCATCAGGGGCTGTGAAACAAATGATGCTTGTGATGAACATGTCATGCTATCTCAGTAGAAAAAGGACTTATGCCAGAGATGATTTTTAATATTCCATCTCATTTGAAAAGTCTAAATTATGAGAGCTGGACCTGTGGTGTAGTTTTGAACATTTCCCTTGGTATCTAAAGTCTACTACAGCTAAATGACAAAAGTAAGACCTACAAAATATGTTATGAGACTGATATTTTAAATCGGGGGTTTTCCAGTCTTATCCTGAAAGGGTACAAGTTTTAATTCCAACCAGGCAGAAGCCGCACCTCGTAGTATTTTGAATGCCAGGGTGAACTGAATAAACGTGTGCAATCAGATGTGGCTCCTGCTTGATTGAAAGAAAAGCCTGCACCCACACTAGCCCTCTAGATTATTTAGTGCTTAAGGCTTTCTTACCTTTGGGTAACATGAAGCTTGCAGCATTTGCTTTTCCAGCAGTAGTTGTTTCTGGGATTTCAGCAGTGGCTCCACCAATCTGTCCTGCACTTGCTGAGCCTCTTGAAGAAGCTTTGCGCACTGCTCAGCTTCTTGAGCACGACCCTGGCTGCACTTCTGATTTTCAGAAGTTAGCCGTTTGTTTTCAACTTCCAGTCGGCTGCTCTGTGCCTGAAGGGTTGAGACTTTGTCGCCAACTGAGTTCAAGTAGTTCTGGAACTTGTCTTCTACTTGCCGGGAAAGGTTTGTGCAGTTTGCATGGATCTTCTCCATTTGTTCTTGTTGCTTTGAACAAGTAAGGTGGAAGGTAAAGGTGTCAGGGAAGACGTTGTCAATCTTGGTGAGGAAAGCGGTTGTGACATCCTGGATGCCCTGCAGCGACTTCACAAAGTCCTCCTTGCACTTCTTTTTGTAAAGTTCAAGCTCAGAGGTCAGATCTTCCTTCTCTTGGTTCAGTTTCAGCATGGCCATCTCGTGCTTATTTTTATCTTTTATCGCAGTGTCCAAGTCAAACTTGAGGTTCTGCACCGTTTGACTGAAATTAGCTTGGAGTATTGCATACAGAGACTTCTGCTGGTCCAAAAGAGTCTGTAAGGTTCTCATGTGTTCTGGAAAAGGAAGGGTTAGGATTTCAGATACAGTGCAACTTTAAGTTTAGCCCACAATATATTCTTAATGCAATAGATTTGGGATCAGCAGTCAAAACTTACCACTTGTACCAATGTTCGGTGGACATTGGGCTACACTCCGAACTAGAGGCATCTTACTTGCTTGGCAGCTAGCCTGTGGTTTAAAAAAACAGGTCAAACACATTTTAATGACTGGACACCTTCATTTAATTCTGTCGCTTCTGTCTCTCTGCTGCAGTGATAATTGATCATTCCCAGAATGTAAGACTTCATACTATATATCTATTAGATTAGATTAGATTAGATTAGATTAGATTAGATTAGATTAGATTAGATTAGATTAGATTAGATTAGATTAGATGTTTATTTTCATTGTACCATTTGCATGTACAACGAAATTTAAAAAGTGTCAACCAGTCAAAAAATGCAGCAGTTATACATACATTCAAACCTTCAACAATTAAAATAAGTACTAATTAGTATATAAAAAAATTAATAAATAGGTATGGAAATTATATACTAAAATAAGTTAAGACAGCCCTTCCCACACACAAACAAATTCATCATCTATCTATCTATATAAACCCAAATAAATGCAGACTTACTATCAATTGTGAAAGCTTTGTGATGTTGGCTTTGGCTGCATCCAACTCAGCTGTAAGTTTCAACACTTTTTTAACCTCCGCATCCTTCTCCGTCGTCTTGGTCTTAAGCTGGGCAGTGAGGTTGGCTTTCTCTTTCTTCAGGTTGGTGTTGTCTAATGAGAGCTTGTCGAAACTCAATTGCAGCTCCTCCACCCTCTTCTCATCAGCGGTCTTCTCTGGCTGTCCGTACACTAAGAAGAGCACCAGGCTCACGATGATCAGAGACTGTATCAGTGAAGAGAAGAAGAAGATGATGCGGAGATAATACCCACAGCTTTTTCCCTTTGATCTGCGAATGTCCTGAGCCTTCAGTGCCACTTTGGGCCGGGTGTAACTGTTGTTGTACATCTCTGCAAAAAATGTTTATCAGCCAAGAAGTCTCTAAAACTAAACAGCAGTATTAGCAATTACATTTGTTCCATGTAAACACTACTACCAGGTTCAGCATGGCTGCTGTGCTTATATATACTGGTGTCCACATCCTGTAGGGCAGCTCTTTCCTGACCCTCCTCCAAGTGTTTATCTGTGCTAAGTTATGCATGGCAACTCACCTCATCTAATGTCCTATTATCATTGGATAAATTAGTTATTTTGGGATTGTAGGGTTCTCTATCTATCTATCTATCTATCTATCTATCTATCTATCTATCTATCTATCTATCTATCTATCTATCTATCTATCTATCTATCTATCCATCCATCCATCCATCCATCCATCCATCCATCCATCCATCCTCCTATTCTTTATAGTGGTCCTACCACATTATAGTACACCATATTATGATGTAATATGTTTTATACCACAGCGTGGTTGAATTCTCAAATCTGATTGGTCAAAAGGTGTTGATTTAACTTTCTATAACATGACTGAGAAAGCAGTTCCGGCGACAAGACAGAGTTTATAAACTGCTCTTCAATTCAATTCAATTCAATTCAAAAAAATTTATTTGTCCCTGAACGGGGAATTAAAGGCACGTGAGCAGCATGAAGGGGCATAATAATAATAATAATAATAATAATAATAATAATAATAATAATAATAAAAATACAGTTTAGAATATATAGACAAGAACAGTACTAGTAATAAAAGGAAATTGAAGCCACAGTAATGATACAGAATAAACTGTACTAAACAGTGTTATTATTCATTCTATTATTCTGTTTTTAATAGAATTGACAGTATAGGAAGGAGTCTCCAGTGACAGTGTTTTGTAACAACATTTTTGGTACAGAATCTATCTATCTATCTATCTATCTATCTATCTATCTATCTATCTATCTATCTATCTATCTATCTATCTATCTATCTATCTATCTATCTATCTATCTATCTATCTATCTATCTATCTACACAAGCATACAACAATAATCTGTTCATATTTAAGTATTAAAGACATCATTATTTACTCTACTACATATTTATAACGTGTGTGGGGGTGGGTGGGGGTACACTGTGTTTACTGATTCTTCCGATTTATTTCTATCTTCTGACATTTTCCTCCTGAAGTGTAAACTTTGGCCAGTCAAGTCATTATGTCGCACAGGAAAAGCAACTAGCAAGTGAATGACAGCATCCAAGCCTCGCTCTATCTCTTCCTTGATCTAAAGCCACATATAAACACGAGCGTTCAAAATAAGCCATCGAAAATTCAGCTTCCTGTCCTGCTGCTCCAACTGTTGGTGGGACAAGAAGGACAACAATAGTGACCTGTCAGCTTTTTTTTTTTGATGGAACGAATAACAAATATTCCCAGCCGTGCTAGAGGTGGTAGTGGACTCGTTTGATCCTCAGCGTTCTTGTTTGCAGCAATGACGTTCAGAGCCCAATCTCCTGTCCAGGACGGGTGTGAAAGGGGAAAATAACGAAAGCCAGGGGTTTTCCTGCAGTCTATTGTCTCCACTCCAATGTGTTCTCAGAGGAAAGCATAATTTATGGAGAACCTTTTCAAAAAGGGCAGAGGGTAATAAAGGATCCTCACAGATAATAGATCAGTTTTAAGACATAAACAGGAAAATTGCCCCATGAAAGATTTATAAGTTGCTAATTTCTGCTATTCATTATTTTGGCTTTGAAAATAGAAAAGAAATAGAAATAGCCTTTATTTGTCACATACACATTACAGCACAGTGAAATTCTTTCTTCTCATCTCCCATCCTTGGAGTGGGATCAGAGCACAGGGTCAGCCATGATACGGCGCCCCGGAGCAGAGAGAGTTAAGGGCCTTGCTCAAGGGCCCAACAGTGGCAACTTGGCGGTGAATATTATTTTGGATTACTCCTTTTAGGAACATCAGGTTGCTTTATGCACCATTTTAATGTTTTTTCTTTTATAGTTTTTTTATACTTGAATGTATTTTTAATGGAGGTTTTGTGATCTAGTGCTTTTTTGTTCAAACCGAAACTCACAAATACAGCAAGGTTTAACCAAAATAAAACACACCCACGCCTCAGATTCAAAAAAGACATCTAAAGAATTTCCGTCAGGATTAATAAAGTTCTTATCTTGTCTTAAAACATATGGACACAACAAGGGCAATTGAACTAATTATGTAGACATAATATATAGACATTATGATAGAAAAAAACCTTAATGAGGAAGAGGAAAAAAAGGAATAAACAGAAACTAAACAATGCACAGATGTACTGTATGTCAGTGTCATGTTTCATGATTGATTTTTAGGTTGCCAGAACATCTCACCTTATTGACTCATGCAGTAGAGAGCTCTAATAATACTGTAGCTCTAAATTGAGTGTGTGGAGGAAACCAGTATGGTTTTTATCAGATGTTAATTTTAATTTCAATACAGTAGAGCTTTTATAACAATGGACATTATCGCAAAGCAGCTAGACAGGAATCTAAAAATTCAGAATAAAACAAATGTATTTATACCTAATGAGCAAATGAGAGGCAACAGTGGTGAGGAAAACCTCCCTGAAGTGAAACCTCGAGAGGAACCAGACTTTTAAGGGAAAACAACCCCTCTGCTGTATAGGGAGGTCAAGCTTGAAATCATCCTTTAACAGAAGCATTCTGATGTCCAAAGTCATATTGCGTTCAATAATTATTGTCTTTTATTTCCGTATTCGAGATGTTAATACATATTTATTTATATTAATGGAAAATTGACATTGTTTTTTGCTAATGTGATAACAAAGTACTTTAATAGGTACAACAGCTGGGTTAAATAGCTTTGTTGACTTGTTGACATTGTTTCAGTATTACAATACAAACACACCATTGTGTACTAAGCGTTGGTGGGGAGAGGTCACATTAGATTGCAGACAATCACAGTAGGGCAAATGCACAGATCCCTTTCTGGGAACATATGCAAAAGCCGGGAGTTGAGTTTGGGCCGGTGTACTGCGTTTCTGAGAAATGAGGAGGTTACAGATGTTTAAGGCTGCTAATTATTGGCTTAAAGAAAGGAAATTATAGCGCGGGATTAAGGCAACCATTAAAACTCTTCCGACAATTATTTTGTGAACTGTGCACATGTCAAGTTTAAATGGCAGGATACAGCTTCAAAGCAGAGTTTACGTTTACATGCAAGTCATCGCAAAAAGTTCAAACGGTTTGTTCGAACCAAATGCAGCAAACAACATGAGATAAATTATTGAGAGAAACGGCCTCCTTGTGTGGGTTTGTGTGTTGGGAGGTTAAACAATAAACAGGAATTCATGGGAATAAGTATGTACAACAGAAATTATCTAAAAGTTTTGTTATAGCCTCTCTGAAGTGCAATAGGTTTCGAAGTATGATTTATTTAAACAATCAATCTGTTGTCCATTCGGTGCTGTGCAAAGTGTGTGGATCATTAAGCCATGTAACAGTTATAGAGCTTCAGTTAGTGTTCACAGGATGATCATTAACAACAGAAGGGGAATCTCAGTGACACTGTGGTTGTTGCTGCCAGATGCGCTGGTTTGAGTATTTCGGAAACTGCTGATTTTCCTGAGATTTTCACATACAACAGTGTTTAAAGCTGAATTGTGTGATAAAAAAATAAAAAACACCAAACAAACATCCAGCTGTATTATAGAAATGCTGTGTTAATGTGAGAGGTTTGAGTAGGATAGCCAGACTGGTCTGAGCTGGAAGTCTATAGTAACTCAAATAAACTCTTTACAACTATGGTGAGCAGAAAAGCGTTTCAGAATGTGTAACTCGAAATATCTGGAGGTTGATGAGCTACAACAATGGAAGAGCACATCAGGGTCCACTCCTATCTGTAAGAACAGGAATCTGAGGCTATATTTGCTCACCCAAACTGGACAGTTGAAGCCTGGAAGTATTTTGTGAGTGTTTTCCATTCTTCGTGTGTGCTTTGCTTTGCTTTGCTTTGCGTGATTCTGGTACAGGTGGAAGTACACATCTTTACTTTAAGTTAAACCACGATCTTTCAAATCTCTGTTCCTAAAATCCTACTGTACTCTGCATGTACACATATCCAGGTCAGTGTCGTCGTCATGTGATAAATGAAAGTCTCTGTAATGTTGATACTGCGTAGTGATATTGTGTCAGCTAGAAAGTAATCCAGATTGACGTCTCTTCATATCTTCACAACAAAGCAAAGAATTTAGCTCATCTGAAACACATCACTACTGTATAGTTCACAGACTTTTAAAAACAGATCTGCCTTAAAGAGATGATGTGTATTATCATAAATACGACAAACTCGTTTTAACTCACAATTTTATTTATTTTCGATCATTCATTTAACCGCATCCTTTCTCAACAGAAGGGTCGTCTTTACACATTCTAGTAATCACAAAGTTTATTTCAGTGTATTTTTATGATATTTAAAAATGAGGACAGATAATTCAGATTCACCACTATTCACAACTCTAGCCTGAAGGCTTTGTGTGTTTTATGTAAAATGAAAGGACAATATTTAAAAAAAAAATTATATATATATATATTCACATAAGGACTGCTGTGGATTTTCTTTAGCTTTGATCTGTTTAAGGGCAGAGGTCCATCATTTTTTTTCCTGCATCTACTCTCCTTTCACCTTAATTGTTCATGCAGTTAATGAAGCCACTTATATATATATATATATATATATATATATATATATATATATATATATATATATATAAAATGTAGCCACTCTATATTATATATATATATATATATATATATATATATATATATATATATATAAGTGGCTTCATTAACTGCATGAACAATTAAGGTGAAAGGAGAGTAGATGCAGGAAAAAAAATGATGGACCTCTGCCCTTAAACAGATCAAAGCTAAAGAAAATCCACAGCAGTCCTTATGTGAAGACATTTTGCTTTCTTTTTCTTTCCCCCAGTATAGAAAACGTCCATCCTTAGGAGACAACTTAGAAGAAGAAGCTTCGTCAAATAGTCCTTCATTAATCCTGTTCATGGAGATCTACTTGCACCTTGTCACAGAACTCGTCCAACCCAAATCCGACACGGCCGATCTGGTGCATCATGAACACTGATTATCCAGATGAAGCTCCACAGTGTGATCTCCAGGAGCAGGGTTAGTGAGCGGTGCTCTACACCGTGGCCTCGATCTCTGGCGGCTCATCGCCCTCTAGCAGGCTGTAGGAGGCATGGCTCTGGAAGGGCCTCTGCAACGGGTGACACAGAAGCTTAGCCATGCAGTTATGCAGCTCGATGGCCGGGCCACACAGTGACACTTCAAAACGGTAGCACATCCCCTTCGAGTCCAACTTCGAGAAAGATTCATACGTGTCCTGTAGAGAGGAGAGGTGGGCGGAAAATCGTAAGGGAAGCTACTCTCGCAGGATGCTTTGCAAAGATAATCGGATGAATGTAAACAAACAGCTCAAGACAAAGGGCACTAACACACAGGATAAACATGCAGCTATATTCGAATGTGAATATATACATTCCATTTAATAATGTTGAATTAGACTTCATTGACATTTTCATTATTAGAAGCCAAAGAAATAGTCCATGTTAAGACAGAAATAGATGTAAAAGTAAAATATCAGTAGAAAAGTCATTCTGAATGAATATAAAAAGGAAGAAAACACTTCCAGGGTGTGCTGGTCGAGGAAAACAATTAATAACAGACGTCTTGCTGTGGCGCAGACTGTTCTAATAACAGCACAGTGTGAAGTGTTTCAGTCCTCTTATACCGAATCACTAGCTATTTATTAAAGAATGACATATCATGGTTTTTGATCTCTTAGTGTGGGAAGAATGTAATGATATGAGCTGTCTGTGAGACGAGTTACTTCCTGTTATCATGTGATCACTTACAATATGTAATAGTAGCTTAAAACAGCCTATCACCGGCGGCTCTTTTTTTGTCCTCTCGGGTAGTTAATACAATCAGAAAATGGAGCCTGTTGTGTTACAAAGAAACTGCAAACCCCTTTATCTTGAAGACATTCCTGTGGTTGTAAACCTAATGCTTTATCTCTGACTGTTAAAAAGCACTGACACTCTTTCTAAAAAAAAAAGAAAAGAAAAAGGTCTCCTCACAGAAAACTTCCCATCACCAATTACACAGCTCATTTATCCATAGGTTTAAATTACATTTGAATTGCGTGACCTGTTTGCCATGCAAGTCCCTGTAGCCGGTGTTACTTTCCACTCTGTGCTGTTAGCATCACTGTGGTATAAATCTACTATAATAACTTGTATACCTTTCAGTTGGCTGATGGCTAAAGCTGAGAGGCCCAGGAGGAGCTTCTTCCCTCAGGCCATCAGACTCCTCCATATGGACCATCACATAACATATAAAACTATGCATGTGACAAATAAAATCTTGCATTTTGTAATATTAAGCAGCCCTGGTCCTCCTACTCATTCTTTACGCACTGCTTCCTTCTAATCACGCCTACAGACATAGAGCATTGTGGCAGAACATCTTTCCTTTTTTTTTCTCATCTTGTGTTCATTTTACCTGGAAGTGTTGAATTGTTTCTTGTCACAGGATACTCTCATGTTTCATTTGAAATGTCTGAGACGTTACAGATAATATTACTTCATATTATCAGCTTTTCCATAAACAAAATGCTAGGGAATGCACACACCTACCGTTACCTGTAAGAAGATTGGATACTGTGTTATAATAACTGCTATTTTTAATCTCAGTCTTTATAGCAGCGAGACAAGGAAATAAAATTACCCTCCAGCTGCTGTCCTCCATCTGCTCGTCAGCGCCATTATGAAGGTAAATGACATCGAAGAAGAAGTACGGAGAGCGTAGCATTTTCTGTAAGACAACATTTCATTTGAGAAGCATATGAAGTGAGCCAAAATAAAGCGTATTGTGTCAGTTCTGGAAGATTTAAACATGACATAAGACATGCGTTCACTTACACTGACAGCGTCTGATGGGTTAAACTGCAGCTGGCCTGCGTGCCGACTGTAAATGAGGAGAGTACGGACCACGAAGGGCGGTGGGATCGTCTGAACGTTGTCCATCAGTGGAAGTTCGATCTTCTGGAGACTATACAGAAGGAGACATTTTATAGCATGTAATTATGATGTTAATGTAATATGAGTACTTTCCCAGACACAGAAATGAATGAATTGATCTGTCATTACTTAACAATACACCAAGCAATGGAACAGTGTCAGACTTGTAACGTTCTTAAAGGCTGCACTTTTGAGCCAATCTGAATAAAACAGAATTTATATAACCTTTACCAAAGGTTTACTTTCTGCTTTATTCTTATAGCACTTTTACTTTAGTACCTGGTGCTACCAAATCCTTCATCATTTCCTTTGTTGTAGTTTTGCAGTATAGATGAACCTTTCGGACCATCCCTGGGATCTGATTTGTGTCTCTATACTGCAGTGTCTGTGTGGTCCAACAGTTTTTGTTTTTCCATATATTGTACAGATATTGTTCAGGGTATATTGCTTGGAAAATCCTCCTGAGGAACCGGACTTATGGAGGTCCAAAATTCGTAAAAAAATTTCTAAGACAGGTGTCTAGATTTTCGCTAGTCACTAAAAATGCCGTCTGAGGTGAACCAAACAAATCCTAATTACGGGCAATTGGCCAAAGCGAAATTAAAAACTCACGATATCAATTTCTCAAATATTACACACTGTTTAAAGACACAGTCAACCCAAGACGTGAATTAAAGCTAAAATAATAATACATAATATAATGATAATAATATAATATATAATAATAATAATAATAATAATAAAGCTCTAATCAACTAGTGTAAGATTCCCAATGATGTGCATAAATTAGATGCTCCAATCAACTTATCAAAAGAAATGTATGAGAACACAAAACGCCTAGAGATTAAATATCTTTAGCTTCAAATCCATCACAAAGATCAGCATCACACTTACATTACATTGAGAAGATCCTCCAGGTCTGGATTAAAGTGTTAAGAAATAATCATTTTACAGTAATCAAGTTTTACCATCTCGTAATGTGGCACTTTATCCAGTAATCGATTATCATGGGCGTGAAAAGGATACTGAAAGATTCACAGACATTTGTTTCGAGATCATACAAACAGCTACACAGCTCCCGTGGGTCAGAGGTAAAGCCTGATAGCTAGGGAAGAGAAAATTACAAATACTTTTTAATTCCCTGATGAGGATTTACAACAACTGGCATTTTGTGGTAGTGAATTAAAACAATTTTTCAATACAATACACCACAATAAGCAAATATTCTAACATGCATACGTGTACATTTATAACACAGCTTCGCTGAATTCTCAGTTCTGATTGCTCAGTAAGTGCTGATTCATTTGCTTGAACATCATCACACAATTTTAGAAAATCAGTGCCTCCAGGGTTTTGCAGAAATGAGGGCAAAATCAAGCAAATTATGTCATGCCTTTTTTTCATTAAAAAATGACTATTTTCCGCAGATTTGGGCCGAGATGTGTGACATCATCACAACGCATGTTCAGCCAAAGCCCTCTTCGATTCATGTGCATCGAACATGAGTACACCTATCAAAGGAAGTAATTACATATGCGTCTATAATGGTCTTCTTAAAATGAAGAATCCTGTGCTTGGAAATTCAAGTAGTTTTCCATAAAAAGCACAAAAAAGCTGCAAAATCAAGCATTTTTGGTTGCATCAACAACAACAACAACAACAAAAACCCTCTGAAATACTGAAGAGACTGAGAATTGGTCTATTTATAATTCAACTGCTTGAGGATATAATTGGTTAAGTCAATAAAGATTTTTAAGTAAATACACAACTTTTGCAAATTGCTGTAGTATAAGGAGAGTAAAATGGAGGTACGTGCTAATAATCAGTCCTATTTAATCCAGTTTAATCTAGAGATAATCCCTGATAGATTACTGACCGCTATGTGTTCCATACAAATAAGTCTTAAATAATTTTTAAATATGTGATGCTGTTCCACTGTGTCACAGGGTTTGTACACCAATATGTGGATAACCAATCAGGTGCAGGATTCTGAAGCTCGTGGTCAGATGACGATAGCATCTTATTAAAGGTTACCCATTTACTACTCACCCACAAGGCATCGTCGTTGACCACGACCAAGGCGAACTCGTGCCTCTTGTCTATTTTGTGCTTTGTTCTCACAAACATTTCGATCATCTTCTGGGAGATATTGAGGGCATTTGTCTTGGACCTGAAGACGAGATCTCACTTCAAACATACAGATTTTGTTGAGATTGTAACTGTGGTGGAATTTGAGTGAAGAATATTACCCATTGAAGGACTCCAGCTTCTGCAGGGACATCTCTTCTGACAAATCCAAACAAATGATCTAATTTGGAGACATAATACACCCCATCACCAACTGAATGGAATTTAGGTAGCTGTTTCTAGTTGTCAGACAGTTGCAAAAAGATTTTCTAGACTCACGACTTTCTCAGGGCAGTTGACTCTTGGTGCTCGTAACTGGAGTTCTGTTACTGGAGGAATCTGTGATGCCAGTGAGGGCTGGCTGGGTTTGGGTCTTTCTTTGGCAGCAGCCAGTGAAGCAGGCACTGAACTGGACATGCTGCTTGCTGTGGTTGTGGCTGCAGCAGCGATGGGAGTGGGAATAGCAGTGGTGATGGTTGAGGTGGAACCTGGAGGACTGTCAGTGCTGGCTGCTTCTCCTTCTCCTTCCACTCGACTTCCCACAGTAGGCTGTGAGGGTGGAGGACTGTTCAGACCACCGTTACTGCTCCGTCTGTCCTCCGCTCCCTCTGGATTGGACCGTGTCCTCGGCCGCAGTTCTGCCATTCGCTCCTCTCCATCAGCTGGGCCTGGATCTGCGCCCTCCATCACACTAGTCACTGTGTACCAAAGAGCAGCAAAATTTCACTTTGAAAATGTTATCATGACATTTTACACTGGATTCAGAAGAATGTTTCATTCAAAGGCTAACCCTTATTCTTATTTTCATGTTTGTGAATGAAAGGGAGGATAGTGGAACAATAAGATTACAGGGTGAAGAGGTGAAGAAGGTACAGGAGTTTAAGTACTTGGGGTCAACAGCCTAGAGTAATGTTTGATGTGGTAATGATTGTGGGAAAGAGGTAAAGAAGCGAGTGCAGGCAGGTTGGAATGGGTGGAGAAAGGTGTAGGGAGTTCTGTGTGCTAGAAAAATATCAGCAAGAATCAAGGGGAAGGTGTACAAGACAGTGGTGAGACCGGCCATGCTGTATGGTTTAGAGACAGTGTCACTGAGGAAGAGACAGGAGTCAGAGCTGGAGGTAGCAGAGCTGAAGATATTGAGGTTCACTGCAAAATCAAGCATTTTTGGTTGCAACAACAACAACAACAACAACAACAAAAAACCCTCTGAAATACTGAAGAGATTAATTGGTCTATTTATAATTCAACTGCTTGAGCATATAATTGGTTAAGTAAATAAAGATTTTTAAGTAAATAAACAACTTTCGCAAATTGCTGGAGTATAAGGAGAATGAAATGCAGGTATATGTTAATAATCGGTTAAATGGTTTAGAGACAGTGTCACTGAGGAAGAGACAGGAGTCAGAGCTGGAGGTAGCAGAGCTGAAGATGTTGAGGTTCTCTTTGGGAGTGACACGGTTGGACAGGATTAGGAACGAGTACATCAGAGGGACAGCTCATGTTGGACGTTTGGGGGACAAAGTTAGGGAGGCCAGATTAAGATGGTTTGGATATATTCAGAGGAAGGAGAGTGAGCATACTGGTAGGAGAATGTTGGGCATGGAGCTGCCAGGCAGGAGGAAAAGAGGAAGGCCAAAGAGGAGGTATATGGATGTAATAAATGAGGATATAAGTGGGTGTAAGTGTTAAGGATGCAGAGGATAGGGATAGGTGGAGAGAGACGGTTCGCTGTGGAGACCCCTTAAGGGAAGAAGAAGAAGATTCTAGATCATATTGTATAAATACTATATAACTAAACATTTGGAGGCTGCCAGTAAGCGGTTCCTGACTGCACATCTGTTCACATCATTACACCTTCCTGTTCTCCTCTTACACCTGACTGGGAATAAATGATTATCTGGATTAAATAAATTGATTATCTTTGTTTCTAAAAGTAAATTGTGAGCAAAGGGAGAAAAATAAATAAATATCGCACATGCCTGTTCTCACCTTTCAGGCCAAAAACTCAACCTGAGCAGTGTCTTTTCAATGAAACAGTAAAGTCACAAATCTCTACAACGTCCAGATGACAAACAACCCGACAGCCACAACCGGCTGCAACATAAATCCCATGTATTCCCTTTCTAGGGTCACTACATAGGGTTAGAAATGGCGCGTTTCCGCGTCACACGTAGTGCACTACATGTACACTACAGAGCCGTTTAACATACGGCCTTCGTATACCAGCTAGCAGTGTAGCATTTAGCTAACAAGCTTTTCACCCGTCAGCAAGTGTGCAAAAAAATGTCTAGCTAATGTGCTATAAAAAGAGTTTATTTACAGAATCGCAATCTGAAATAAACAGTTTGTAGAGCTTACCGAAATCTGTCAAAAGGTAGCGACAGATACGTGAAAGAAATCCCTTCAACACTTCCTCATTCGGCTCTACTTCGTTGACAGACTCAGAAGGAGAGAGGAGGCGCGTTCAGAGCGCCACCGCCACCTAGTGGACAAATCATCAACTCTTCTGCAGAACATTTTTTGAATCAGCATTATATATATATATAATTGTAGAAAAATATATAGCAGAAATAAAATATGAAGACTTTGAGGAATCATAATGGAGATTATGATTTCCTGAAATCCAAAATGTGTGTTTATACTTTCTGACTCCATACAGTTAACAATTTTGTTTTTACTTTCTTGTCTGTTGTTCACTTATTATTTTTGTCCTGTGTCTGAGTGGGAGTGTATTGGGAACCGTAGCACAAGTCTTTCATTGTATACAGAAGCTTAAAGCACTCTTTATGCACATAAAATAAACCAGAAACTCACTCAGTGTTTTAATTCCAGAGCACCCCCCCCCCAAAAAAAATAGAGCTTGGTCAATCTTTTGACTTTACTTTTTACTTTACTGGCAAGATGAAGAACCAAAGCTTTCATATGCAAACCAGGAAATTCCTTCCAAAACCCATTTCTCAAGTAGGTGATGGATGTAGCTTTTACGTAAGCAGCAGTTGCCCATTTTAACTGTTAAACATACCACAGGTTTACTAGGCTGAAAAAATCATGGAAATGAAGGAAGAGGAAGCTTACTTTGGTCGAATGCCAGAATAACTCAAATACCTTTTGTATACCTTTTCTCAGTAGCCTAAGGATGTGTAATACCATAACACCTTTTCTAATAATGTACAACTCAAACGTTTTAACAAAAGATTGTCCTACGACACACACTTTTGCTCTGGTTTTCAACATAGGCAAACAAGTCTAAACGAAAACAGGAAAAGATCACGCAAGGGCATGGGTGGGGGCTGTAATCATGGCTTCCATTAGTTACCAGATGTCTTTATCACAATGTAGAAGAGAAAATGAACCTCTGTGAATACAGTCAGAGCAACCACTAGCTAGCAAAGAGGTGGGATGGGAAAAAAGAACAACTCTTCCTGATCCGACAGCACTGCATGCCACGAGACTGGCACTGTGTGGATCTACTCAAGCCTATAATCACACCCCGAGCAGCAGGACGGCAATCCTGTCCAGAAGCCTGCAGCTCTGCTGTGTACTTTTTGTGTTCTTAAGCAAAGAGACGGAGGGAGAAGTGTAGCAAGAGAAGCAGAATGACAGAGGTGAGTCCCTTGCCTCGCACGTTGACCTGGAGATGACTAACGTAACTCCTTTTATTGCCTGATTACATGTTTCCATGAGAAATAGACCTCTGTGTTAAACCATTTTATGGACATAGATGACATTCATATAATGGATATTAACCTCAGGATATTTACTGTTCTGTGAATAAACTGCAGGTTAATGCATTTCTGTTTAACTTTTCAACCAAATAATGATTACCTTTTTTCACCAGAAAAAGCTCATATGTCTATCCCATGTTTATACATTAACAAAGACATCAAGAACTAAGAATTAAGTATTTTTGTGAGAATTTGAGGTCGTCAAGTAGAGAAGCAGGAAGTGTGCTTTCAGGATGTGTGTTTCCTCCGTTTCCTTTGTTTAAAACAAAAGGCTGTACACTAACAGTAACATTTTCATCCAGGGATGTTTTCAATCCTCAACAATTTACACATGCAAAAGTTTGCACACCCAGAAACACAGTGTGTTTGGTTTCGCAGATGTTCATTATGACCTGAAACCGGAAAGGTCAAATAACATAACCTGAAGTGAAAATCCTAGCAGTTTTAAAGTTTGCATCTCTTTTACAAGTATTTTCCGTCTTCACCTCATATGCACAACCTTTACTTCTTCCTCTCCTTCATATCCAAAAGCTCAGGTGGGAACAGAAAACACGGAAAAACACTGGCGTCTTTTTTAAAGGCTAATCTTTAAATACATTTTCATTTGATTTTACCTTTTGTGTTGGATTGTTGTCTTATTGTTTTGTGGCAGTTTGCATCCTCATAAGAGTTAATTTTTGTAGATAATCAGTCGTAACCTTTTCACATAGAAATTGTAGTGGGTGCAAACAATTGTACACAACCGTACAGTATATACACCGATCAGCCATAACATTAAAACCACCTGCCATATATAGTGTAGGTTCCCCTTGTGCCACGAGGCATGGACTCCATAAGACCTCTGAAGGGGTGCTGTGGTATCTGGCACTAAGACCTTAGCAGCACATCCTTTAAGTCCTGTAAGTTGTGAGTTTGGTCCTCTGTGGATCGGATTTATTAGTCCAGCACATGCCACAGATGCTCAATTGAACTGAGATCTGGGGAACTGGGAGGCCAAATCTACACCCTGAACTCTTTGTAATGTTCCTCAAACCATTCCTGGTTTATGTGTAGTCAGGTGATTCAAGTCAGTGTAACATCCACATAGCTGTCAGGTCCCAAGATTTCTCAGCAGAACATTGCCCAGATCACTCACCTTCTTCCCATAGTGCATCCTTGTGCCAATGTATACTGACCCATCTGCCCACATGATGGAAAAGAAAACCTGAATCATCAGACCAGGCCATCTTCTTTAATTGCTCCATTTTTGGTGCTCATGTGCCCACTGTAGGCACTAACAGCGTACAGGGTTCATCATAGAGATGTTGACTTGTCTGCAGCTACTCAGCTCCATAAACAGCAATCTGAGATGCACTGAGTGTTCTGAAACCTTTCCATCATAGCCAGCATTACCTTTTTCAGCAGTTTGTGCTGTAGTAGCTCTTCTGTGGGATCAAACTAAACAGACTAGCCTTCATTTCACCTGACCCTGTCATCGGTTCACTGGATGTCCTTCCGTGGAGCATATTTGGTAGGTTCTAACCTGCTGTTTTGGAGACGTTCTGATCCAGTCATCTAGACGTCACAATTTGTCCCTTGTTAAAGTCACTCTTGCCTATTTTTCCTGCTTCCAATATGTCAACTGAATTGACTGTTTGCTTCCTGTCTAATGTATCCCACCTATTTACAGGTGACAATCAGTAAACTGTTAGCAAACTTGCGTATGTAAGATTTCTTGCACATTAGACACACATGTGAAAGCCGTACATCATTCTTTCTGTTCAGTTCTGTACACTGCTTTCAGCTTAGAGATTAAGGTGTTAGATTTCTAATCAGAAGGTCGTGAGTTTGGATGCCAGGTCCACTGTTGGGCCCTTGACCAAGGTCCTTAACCGTCAGTTGTATTAAATGAGATAAAAATAAACAGTAAGTAAGTAATTTAAAGAAAGTGATGTATTTATTTAACTTAGAAATCTCTCTTGTAGAATACAGACAGCTTGGCGTGTGCCGAGTCAGAGCTGGCACAGTGCGAGGCCGAAGTTGGCACATTGCTCCAAATCATATCTGAGCTTAATATGAAGATGGGTGCTCTGAAAATCCCACGGTAAGGACGCACACACTCCTGTGTCTGTGAGAAAATATTTACATTGTGTACAAACCTAAAACTTAGCAGGATTTTTTTTTCTAGGGATCGAAGGGACTATGAGACCCAGATTCAAGCCTGTAAGCCAGTTTCAGGGCTGACGTCCAGTCCCCTGGCACCACAGAGCAGCCCAGTGGCTCATACAGGAACAGCATCTGTGAAGTCAGTCACCAAGCAAAACTCAGAGGAAGATGAAGGCAAGTTATATTTCTGCAACATCACACCATCAGTCACACCAAACTGGGTGCTACTGGAGTCATTTCATATGCTGTTATGTAGATTTGTCTCCTGATAGAGAGTTTTTCTTTTTTTTCTATTAAACAGTTCAGATGTTTCTACGTTCAGTGAAAAGAGTGAATACAGATATCTACACGGTTGAATTCTCCATCAGATAACAGAATTCTGGCAGTTGTTCCAGCTGTAATTCATCTCACCGGTTTATCATTGATTCACAAAGTTTTCTGTAGCAGATGTCTTATTTAGCATTATTGGAAGGAGTCTCAAGTGTTATTCCTTTTAGACATAAAGCTATTCTTTTCATTGATATCTTCAGGATGATGGACTTGATGACATGACAGGTTGAATTTTTTATTCTCATTACAAAAGATATATAATAAGATCTTAAAAGTCATTTCAGGTCTCAGTCACTGAACATTCAATAGTTTTGACAAGGAATAAATTTATATTAAAACTATAATGAAATAAAAAATGATGCTAATGCTCTTTACTATATGGTGTACAGTTATGAAAAGGAAATGGTTTAAAATCACATTCTCCAGTGTGTACAAGATGAGGATTGGTTCCCCTTTTGAGTCTGGTTCCTCTCAGGGTTTCCTTATACTATTTCAGGGAGTTTTTCCTCACCACCATCACCACTGGCTTGTTCTTTAGAGATAAATGTAAATAAAAATGATTAACTTTATTATTCTTTCCCTCTATCATTCATAACTTTATTATTTAATTGAATTAAATTTAAGTGAAATAAAAGTGAAAGAGGCAGAAACAACAGAAAAATATATTTTATTTATTTATTTATTTATTTTTTTAAATAGAAATTTTCCATTCCATATATTCCATAATCTTCATATTGCATTTATCATGTTTGGCCACAGGGTGCAGTGCAGAGCTATGGACAAAGCTCCAGCAGGTTTTGTCCACTCTAGAGTCATCTGCCGTCAGAGGGAGAAAGCTGGTCGCTCCTCATGTTCACCATGATGAAAAAGGCCAGGAGGAGGAGCACATTTCTGCAGCACGTAATACCTGGGTTCAGGCCACACAAGTAAGGTTCTACCATTCCACATTCTCATGAGGTACACCAAACCCCGGTTTAAGAGATGGTTCACAACAGCAATGCTGTCATCTCTAATAACATGTCCCTAAATTGCTTTTTGTGCATAAGATCACCATCATTTATGTAAATGCTCCATTAAACTGCTGTCTCAGGTATTAGAAGAAATGGAGAGGGAGCTTGGAATCACGTACCCATCTGCATTACCCACTAAAGAGCGTCAAAAGTATCAAAAAGAGGTTCTGTCACTGGATAAACTCAACCGGAAACTGAGCAGCAGCCTGCAGAAATATCAAGCAGAACAGAAGAAAATGGAAGGAGCCATCATGGAGATGGAGGAGGAGAAGAAAAGACTTCAAGAGAAGGTTATGCACCATGTTATAATCAATCAAGCCAAAAAATGCATTTGCTTTTTCCCTCATAACCCAAATATAGTGAACTAGCCAGGACTTGTTTTGTGTGCAACATTTAATTGATTAGTTTTGCACTGGAACTACAAAATCTGTCTTGTTGAGCAATTTCACAAATGTCTAACAGCCTCTAAAATGCACCTTTTGGCAATAGTTGGACGAGCTGAAAAACAAATGGCTGTTTACAGCTAGTTGTTCCCCTCCCAGAAGCCCATCCTTGTCCTTTAGTAGGACCCCGAGCCCCTGTTGGGCATCTTCTCCGATCCCTGCATCTCCTCTTTTCTCGCGTAGAATGCCCATCTCACCCCCTAGCTCTCCGTCCAGGCCGCCAAGACCCAGTTCTGGCAGCTCAGTTCTGGAAACTGAGACGGAGCGTCTCCAGAGGTGAGGCATGTACTTGGCATTTTCCAACACAAACCATTCCAAGTTTTTTTTTCATGTAATTGCAGAAATTGTAATACTAATGTATAAAACTTCTGTTGCATACAAATCCAGCATCTTCTGCAATTATATATATATTTATATATGGTTTGGAGTGAAGGTCCTTGGAGAGACTAAAAGCAAGAAACGAGCGTCTAACAGCAGCTCTAGAGAGAAGGAAGAGCGAGTCAGAGCAGATCAGCATGGCTCTGAGCCGCCACGAGGCAGACTGCTCAGCTCTGCACATGGCCCTCACATACTGGTGAGTGTGTCGACTGCTTCACTCACTAAAAAAATGGTGTTTTGATGTGAGATTACTCACTAATACTGCTTGGCTTTAGCAAAACAATGTTTTATTTGTGTCTGTATCTGAGAGTAACAAACATATTTTTGACTGACAGTGAAGAATGTGAAGAGGCTTGCAGCGAGCTTTTGACCCTGTATGAAGCCAGGAAACGAGAGTATGCTGCGTTAGCAGGTAACCTTACACACAATATGTGTCATGTGTCTCATGCACATTCACACACACACACACACAAACTGTTTTTCTCTCTTTCTCTCAGATAGAAAACAATTTTTTTAAAGAATACAGCAATGCAAGGATTTATTTTGTAAAAAGAGATGTGAATCTGTGAATCTGTGAACGTCACCTAATGTTACATTTTTATCCCATGTTTGAGAGAGGTAGCAAGAAACGCTAGCTAAATATGTGAAATCTTGTCTTCAAAATGTCTTATACTTCCAGTCAAGTATTTGGAATCTGCTGTGATGTTCATCAGCTGTTCATCACTAACAGAAAGTGTTGTTTTGTTGCTGATTTTTGGTCTGTACCATTTTACATGATGTTACACAAACCTACAAATGTGTGCAGAACACAGACATATTTTTAAATACTACTTCTACTACTACTACTAATAATAATAATCCTCGGTGTATGTCTTACATTGCCTTATAATGTTCCAGAGAACAATAACTAATTCCTTAAACACACACCAAAAATCCTGATTAAATACGTACTAGATTTTTAGTTTTTAGACTTCTTAAATATTCTTTTATGATTCATAATAATTATAACAGTGTAATAATATAATAATATAATAATATAATATTTATGATAATATTCTACAATTATTATTTGATTCTTAATCAATATAATTATTAATATATAATAATAATTATTTTTATAATAACAATAATCTATATGAATTTGTATTTGTTTTAAAAAATCTTTCTTTCTTTCTTTCTTTCTTTCTTTCTTTCTTTCTTTCTTTCTCTCTTTCGCACACACACACACACACACACACACTGGTAATCCACTCTGCCTCACTCTCACTTTCTTCCTTTCTTCCTAATTCCTCTTTCTAATCTCACTCCGATTTCTCATTACAGAGCCGTTTACCCAAGAACACACTGGCAGTATGAATGCTGCTAATGAGGAGTCATCCTGTACAGCACTGACCACCCAGAACAGGTCACAAAGAGCCTTTCATTCTTAATTACTCACTTATATGCAGTACGATTGCATATGCAGTCAGGAAAATTTCTGAATCTTTCAACTCTAAACTCCTAAACTCTAAAGCACTTATTCCTTTCCTGCGTTCTGTCTTCAGTCTGAAATGAAATGAAATTTTCTACTTCTTAGTTTGTCTGTAGAGGAGTATGAAGAAAAGACTAGAGTCATTCAGCAGAGGATCAGCCGTCTGAAGCAGGACAGGTCAGCAGTGTGTATTCCTCAGGAAACCAGGACAGGAGAAGGGAAGCTCAGCCCTGATACAGGAACGCTGGCTGGTGCGAGGAGGCTAAGCTTTCTGTCCTCAAACAACCCCAAAGAAGAGAAAGCAGCGTTACTGCATGAGCTAGTCAATGTCAGGGTGAGCTAACCTCATAACGTGTACTGTAAATGAAATTTGGCTCAGATCCCAAGAAAAGAACCCCAAAATAAGGGTACGTTTCGTCAGACCTGTGCACCATCTTTTGATTCTCACACTTTCTCTTATTTTAATGCCATTTTATTTAGACAAACCCATTCAAATGACTTGCCTGATTTTAGCTGATGTTTCTCTTGTATAGTTTTTCATTTAGCATTTAGGAACATTTGTATACATGATCATACAAATTTTTCACTCAGCACTCATGTGAAAGGAATTCAGTGCATAAGATCAGATACAGATCAAGTGCTTCAGTTAATGTAAGATGTGATCTTGTCTTTTAGTTAAACATGATGCACTTTATGTGGCTAGGACAGCTTACTCTTTAGTCCTTAGCTCTGTGTTGTTTATGTAGCACCAGGGTCCTGGAGAAATGTTTCATTTCACTGTGTACCGCATCAGCTATATATGGTTGAAATGGCAATAAAATCTTCTTGACTTGACTAATTAGATTGCTCATGCTAGCTGGCAAGTGAGCACTGTCTCTGTAAACTGTATGCTCTCTTGTGAACCCATTCCTGATGTGTATTTGTACACATGGACAGACAGATCAAGCTAGCTGGTTAATTCTAGCTGGCTAACTAGCTTAAAACACAAGCTCTTTTTGACAAAAAGGGTTTCTCGGTTGTGATGTCTCAGCTAAAACTCAATCGGAGTTTGCTTTCTGCATGGGCGTTGTGTAGCTCTGAGCCTGTTTTGAGCTATTTTAAGTTGTTGAGCTACTGGAGTAATATTAGCTATCTAGCTAGTTAAAAGGCTTTATGCAAATCAACATCCACAAGCCCGGTCACTTTCAGTGTGTATTTGCATGACCTGGTATGCGTCCTCTGTGTAATTTGTTTTGTAATCCGATTTGTGTTTTCCAGACTTTTCTCGATTGTAAACGTTGGCTGCTATGGTTTTTGTGATTGTTCTTTCTAAGCATGGACGTATTCATGATGTTAGACGTGTGTCCAGAAACCTCCTCAAAATCAGACAAGAGACCTAGACTTGCTATTACTTTTTTTCATTTTCACCATCGACAACTTACACAGCAGCAAAATATACCTGAGCTTAACACTCATATATTATATTTTGTGTTATGTTATGTTAAAGTCATAGAGTCATGTTGTCTTTCTGCTTAATTTGCAGGAGGAGATGTCTGAGCTGCGGGAACTGATCAGGCTGAAGGAGAAGGAGCGACGCTCTCTAGAGTTTTCTCTGGTGGCCCATAGGTGTCATGGCTCAGCTGGGTCTGCCATGGCACAGAGCCTGCGAGAGGAGCTGGAGGACAGGGGGGCAGAACAACAGGTGCTTTTCTTCCCGCCACGTGGCCTAATTAGCATTAGGGCATGACCTGATAGTGTGCAGAACCTGTTCAGACCTGTGCTACCTACTCACTTTTAACAGAATGCTTTTAAGTCTGTGTTGTTGTGATAGCTGCAGTATCAATTCACATACCCTGCTGTAAATGTCATGCTAACCAAACCAGACTGATGACATTATAAGTGTGAGTCACACACAATGATTAAATGCCAGGTTCTTTCCCACCATACAGTA
Source organism: Hemibagrus wyckioides (assembly GCF_019097595.1). NCBI lineage: Eukaryota > Metazoa > Chordata > Actinopteri > Siluriformes > Bagridae > Hemibagrus > Hemibagrus wyckioides. The sequence continues at coordinate 17,550,439 of NC_080719.1, forward strand.
GAAGAATCCCCTTGTAATATGGTTACAATATTTGTGTCTGATATTATTCCAAGCAAACAAAGCCAAGAATGTTGCAGTTGGTCTGCGATGCCAAATGCTTTCGGGCAGTTATACACCTTGAGGGATCATTACAACGTTTCTACAATAAGGACTAATGTGTTAAAGACATGAGTCTCGTATTTCCACAGCTGTGTCATAGAATTCCCAGATGGTGTATTTTATGCACAGCTGATAAACTGAAACTGGACAGTTGAAGACTGGAAAAGGATCGGGAGATTAGTTTCCGAGAAACGAGTGTTACTAAACTCTCCGGTTCCTAGAAATCTTCTGATGTCGTAGCGCATCCACTTCTGAGATTCATTTCTACTCGACATGGTTATAAAGAGTGTTTAATTGAATTACAGTAACTTTATTGTCTGCCCTTACCAGTCTGCCCATTCTCCGCTGACCTTTCTCATGACCGACTGCTGCTCACTGGATGTTTTTGTACCATTCTCTGCATGATTAGTTAATTGCGTGATTGAGTAAGGGTAAAGTGTATATACCGGAGTTGTAGGGAGGGTCAACCTGAGATAGCCAAAGTTGTGATGATTTGGACAATGCTTCAATTTGTGGATTTTCCAGCATTCTGTTTTATTTTTTAGAATCTAAACTATTTTGGACAAAACTGTATTAAAATGCTTTCCTGAGATTTCTTCTCTAAATATGCCATGAATATGGTTTTGACATTGCAGTGTAATGTAAGAAAGATTGTAAGACACAATGCAGAACTGGAAAACTGATCTTGGGTCAATTTGTGAAATTTAACTCTTTTTATCAGAAGCCAAAAAAGCTGCACCTGTTTTGTTGTGTCTTTGTTCCGTACTGAATTTCTTTGTCATGTTGCACTAAACAGTGGTGGTTCATGGCTCATATGACAGAAGACACTTTCATAAGTATTTCTGTTTTTACCTAGGCTACTATAGGAAAATGTTTCATAGAACAATTCCAAAAAAACAAAGATTTGTTTTTCTTCAAACAAATGTTTAAATGTTGATATCAAACCCATTTCTGCTCTTTGACTTATTTATAAGCATCTAAAATTTGAAGGTGTTATCTTCAACCAGTAAAATTCTGTGTAGGTTATCCAACAGAGGGAAAAACACACGTCTCACACTGAAGTCCTGACTCATTTTATATCAGTCTCGCAGCAATAAAATAAAAATTCATTTGTTTATACTGATTGTAAAAGTTGATATTCATTCTGCACAACACCACTGTACTGGTTAACAGGATTAGACTTTCTGTTGCAAATCTTTATAATGAATCTTTGCTTCATGATGATATCAGGCTGGAAGAATGTGCTGGATCTGTGCTTGAGCTTCATCATCATAATACTTCATCATGAAAAGTCCTGGACATACTGATCCTCAGGCAACATTTTAGAGAGAAATTTGTCTGTTATTCATAACCATAGAAAATAATTTAGCGAACAGAAAGGTATATCAAATTGATGTGCTGGTCCCTGCAAGTTAACATGAAGACTGTTTCGTTCAGAGAACAGAGCAGTATCGGGCCATGCTGGAGAGTGGAGAGGTAAATCCTGGGCCAAGGAATCAAGCCATCATGAGAGATCTTCAGGCAGTGCTACAAAGGTGCAAAGGTTTTTGTGACTTGAAAAAACCCTGAATTAACCAATGGAAATGCAGCATACAGTAGTATAAATATCGATGTAATATCACTATAAACATGAAGAGTAAAATTGAACAAATGTTTCTTTCCTGTTTTCTTCTGCAGGGAGCAGACCCTGAAGAGGAGAATGACGTCTTTACGAGAGTTGTTGGACGCAGAGATGTTAGACTGCACCACACAGAGGAGAGTTAACAAGGAGGAAGTCGCCCGCCTCTTGTTCTTTCACAAGTACAGCACCATTATTTATTCAGTAACTTTTTTTTCTTTTTTTTTTTTTTACTGGTGAACTCAAATGGTCTGGGAGTCACTTAAGGATAAGGGCTACTTTTTAGGTTTAAGCTTCAGATTAGAGGACAGAGCATCATGGGTAATGCTTAATGCCTCACAGAAGAGGATGTAATCTGATTAAAGTTTCAGATTTCGAGGAAGCTATATGTTGCTGCAGCCCGAAGTTGTTAAGCTGCAGAATATATGAAAGAGATGAGGTGCTCTAAATATATTTTCATATTTGAACTGAATGTGAAATGAGAATTGTTAATGACAAAAATAAAGAGCTTCTATGTTGCAGATGAATTGTATACTGAAATGTAAGGTGATATTTACAGGTATAATGAGATTAACCTGCAGGTTTGATGAAACCTGTAACCTTTTTAATCATTTGGCAGTAAATAATATGCAGCATAGTTAATGATAACGCCACACTCAACTTTTTTGTTCGATCGTTTACAGATGCAATGCATTTTTATATCAAGCTGATGGCAAATGTGAATAGTGAATAAGCATTGTACTGAAACTCCAAGTGATAAATGTTATGAGTCATGAACTAAACAGTCTGGACTGCTCAATCACTGAAAATTACAACTCAGGATTCAATTTTATTGTGTGGCACTGGAATTTGTGTTGATGTTGAAGGTATTCACAGGAAATTGAAGGTTCTGTATGCTACATTCAGCGAAACAAAGAAACCTGTGAACTCAAAAATGAAATGAAATATATATAAATTATATAATTAAACTGCACCAGGCCACCACCTGGCCTATAAAACTATACATTTATATACAAGACTAACAAGTATACTATGGGAATTATGTATTTTTGTCATTTAAATACAATGCATTTTGACATAATGTTGATTAAAATAAAATCCGTCCCAATGGAGACATGGCCCTAATGCCAGGACCTTTGTTAAATACAATCATTTCTTCCTTTACATTACATTATTTACATTCTAAAAAATAATACATGATGTGTTTGCTTGATATTGTTCATGATGTTCATCATAAATTCTCTTTAAAGCAGCATTTGAACATGATCAGTTGTGTAGTTAATAAGCTTAGCTAAATTTCCCTGTAACTTCTTAAAAAAAGGCAAACTACATTTAGTATAACATGAATCATTCTGATTTCCCATTAACACTATTGCGTTAAAACTTGAAGAGTCTGATTGTGAGCGGTTGAATTAATCCGAGGCTTTCGTTTTCACAGTAAAGCCATGAGCGCATGCAGGAGCGCTCGCAAAAAGCACCACGAGCAGCTGTGGAGGATCGAGAGACAAATGACGGCCATGCAGGAACGTCACGAGTCTCAACTGGCTGAACTGAAGAACACGCTGGAGGCACTGGAGTGGAAGAAGGAGGAGACAGTGCTCTAAAATACATTTTATAAACTAGAATATAACTGTAATAAAGATACTTGAGCAAAACATTTCATGTAACTTAAGTTCAGGGGGCACCTTAGAGCAGGGGAGTTTATGACGTTGTTTAGGTCACGGTGAAAAGTTTCATTTAAGCGTCTGAATGAAAATACGTTGCTAAATTATTTGCAAAGCAATGCCTTAAGTGTCTTTTAAACCTCTCTGTATAAACCACCCTAGAGCTAATGAGTGTCCTTTTTTATTTTTTTACAAACCATTCTGTGTTATTATTCAAAGCATATAAGCTTGTTCATTTAAAGGTGTCTTTGTGGGAACACTGGGATGAACAGATCGCGAGAAAATGGGAGCAGTGTTTACCAAAGGTCATGTATTTTTCTGCATGCAAAAAAACCACGCTCCCTGCAACGATCTGGCCCTTCGCTCCAGTCACACAAAAGATAAAAGACAAAAGAGGCTAAACCTAAAGAGGATCTCAGCTCAGCCATTTGTCTCTTCTTTTTACTGAGTCCACCTTTCTCAAGACTGCACGCACCCAACCCCCAGCCTCGGGGCAGTCGGCCGCAGCTGTGAATGCCAGTCAGAAGGTTGAGGCAAAGGTTGAGTGTCACACCCCCGGGGGTCAAAGGGCGGCCTGTACCGTTGTTGAAGCCTGTGAATGTAAGGGTTATGAGGCCATGCTTAACTGAGACTCTACCCTAAGCTAGAGATAAAGAAGATCAGAGGGATGGATGACCGAGTCTGCTGCATGCGCTGCACTGATCAGCGTAATGATAATGAATTCTGAGCACAGCAGTTATTCTTAAGGGGCTATACGATGATATAATATCGATATCATGATCAATTCTGTCACCGTGCACTTTTCTGTGATGTGATATCTTTTAATATAATAAACCAAAATAATAATAGATATAAACTGATTGTAAGCAGCTGAGTTATTTTTTGCATTTTGGTGGTAAATGTATATTTGTAGACATTATGAAAGATCTTATTAAGATTATTTCAGTTGCTGGCAAACCTGGCAACCCTACTGGGTATTCTAGTCATGTCTTTGAGAATCTCAATATATTTTTATCATATCTTCCTATAGTTATATGTCAATTGTGCGAACTTTATATTTGATCTCATCTCACATGCTGTGAGCGGTATCTGGTGTAAAAAGTAACCATGAAAACATGATACAGGTTAGTTTTTTGTTGTTTTTTTTAAAGTCAAGTGCCAATGTATCTGGTTTTTTCAGCTAAACTAACATGTTTTGTACCACACACTACATACTCTTTAGCTAAGGAATGAGCCTGCCATAAATAGCAAACAAGTGAGTGAAATGAAAAGCAGTGGTGGGAAAACAAGGTGCCATAAAGCGCCAGCATCTGTTGACTGTGAGGACGCTGGTGACGCTCTGATGCCTGGGAAAAATACTCCGTGTCGGAGAACAGTGACAGAGCCTGTCAATCACAGGCTGCAGAATGGATTAATATCCCCCCCTTCTTCTAAAGCATACTTTCTTTCTATGTCACTCACTCACACACACTCAAACACACAGAGGGCACTGACCCACAGGGTGAAGGTCAACTAATTTACTCCAAACATCCGCTTCTCATTTGAATACTTTGTCCCCATGAGTGGTATAAAGAGATCATGGGCTGGCCCTTTCTTTTTTTTCTCACAGGCGTCAATACAGCTTTTTCTCTGCCCCTGTTCTCTTATCTCTCTTTTCCCTCCCTCTATTTTCTTCTGAACTCACACTCTACAATCACCTCGCTGTTCACGATCGCATCGAGGATGAAAATGTTGTTACTTAAATAAAAAGCGGTTTGACCTCAATCAAGCCACCACAAATGCATTGTCATCTTGCAAACACACAAACACACACACGCAGGCAGTTAAACCTACTTGTCAATGCGACAGCCTAAAACACAGCATGAGAAACCCAATCCTCATTTGTGTCCCCAATTAGCCCAAGCTTCAATGCAGGTAACCTCACACAAGCTTTGCTACGTCACTGAGGGAGATCAGCAGGCTGACGGCTTTAAAAGTAAAGGACGGGAGGGGGTCAGGTTTCTGTATTGGAAACAGATTTCTAATCCATTTATCCAATGAGATATCTTCATTGAACCCATTAGAGGTCAACTCAAAAACCTTGTTGACCCGTGAAAGGTCTCACAAAATGTCACAGCTTCTTTGCAGCTTCTTGTCTGCATCCTGCACATGATGTCCGGCCACTGAAAGTATTTTATTGCTTTATAGAAAACAAAGTGTAAGTTGATTGTACTCATTTATTACGGGTAACCTAAAGGATCTATATCTGACTGAAACATACAAATGTATTTCGGATTATTGACTATGCTACAACATTTGTATATTCCTATACTTCATGCACCTGGAAAGCAGCATAGTGTGAAAAATATTCATATGTCTGCATTTAAATTAGTTAGCACTCATTGCCTAATTTAGATAACAACCACTCATGTGTGACTTTCCCTCCAGTTCCCAACAAGTTAAAGGTGATATAGATCGCCTTGCCCTCGTGTTCTGGCGTCTCACTAGCAGATGTTTGGCTTCACTCTGTTGCAGTATGTTGTTTATTTTCTGCTCCTCGTCCATTCTTTTGAGGTCAGAGGCCTCCCAGACTCAAGAGAATGGCTTTTCATGTGTTTGAAAAGAGTGGGGAGGATGATGCATGGGCGGTTGCGGTGCAGGTTGCTTGCGGCAAATTGCTCGTAGCCCCCATGAAATGGTTAAAATTTAAACACGCTGAATGCATTCTTCCACACCTGAAGCAGGAGCGATGTTACTGCTACTGCGCTCTGTTAACTTTTATTGTGTGCTGCTTCCTCTTCAGGGGAAATGTTGACTTGAGGAGAGGAACAACACTTTTTTAAGAATTATACCATTAAATGCATCGTATTATAGAAAATATGTTGTTATGTTTCAGTAGAATAATATTATGAGTGAAGTAAAATTGTATAAATAATACACAATGATATTAGAGGTGTAGTTTCATACAACATGCTGATCACGCTGAGATTTTTGGTGTATTGTACCAAAAGGATCACACAAATACTGTTTTGTGTGTGTGTGTGTGTGTTAAGTCCTTTACCAGTAATGGTCTACTCACTGTGCAAGAATGCAAGAATGCGCAAATCCAAACTTACCAGACTCCAGCAGAGCACAGCTGCATTCCTGCTCTGCAGTTCAAAGACCATGAGCCCAGGAACACACACACACACACACACACACACACACACATAGAAACCAAAAACAAAGAAAATGAAAAGGCCTGAATCTAGAGGCACACAGCTAGGTACCATCTATTTAAATTATCTATCTATATACATCTTATAAATAATAAGATATTTTGGAAAAAACCCTTGCATATATATATATATATATATATATATATATATATAGCCTTATTCCTAGTTATATATATATATACAGCCTTATTCCTAGTTATATATATATATATATATATATATATATATATATATATATATATATATATATATATATATATATATATATATATATATATATATATATATATATAAAGTTAAACAAGGAATAAGGCTTAGAAGTGGCTTAATTAGAATCTCAAGAATCAGATCAGGATCAGAACCAGATCCAGCACTTTGAGCTTTTCTCTTTCCCCCCTCCTCCACACATGCTTAAGTCAAAGAGCTGTAATTCAGATTAACACTACTGACTGAAGGTCCACTGATAACCTTCCTACACACAAAACACACCACACACAGGCAAGATTCTCCCGCACCACACAATGAAGCTCAGCTGTTCAGCAGTTTTAGCTTTTGTATGATGTAATCTGTCATGCCTTTCAGCGTACCTGTGAACGCAGCAGTTAAGGGTGATTAGAAAAGAGATATTCTACACGATTAGCTCAAGAGAAATAAAAGAATGACATAAAAAACAATGAGAAACTGGAAATGGAAAGTGTTGCACTTCACAGGGTTTCAGGACTTATCTGTGTGAGCAAAAAAGAAACACAGAAGAGATCACGAGGAGGAATATGATTATGTTTTTACCTTTTTTTGTGTTGTGACACTGTTGGGTTTAACTTGTGGTTTGTGTGTGTATGAGAAAGAGAGAGAGAGAGAGAGAGAGAGTATGTGCAGTATACGATACAGATACAGAGTGCTTAATAGCCATAGCTCTGTTGTGCTTTGGTTGGGCAAGGGTTAACTCTGTGTGTGTGTGTGTGTGTGTAAGAAAGAGACACACACACACACACATACAGAGAGGGGGAGGCAGGTTCGGGGGTCAGCAGCAGCAGCACATTCCTCTCTGGCTGTGTTCGAGCCCTCGGCAGCCCACTCGCTGCTCTTTGACTCCTCTGGCCATATAAGGCAGGCGTCACCATGGCAACCATGGGGCTTGAATAGCAGTGTCAAATCCCTGAGCACACAGACACACACACACACACACACACACACACAGACACACACACACACTCCTGCACTCAGAGAGAGAGAGAGAGAGAGAGAGAGAGGAGAGAAGGGTGGGGGGAAGTGAGAAAGAAAGAGAAGGAGGGAGGGAGAGAAAGAGAGAGAGAAACAGAGCAGGGTCTGTTGACCACAGAGGCTGGTTGATCTTTCCTCTGTCCTTCATCCGTGGCCAAACGGCGCTGACTTCCTCCATTCTCTCTCACCAAAGAACAGAAAGACGGAAGGAGAAAGAAGAAAAGCGGAAACGGTTTCACAGTGGCTTCCGGGAACGCAGGGGCGAGCTGAAGCCCTGGAGCTATTACTGCTGGATGGGCAAGTGCTGACAAAACAAGGCGAGGGAGGGACACTCGAGAGACACAGACGCCTGCAGATCTGAGATTCCTCCTTTTTTACAGAGACCTTGCCCTCTTAATCGACGGTTGAATCCCATGGTCTTCATTGAAACTGACGTAGGAGAGTACGTGGAAGCGAGAAGATCCAAGCCTGTGTTTCCCAACAGGACAGAAAGGGTGTGTGTGCATGTGTGTTTGTATGTGAGAGAGATAGAGGGGACTTCCTTGAACTTTGATCCTTCATAGGGAGGGCTGAAAGAGAACTCTGTTTATCATTAGCAGGCTTCGTCTCTTTATAGATTTATTGGAACCGGATTGTTGTAGTAGTTCTGGACATGTGTGCTTTATTTTTTAAGATTTAACTTTAGACATTCATGAGCAAAAACTCATTTTCGGGTTATAATATAGTTTTTTTTTTTTTTTTTTTTCTGTGCTCTTTTTAAAATAGTGGGAAGAGAGTTCGTCTACTCTACAAAACACACAGCAAGAACAGGTTTGACTTGTTAGTGACCTGTGGGCAGGGCAACTGTCTCATGCACAAGCGGCACAAGGTTTTCAATGCTCGCTAGCTGAGATGAGGCATTTCAGTTCTTCTTAAGAGGCGCTTTACTTTTGCCCCAGTTTCGGAGTCGCGGGGCTGTGCATGTTTATGTGTAATTTATAGTTTCCTGTAAAAGGGGCAGGCTGTATGTTACTCACTCTTGACTGAACTCTGAACCGCTTGGTGAAGCAGACGTTCTTCAAGAGTCCTGGAGGACTACTTTTAAGTTACACAGAGTGACTTTTAAGATCAGTAGGACTACAGAAAACAGAAGCTGACCAACCGTCTCTCTGAAGGGGTGATTTATGAAAAGGGCCCTCAGATTCTGGCCGTGTAAACGTTTGAGGAGCTAGCATCACTGTTTACTTTTTTCCTACCAGACTCAAGAAGCTTAAGGTAAATGTCTGCAGTGTGAACTCTCACGCATAGTGTCAGGCAAGTCTGAATACTCACGACTGGGAGAGGATTTTGTGAAAAAAAGCCCTGGTGGTGCACACAGCGATGGCCATGGTGGGTGGGGGATGGGGCAACCCTAATGGGAGCACCAATGGCCTGGGGGAGAAGGGCTACCTGCGGGGGGAGGAGGACGAAAGCTCTCCCCAGGCAGGGAACAGCGATGCCGAGGGTGGAGAGGATGACAAGGCCTGCGTGGTGGACTGTGTGGTGTGCGGCGACAAGTCCAGCGGGAAGCACTACGGCGTCTTCACCTGCGAGGGCTGCAAGAGCTTCTTCAAGAGGAGCATCCGTCGCAACCTCAGCTACACATGCAGGTAAGAGATTCTTGGGAGACTTGCTGTGATACGGCGCAAAGATAAACTGAAATATAATCCTGGGTGTGCTAGCTGCCAGCACGTGGACAGTAATGAGCCTTGTTCATGACAGATGTGAATTACGTCACCGATTACAGCCTCAGGGATTGGAATTAAATGTCACACAGGTCAATCTACAGCCAGATCAGCCTTTATGATTGTGGGCTTTAGTCAAAATGTACTTTACCTAACATTGAGTCAGATTATACATTACAACTGTGCACCATAATACCCAGCCCCTAAAAAGGCGACACACTCATGCTGAAAGTGGCTACAATGACAAATGGAAATTAAACAAAAGTAATGCAAACTTCAATGACCTTTCAATGAACTTTAGATAACCTGTTGTTGGGGTGTGAATTGGTGCTTTTCATATGGTAATACATGACTAAACTGACTCCAGGTAAGGTGTTAAATTGTCTTAATTGTAAAAAAACAAAAACAAAAAAAAACATTTGTAAGTATAGTTCAACCAAAACTGGTTTAAAGTATAATGTTTGTGTCTTAATCATCACCCGAAGGAACCAAGCATCTTTTACAATGCAATGTATTAGCACTTGAGTGGCTGCAGGGACATTTACCCAGAATTCTTTGTTCACTCCATGTGTTTTCACATGTGGTGAAATGATCGAATGCTACTAATTTGTCTGACTCCAGTGTGCCACAGACTGTATATGAATATTTCCCATATTGTTGCAATTTGTGCAAATGCCTTATGTTAATATATAGCAAAAAATATTGAAACCATATTATTTATATCACCAAATTGTCTTCAAAATACTTTCAAAATCTGTGCAGCTGCAACTGATATTGATCATTGTTCTCCAGACTGATTTCTCATAACTACAAAGACACACATCGCCCTCTCTCTGTCTGTCTGTCTCTCTCTCTCTCTCTCTCTCTCTCTCTCTCTCTCGTTCTCTCTCTCTCTCTTGTGTTTTTATCTAAAAGAATAAAGCCTGCTGGCTGTTACAGAAATGTGCAAATTGAACTGCATTCTTTCAATTGTGTCTAGGTTGTGTGGGCTGATGATTTACCAAGGCCAGTTTTTTTTTTCTTTCGATAAGGCTTCAAGCATGGCGCACCAACCAAGGCCAGTCATCTCTGGCATCAATTTACTGGGGCACTCTGTTTAAAGAACGAGAGCCAATGTTAAATATTCATTCTTTGACTGCCTTTCTCACAGTTGATCTGACTGCATTTATTTTTTTGGCGGTCATAGCAACTGTGCACAGCTCTTTACAGATATTGGCACGAATGTTCCAACTACAAAATCTACTGTTAAAATTCAGCAGCTTTTACTGGCAGCTTTTCTATTTAAACAGCACTCATGCCTTGATAATGAATTCAAGAAACAGAAAACAGATTTCTCAATGTTACCAAGCGATATTGGATATGTTGCAAAAAAGGAACCAGATAACATCATAAAGGAGGAATTGACCTGAAGCTTCAAAACTTTATAATAATATGCCTTGAAATGGAAATTCCACTGAAATAGTAGTACTGGTCATGAAATGCAGGTAACAATCGCAGTAATTTGTGCCTTTGTTGTGTTTTTCAGATCAAATCGAGAATGTCAGATTGACCAGCATCATCGTAACCAGTGTCAGTACTGCCGTCTGAAGAAATGCTTTCGTGTGGGAATGAGAAAAGAAGGTATGCGCTCTGATATTAACTGTCTTTTTGTGTTATTAAAACATATTGACTGTCTATCCCATATGAACATATTTTTCCTCTCAAATATCAAATCAGTTCTGAAAAGATTCCAAAAAGAATTAGAGGTGAGAGAAAAGGGCTTTTATACTGTATACACTTTTAGTACAGTTTGGATGTATTGATTAAAGGACAGCCAAAAAATGCATATGTCCATTGTATTGCATATAGTATTCATATAGATGCAGTGGCAGTGTATATTTGCAATAGCTGTTTAAAAATGATTAATAGAGCAATCAAAGCTATTTAATTACTAGTGTAATTAATATCCAATTGTGAGTTCAATCTGGCATTCAACCAAAAGTCCAAAGCCTGCAGTGCTGATGTCCCTATGTGACCTTGGCAGGCAGAGAGCCAGAGGCAGTTTTGCTCTACAAGCTGTGCTGCTCAACACCAAGCTGCCAACTATAAATCCACATGACACGAGAATAATGCCTTGTTGAAAGCGTGCAAAAATGGAAGAATTGCCACCTTTTTGTCTGGAGGTTACAGTGTTCCTTTTACAGAGTTATTGAAAACAATAAGGCTTTTTATAACATTCTATTACAAGACAAGGCCTGCATTCCAGTTACTGTTTTACATACAGATTTCCCCCTGCCCTTTCTCTACAGACAAGTGCGTGTTGTAGATTTTAAGGGCCTTTCTTGTATCTCCAGAATGTGCTTAGGGATTGTATTTCTCTGTCACGATGCAGCAACATGAGACCCCTTAGGGCTGGTAAGCATGGCTTTATGGGTAAGGATACTGCGCCATGGTACACTGATGGACTCTGATAGATGCATCCCAGAAGCTAACAGTGTCTCGTGTGTATCTATGGTGCTGTGTGCCAACCAGCCTTCAGGTGAACAATGATTGGTTGAGGGAGAGAGATCCAGCAACATACAGGGAATAAATGTGTGATGAGACATCAAGAGATTAACAATAATATTCTGAATACAGATACACATTATGTGTAAACAATAAAAATGGAAATAATAGTAAAAATATTAAGTTTAAACAAACAAAACAATCCCTCACATTCAGCAGTTTCTGTCATCTATAGGCTAGGGATGAGTTCCCTAACCCACCCCTTAGAAAAATCACATAATTAACAAAACCTGACAATTAATGCATTCAAAAATATGAGTTTATCTATGTGAGTGCTGATCACAACACAACAAAGCAAACAATGGATAACAGCAACACTTGAGAAGTTCCTTGTAGTTGCTTGTAGTTTGTCCTCTGGGCATGTGGCGACTGATACTGTGCGTATGTACTGTCCTGTGGATTAGCAGATTAGCAAAGCAAGATAAGTATACTAGCTTCATACACTCACAGCTTCAACAACGATCTCTGCAACTTCCTTTCAAGGTTTATTTTAATTATTTATGTCTCTGTCCTCAGGCGGTGGAGGCATTATGTTTTTCGGGTTGTGTTCATCAGTGAGTCAGTCCGAGATTCTTGATAGTGCGACATCTCAAGAATGAGCGCTTGAACATTTCTAATCTGTATCTAGAATTATCATTGTGACTAGCAGATGATTCAATTTTAGAATTGATTCAAAACAGGTCAAGGTCACAGCAAGGTCAAAATGTGTCTAAAAGAGTTTTTCTTCAATAGCTTCTGTTCTTCTGTTTCTTCAGTAGCAATTGTTTTAGATTAAAAGGGTTTTAGTACGAATTAGTAACAAGAAGGGCTAGATATGTTGGCGCTGAAGGCATTATGCTGCTGGTGTCGAGTTCTGTTTATTCTATAAAGAATGTCTCTTTAGACTTGTAATAAGAGGTGAAATATAAGACAGGATAATAAAACCGTCGCTCCATTTTTTTCTGTCACACTGTAAGACCAGCTAAGAAGGTAGGAAATAAAGTTGGACTGGTTGGTTCAAGGCTTGTCATTTTACAATGTCACACTTGCTTTGCATAGATTTAAGAAAATAGCCAATTTGCATAGAATTAGAACATTTACCTAGAATTAAGAAAATATCTACAGTCACCAACAGGGAACCATGATTTGTTTTTGGCTAAGAGATTGCTCAGGTGTACTTTCACTTTTCTGTATAATTCTAGTTTGGCTCATGCGACACTGCCCCCTAGTGTTCACGATCACATTATAAAGATGTCTGAAAGCAGACGTCTGTGCGAGTATCTGTGTACAAAGTCCTCGTGTGCTTACAGAGATGCAATAATAAATAATTCAAGAGGAACCACAGATACACATTACACATATTCCTTTTTAAAATGAATGAAAGAAGCTGTTGGAAATGAACAATGAGCAAAAAATATTTGTAATGTTTTAATGTCTTAAATTCACAGGATCCTTGAGCAGGTTCAGGCTCTCATTCTTCACTACTGTAATTACATACATTTTTTATGAGTTTAGCTAAAATTTATGAATATTTAATAGTCATTACTGAATGAAAAACTGTGTGAAGGATAACAGAATAATACACTAACTGTATGGAGTTAAATAGTTTTTTAGGTGGTAACTATTTTGTTTGTACTTATGCTGTTGCAAGACTTTATTTGCTTGCTAGCAAGCTGATATGAGTCAGATAAAAAAAACAAACGTACATATTTCTGAGGAACTCGTTTCGTATTGTTCATGTTGTATGCGAGTTGTGATTGAAAGTCAAGATTGTTCAAACTGTAGTAGAATGAAGGGAAGGTTTTTGATCCATTCTATCACCTACTTCTTGTCAAAATGATTTAGGTCCTCTGAATGCGTACTATATATGCGTAAAAAAAATAAAATAATAACGGATTTGCTGAGAAAGGCAGATAATATGGTTATATTATCTGCCTTTCTCAGCAAATCCGTTATTATTTTTTGCACTACAGAAACAGTAGAAGTATATTCTTGTATACTGTCCTGTATACTGTCCTGGAAGTATATTCTTGTATACTGTCCTATTTACCTCCTACTAATATCCTACATGATATTAAGAAGAAAAAATCTTTTTTTTTTTTTTATCCTGTAGCAGTCCAGCGTGGACGCATTCCTCCATCACACTCAGGGATCAGCCCAACCTCCATGGTCTCAGCTGGTGGAGGTGGCCCAGGAGGACCAGGCATGGCAGGTGACTTTTTCAACGGTCAGCCAGCACCTGAGCTTATCTCCCAGCTCCTGCGAGCTGAACCCTACCCCAGCAGCCGTTACGGAGCTCAGTGTGGTCAACAGTTGCCTGGAGGCCACGGGTCTGTCATGGGCATCGACAGTATTTGTGAGTTGGCTGCCCGACTCCTGTTCAGCACCATCGAGTGGGCCCGGAACATTCCCTTCTTCCCCGACTTACCCGTCTCGGAACAAGTGGCCCTGCTGCGCCTCAGCTGGAGTGAACTGTTCATCCTGAATGCAGCACAATCGGCCCTGCCACTACATATGGCCCCCCTGCTGGCTGCTGCTGGCTTCCATGCTTCCCCCATGTCCGCTGAGCGTGTGGTCTCCTTCATGGACCAGGTTCGAGTCTTCCAGGACCAGGTGGATAAGCTCACACGACTACAGGTGGACTCTGCTGAATATAGCTGCCTCAAAGCCATAGCTCTCTTCTCGCCAGGTAAGTGATGCTGTTTCATGTCTAAGTTAACTATACAAGATTACACTACAAGAACTACACTATTTTTTCTTGAGAAAAAAAATCACTTTCAAAATGGTGACTTATTCATTTTACAGAATTTTGTGAAGAGCTACAAATTTTTTAAAATGATTTTACTGAAACTTAAGTCACCTTGATTTTACAGTGGATTATAAAGCAACATCTTGACATGAATATTTCATTAATGAAGGTTGAATGTTCTTGAAAACGAGCCTTTAGCCAGGACGCATTAGCCTTCTGAGGAAATTTGACACTAAAGCTCACTTTGTGTCTGTAATAGATGCATGTGGACTGACAGACCCAGCCCATGTGGAGAGTCTGCAGGAGAAGGCTCAGGTGGCTCTGACCGAATACGAACGCATGCAGTATCCAACTCAACCACAGCGCTTCGGTCGCCTCCTTCTTCGCCTGCCCTCACTGAGAGCTGTCCCCGCAAACCTCATATCTCAGCTCTTCTTCATGCGACTGGTGGGCAAGACGCCCATCGAGACACTCATTCGAGACATGCAGCTCTCTGGCAGCTCCATCAGCTGGCCTTATGTGCCTGGACAGTAGCTGGGTCATGGAAACCCTGTGAGCAGACGACAGTCAGCCACTCAAACCTTTGACTTTCATGTTCTGTGTGGGCTTATAGGATTGTGATATGTAATTTCCTTTTAGTTGCTGCCAGAATATTCATGTTGTGTTGCAGCATCTCATTGCTCATTAGTGTACATGGAGAAGGATGGCCAATGCTCAAAATGCTGTCACATGTCCTTGGGCAGATGAATAGCGTCACTTGATTTTGGGATACCTCAGGTTTTTTACGTAAATAGCAGAACTTATAGAGGTGACTCTATTGTAAATGCATAAGCACAGTGACAGATCGTTGACAAAAACTATGACTAGTAAAAGAAAAGACAATACATTTCAGGCATTGTATTCAGAGATGAATATCTCAACGCTGTGATTACATGACTGATCCAGGTCCAGCTTTAACCAATTACAGGAACGTTCCTGCTATACCTAAGAATAATTACTGTTTCAATTATAACAATTGATTATGTAGTTTAGAAAATTAACCTACTCATGAAGGTATTGCCATGGACTGCAGTGCTACGTACTTGAGAAATCAGTGGTGATGTATTGTAAAATGTGATGGTCACATTGTTTAAAAAAGCTCTGTGTACTCTTACTTAATTGGGTCCAAAATTTTTTTCATATCTTCGGCCATGAAAAATATTTTTGCATACGAATAATTAAAAACCATTCATCCAAACACGTTCTGTGCTGAAAGTTTGACTAGACTGGATTTTATTCTTTGATTTCTGGATTTCAGGAAAACCCTGAAATTGGTACTGAGGGAAATTTTGGGCGGATGTTTTTGATAAGCTAATTGACATGCAGACACTTGAGATACAGTATTATATTTTTCATGCCTTTCAATTGAGGTATATATTATTCTTAAGCATTTTTATATGTATGATCAAAATGTAAAAAAATAATTTATTTAGAGTTAGAGTTTATTTGCTTATTTGTAGTATTTAAAAGTACCAGCTTCTAAAAATGTACTGGTCAGATTGCAGAGTGCATAAAATTTCATAGTCATATTTTGAATGTGGCTGCACTTTACATGGAAATCAACTTAGATTGAATGCAGCATCAAATACTTACTGTTTTCAGTTGTGCTCTTGCTGTCTTACACTAACATTTTCTCTTAATATTTCTGTCACCTTTAATAAGGTTGTACCACCTTATTATTTAGCAGAACCATTCACATCACATGACCATAATCTTTAATCAGAATCCGCTAAGAAGATGTTATGATCTCATGTAATTTTGACTTCGCTGCAGTGGCAAAACGGTGGAACTTACAGTTCATCAGTGGGAGTAAAATTATTTACACTTCAGATATAGCTCTTAGCTTTATTGAAAACATATATTATGTCGTAAACTAAATTGTATACATAAAACCCAAAGAAACCGCATTACGTTTTGTTGCCAGGTCTTTAGCACAAACATTTTTAGCATGTTGGGTCTTTAACCAGTTAGCGTAAATCTTTATATTAGTAGATAGACCATAAATGATCATTCCATTGTAATTCTTGCTAGAAGCAAAGATGCTGTTCTTGACAAGATATTTTCATTCCATTGTGCTGCAAGTGACCATTTATGTGATTTAGGTCATTCTGCATTTGACTTGCCTAAGTAGCTCAGAATTAAGGCATTTTCTACCTCCACAATACAGTCTGAAAAATCTATAAAGCTTGGGTCTTTTGTTACCAACTACCAAGCCATGTAACTGTGTTCAGTGCTGTATGTTTTTCTCCATAAAGCAGCAATCTGTACAGACAGTGTTATAGATTTGACAAGCGAACATGCCTGTAGGTTGATTGATCTAGTGTTAGGGTTATGGTTACGCATCCCAGGATTAGAGTTAGGTTTAACCCCAGCACCAGGGTTTGCACTAGAGTTAACCTGAGTTGAACCTGACCCAAACTTTAACTATATTTAACCCTAACTCTAACTGGCTCTAAAGTTAATACTGGGATATTCAGTCTGACTCATTTAAAGGTAAGAAATACTGCTTTGTTTACTGCTGAGGCTTTATGCAGCCATGTTGTTTGGACAAGACTTGTTGAACTCAGAGTTAAGGAGACCATGCTGATTTCCCAGTTATCAGTTGACGGGTATTTTCTTTGTAGCATTATCTACACACCCTTGAGAGTATTGTGGGATTAAAAGCTCTAGTAAAAAACGACATATAGTGTTATAGCTGACACTCAAATTTAATTAGGTATTCATTTTCTGGTGCCATGGGCTGATCCCCTTCAAAAAAGAATTAATACAGTGGAATTGAATGGATGGGCAACCATATACTTGACTACTATATTCTGACATCATAATGGAACTGGAAGTTTAGATTAATTGCACCTGACCTCTTTATTGTAAGTATTTTTAATCCTTACTTAACCTGCCTGTTACTGGGTTTTGATAGGAAGATTTCTTCAAGACAGTTACAGCTCACATGGCCACAACACCAGGTTTGTTGACTCACATACTACATTGTATTAAGACTCCAGGGCATAGGGCATAGAAGATTTCAAAAAACAGCAGGTGATTATGTTTAACAGCACTTTTATAATAATGTTTTTCATTTTCATTCTACTGTGGAAACTTTTTTGTTTGATAATTAATGCATCACAGCTATTATTGCAATGCTCATACCCAGGTACATGATCCTGAGGATTGAAAACAGCAAGCAAGCAGTCTAATTTAGAATTGTTTCCATTCTGTTTTAATCTCAGTGGCATCGGACATATCATTACATTCCAGTGCACTGCTATGGTATGATAAATAGGTGCATTCTTACAATAAGGTTTCCTTTTGCACCATTGGATGTGGTTTTGCCAATTTAACAGTGAATGTTTGAATTTTTGGAATTTTTATCCTTTTCTTCTGGCAGAATGACATAATGATACATGGAAACCTGATTCAGTTAACTCGCTTAAATAACTTCGTTAAAGAATTAGTTTGGGGTTTGACACCACTTTCTATTACTAATATCTGAACATTGGATGATATTTTGGTTCTTTTTCTTTTTCTTCAGTCTAAAAATAACGTTTGCAATAAATTTGTGCTTACACTCCCAGAACACTTTATTAGGAACACCTGTACACCTGTATGCTGAAGCATAAAATCCTTCAGATATGGGCCAGCAACTTCAGGCAAGTGAATGTGGCATGATTGCTGGTGCCAGATGTGCTGGTTTGAGTATCTCTGACTACCACTCTATACAGCTGTGGTGAACAGAAAAGCATCTCAGAATGCTCAACACGTTAAACCTTGACAAGGCAGATGAACTACAACAGGAGAAGACCATGCTGGGTTCCACTTCTGTCAGCCAAGAACAGAAAGCTGAGGCTGCAGTGGGCACAGAATCAAAACATCCCATCTGGTACCAAAAACCATGCTATGGTTAAAGCAACAGAAATCACAATTTTTGTCAGTCTGATATTTAATGTGAACAATCACTGAAGCTCTTGACCTGTATCTGCATGAATAATTGCATTGTGATGTGCCTCATGATCCATGGCAATCAGTAATTAATCATTTGTTCTAAAATAATGGTATGAAATTAATTCTAAGATGGCAACCAACTGCCTTATGTATGTGAAAATGGACTTTACTGTGTGGGTGCAGAGCAGGAAGTGGACTTGTGTTGATATGCATGGATACCGCCTGAGGTGTTGCAGCTTGTGTAACTGTCATAAAACTGTATTACTTTCTCAATGGAAACAGAAAACTTTAGACAAGTTAAATGGATGTTATGAAAATAAAAAAGACATCTTTTACTATCAGCACTTCAGGCAACACTACATAGGTTCATGAGCTCCTATGTTTATGCCAAAAGAAAAGTTCTCACAGTTGACTTCTGTGCAGCAAATGGCATGGCTTCAAGGGAGAAACCTTCTTTTCTGGAGATGTTCTTTCATTTACCTGGTTAAGATGGTGATGATGATGATGGTGATGATGATGATAGTCTCTTTGAAGTTGCTCTGTTTCTAGTGTTGTAAAGTATGTTAAGTGTTGGGGTCAGATCTGGCAAGAAACCTGCCAGCTCATCACACCCATAAGTGAGAGATTCAATTTATTAGTATGTGACCTTGCCTAGGTTCTTGAGCTGTTGCCTTTTGGATTTCCTGTTACTTCCTAGTATGGAAGTTTATATTGTATGTATAGATCTCTGCCTCTGACCTTGATGCTGAATCCAGATTACCCTTTATTATTGTTCAGAGCTTCACTTGTGTATGACCTGGTACTGTTTTTGACTAAGATTCTTTTTAATCTTAATTGTGTCTTTCAATAATCTCTGACACACTATTTTTGTTTCACTTTGTTACAGCAGATTGTACATTGCTATAGACCCTGATAACAGTTTTTGTATTTTGCTTAATAAAATTAGGCTATGGCTGTAGTATTGTCAAAAACATAGTTCTCCATAGTTCTACTAAATCCACCTGCTAAAGATTTTCACCCTGGTGGTAGTAGGAGTATTCGTAGTAGTCTGGTATTAACTCAAATTATTAATCATATTCATCTTAAAATATTAAGGAAGTCTAAATGAAACACCTCAGTTTTATTGGTTGGAGAAACATTTTTTAATTAAAGACATGACATGAATTTTTATACAAAAATGTCATTTTTTATAGTAAAAAGTACCTAAAATCTATTACCATGGCGAAAAATAATAAATATTATTATACTACATACATACAAGTCCATATTATTATTAGTAACTATTAATAATAAGGCTAAAACAAATATGCCCATTTTCTTTATTTGACTTAATATAATTCTGACTATCATTAGGTCGCTGAGGAGTTAGTCACATCTTGGTTGGACTCCAGTCACAGCTGCCGTGACGTCCTGTTTTGCTTACAGCCACGGATGCGCTTCGGATCTGATGGTAACTTTGGAATCGGACATCCCTTGAGTAAAACAGTGCCAGGTCCAATGAACCGGATATCTGCCCCATTTCGATATTGTGGCTGCAGGAGGACTTCGGTTGATAACACACCCTCTTCCCTCCTGTGTGGTAGACGGAATAATTTCACCTCTTCCTTCTTTGAAAATCTGTCTCTGATAAGCTGGCTTAGACCTGGTCTCTGTGATTGAGGATCTGAAATTCAAAGGAAGAAACACTGAAACTCATGCATTTGAACTTTTACCTTACAACATTTAAATAATAGCATTTTCCCCTCTTGCTGGCAACCCTAAACATTATTTAAGTAGCTGCAATCCAATTGGAAAGATATTCTTAAATTGCTCTCACTGTCCAGGAACTTTCTCTTTGCCTTTGACCATGTTCTGCTGTCTTTAGGGTTACAGTATAAGCAGTTGCTAATTTTAATTTAAGGGTGCCTTGACTTTATTTATGAATTAAAATTATTTTAAAAAATTGTCTTACCAATTGGAGGAAGTTTAACTTTCTCTATTGTTCTTGGTAAACCTTTCGAAACTTGACTATCTGGCCTTCTTCTGTGCTTTGGCAATATTGGAGGAAAGTAGACTTCCTTCTCCGATCTTGGTGGTTTTCTCACACTTTTTCTCAATGATTCTATTCCCACTTTCTCAAGCGACTGTCGTCTGGGCAGTAAACGGCAGGGCTTCACAGGAGAAACCTTCTTGACTGTAGACGCTGAAGTTCTTGTCTGCTGTGACAGTCGCCTCACTTCCTTATGCACACGCACTTTACTGCAAAGGTCTGAGGGAGACCCTGAAGTTGAAGGGCTTCCTGCACACAGAGAAGGCAATCTCACTTAAAAATAACTTACTGGGTGTTTGGAACATTGAATACAAGTTGAATACAATAATGCTTAAAACCTTTCCCGTTCACTTACTTGGATAAGATGGTGAGGATAATGATGATGATGATGATGATAATGATGATGATGATGACAGTCTCTTTAGAGGCAAAGTTGGTCTGGTTCGTGTCATAATATCCTCAGAAGAACTCTCTGAAGACACCTTGCGAGGTAGCACTGGTGAAAGATGACAAAATGCACAAGATGACAAAGTTGTATAGATTCATCTAGCCCTTGTCAAACCACAAATAAAATAAAATTATTTAGAAGTCTGAAGACCTAGATTTATCTAGCAGAAAATAGGATGTAAATAATGTTTAAAATACATATGTAAAGTATGTTAATTGTTGGGGTCAGATATGGCTGGAAATTTGCCAGCTCATCACACACATAAGTAAGAGATTCAATTAATTAGTATGGCATTTTAGTGCTATACAAGTTCCTCCTCTAAAACCCAAATCTTTCATGCATCATCAATATAAAAATATTTTATCTAAAATTCTTTGAGTTCCTGCCTATTGATTGACCTTGCCTAGTTCCTCTGTTGCCTTTTGGATTTCCTGTTACTTCCTAGTTTGGAAGTTTCTATTTCATGTATAGATCTCTGCCTCTGCCCTTGATGTTGAGTATAAATTACCCTTAATTATTATTCAGTGATTCACTTGTGTATGACTTGGAACTATTTTTTGACTAAGACTATTTTTAATCTGTGTCAATAACTTCTTACATGCTATTTTTGTTTTACTTTGGTACAACACCCTTGCTATGGACCCTGATAATGGTATTTGTATTTTGCTGAATGAACATCACCAAATCAAATACAGTGTTTTTCTGCTATCAATGTACCTTTGTCCAGTGGAGCATCCTGTAGTATTTTGTCAGTCACTTCATAGGACATCAGACCATGATCCTGTAGAGATGATGACTTCACCAATGACACAGATTCTTTCTTCTGGTCACAGATTTCACCATCACTCTTAGAAACTTTGGTCTTGCGAACTTGTCTTTTTAAAGCTGTTGGTGAGCTTATCTTGGGCTGAGATGGTGGCCTGGGTAGATGTTCATCTGAAATGATAGGAGAGGATATAGATTTATAGACTCCATTATCTGCTGATTCTTTATCACTCAACAGAGCATCTTCTGAAAAACAACAATTGAGCATTAGTTCTGAATGTTCATGCATTTACTAGGTCAGTTTTTTTTTAAATAATTGATTGTAGTTTTCTGTAAATTACATGTAATTTTCCTCTTCTGAAAATAGTAAAACCTTTCATACATCATCAGACAAAAAGCCCATCAAAGTTAATTTTGATTTCATGTACCTTCTTAAATTTATTTGATGTTTTATGTAATATTCTTTGTATTGTCAAATTTTGATTATGTATTCTGTTATTGTGAATATACATTGTTCCCTGTTATGGACCCTGATGATGAACAAAACCACTAGTTTCAATAAAACTGTCTTCTTGAGATTGTTACCTTTGTCCAGTGGAGCTTCCTGTAGTGTTTGCTCAGTCACTTCATAGGACATAAGAACGAAATCCTGTAGAGATGATGACTTCACCAATGACACAGATTCTTTCTTCTGGTCACAGATTTCACCATCACTCTTAGAAACTTTGGTCTTGCGAACTTGTCTTTTTAAAGCTGCTGGTGAGCTTATCTTGGGCTGAGATGGTGGCCTGGGTAGATGTTCATCTGAAACGATAGGAGAGGATATAGATTTATAGACTCCATTATCTGCTGATTCTTCATCACTCAACAGAGCATCTTCTGAAAAACAACAATTGCATTTACCAGGTAATTGTTACTTACTGCCTAATTTTCCTCTTCTAAAAATATTTGCATACATTATCAGGTAAAAAGTCCATCAACATTTCATAGTCATGTTAACAAATCCTCTTTGTATTTTCTAGCACTGACAATATTTTCCATGATGATGATTATAAACTGTCCCCTGTTATGGGCCATTAACATAGGAGTTTTATATTTTGCTGAAAAACATCACTAGATTCCATGAATCTGTGTCAGGAACAACTGGATAGTTCCCTGCTAGGCCCGGAGAGGGCGCTGACAGGTGAACCTTGGAAGCCTGCTTCTTTGTTTGTATTTTGTGCCACGCCTTTCCCATTGTTCTCCTACCCTGTTGTGTCACCTGTTCCCAATTAACCTTAATGTGTAGCCCTATAAATAGGGATCCTTGCGTACAGGTCATTGTCGAATGTTCTGTGTTTCATGTGCTATGTTTTAGTTAGAGTTACGGCCAAGTTCATGGCCAAGGGTTTTTGGTTTGTTTCAGTTTAGTTACTGTTATGCTAAGTCTGTGTGATTAGGTTAGTCTTCCCCATGTCTGTCTGTCTACATCAATAAAGCAGTGCTTCGTGGAATCCTGTGTATGGGTCTGTCTCCATGGCGTGCCGGCACACGCACCACCACGGAGGTCCAGGTTCGAGCGTCGCACAGGGTGGGGGCGTCTAACGTAACAATCTGACTTCTTTTGTAAAATTTACCTTCATCCAGTGGAGCTTCATGTACAAGCTGAACCAGTTCAGGTGGCGTCTGACTGAGCTCAGTGAAGTGACTACTGTCAACACTCTCTGAGTCTTCTTCATTCAGTAGAGCAAGTACTATAAAAAAAAAAAAACACACCTTCATTTATTATTACTGCATGTTACTGTATATAACAGTTCAATTTATTATTAGTTTTATTGACTGTCATGAAGGTGAACCTGATAGTGAGTAGAGAAACATAAAAGTAAGTCATTATAGAATACTTCATCAAGCTCTCTTTCTTTGTAATTACCTTCACGTGCTTCCAATAAGAGCTGAGCAAATTCAGATGGTGTGAGACTGACATCAGTGAAGTCACTGTCTTCATCATCTGATGAACTTTCATCGCTTACTGGGGAATCTTCTGAAAAAAGAAAAAACAACCACCACCATGAAGTATTAAAACTGCATGTTATACTTGTTTTTAACAGTAATTGATGTTGTTTTGTCTGTGAATTTTGTCTACTATTACTCTTCTGAAAAGAAATCCTGCAATGGACACTGGCCTATTTTATATTTTGCCGAATAAGCACCACTAGACTTAATAAAACTGCCTTTTGGTGAAATTTACCTTTGTCCAGTGGGGCCTCTTGTGGGATCTCAGCAAAGTCAGGTGGTGTCTGACTGAGTTCAGTGAATTGACTACTCCTAACACTATGTGATGATTCTCCTTCACTCAGTATAGCATATTCTGCAAAACAACATTCAATTATTAGAAATGCTTGTTACTGCATTCAAAAGTTCATTTGATTGATTATATAGTGTCATGAAGGGGAACCTGGTAGTGAATAAAGAAACTAAAAGTAAGTCAATTAAGAATATTTCATCAAGCTTTCATTCTTTGTAATTACCTTCATCCAGTGGAGCTTCTTGTAGGGGATGAGCAAGTTCAGGTGGTGTGAGACTGATTTCACTGAAGTGAATACTGTCTCCACCATCAGATTTTTCATCGCTCAATAGAGAATCTTCTGCAAAATGACAATCAAGCATTAGTACTTCATGTTACTGCATATACCAGCTCACTTTTTTCAATGTTTTGCTGATTATATAATGTCATGAAGGTCACTTTGATACTAAATGGAGAAACTATGACAGTAAATCACTAGAGAAAATTTCATTAGGCTGGTATTTATTATACCTTTATCCAGTGGAGCTTCCTGAAAAAGCTCAGCAAATTCAGGAGGTGTGAGACTGACATCACTGAAGTGAGTTCTGTCTCTGCTATCTGGTGATTCTTCATCACTCACTAAATCTTCTGAAAAACAACCATTCAAGATTAATCCTACATATTACTGCATTTACTAGGACAATTTTTTTGTTATTAGTCATTGGTGGTATTTTATCTATGAATGTTTTCTATTGTTTTGCTTTCCTTCTAAAATAAATCCTTTATGTGCCATGAAGTA
The DNA here is from genome assembly GCF_019097595.1 of Hemibagrus wyckioides. Taxonomy (NCBI): domain Eukaryota; kingdom Metazoa; phylum Chordata; class Actinopteri; order Siluriformes; family Bagridae; genus Hemibagrus; species Hemibagrus wyckioides. The sequence continues at coordinate 17,575,495 of NC_080719.1, forward strand.
AAAGGTCATCAATGTTATATTATTTGTTTGTATGTACATTGTTCAATTTCTTAGCCTTTTCATCAAACATTCTTTGTATTGCCTGTTTTTGATAAAGTTTTGCCATATGATAGATATTAATATCCTCTGCTATGAACCATAATGGCCATAATGAGTTTTGAATTTTGCTGAATAAACACCACAAAATAAAATGAATTTACTTTTATCCAGTGGAGCCTCATGTAGGTGCTCAGCACATTCAGGTGGTGTCTGACTGAGTTCAGTGAAGTGACTGCTCTTATCACTCTCTGATGAGTCTCCTTCAATCAGTAGAGCATGTTCTACAAAACAACAGTTATTAGTATTACATGTCACTGCATATAACAGTTCAATTAGACTTTTTATTGATTACATAGTGCTATGATGGTTATACTGGTAGTGAGTAGAGAAACTATAAAAGTAAGTCATTAGAGAATATTTCATCAAGAATTCATTTTTTGTAATTACCTTCATCCAGTGGAGTTTCCAGTAGGAGCTCAGCAGGGTCAGATGATGTGGGGCTGTCAGTGCCGTCTCCACTATCTGATGATTTTTCATCACTTACTGGGGCATCTTCTGAAAAACAAACATGAAATATTAAAACTGCATGTTACATAGCAGGTCACTTGTTTTTATTTGCAATTGATGGTGCTTTGTCTGAGAATATTGCCTATTGTTTTTCTTCTGAAAAGAAATCCTGCTATGGAACATGATTATGTATTTTGATGATCCAACACCAGAGGACCCAGATGACGCATTTTGATTTTTGCTTTATAAACGCCACTAGAACCCCTCCCCTCCCAGAACTGCCACCTTATTGTGGTGGAGGGGTTTGAGTACCCGAATGAGCCTAGGAGCCATGTTGTCGGGGGCCAAGTGCTCCTGGTAGGGTCTCCCAAGGCAAACGGGTCCTAGGTGATGGGTCAGACTAAGAGCGGTTCAAATCACCTCATGAAAAATAAGAAAACAAGGACTGTTACGTCGCCTGGATTGGCGTTACCGGGTCCCCAACCTGGAGCCAGGCCTGGGGCTGGGGCACGCAGGCGAGCGCCTGGTGGCCAAGTCTTCACCTATGGGACTCGGCCGGGCACAGCCTGAAAGAGCGACATAGGCCCGTCTTCCCGTAGGCCCACCACCCACAGGATGGAGCATAAGGGGCTGATGCGATGTGTTTTGGGTAGCAGTTATGGGCAGGGGCCTAGACGACCCAAACCCTGGTTAAAGAATCTGGCTCTTGGGACATGGAATGTCACCTCACTGGGGGGAAGCTGGTGAGGGAGGCTGAGCGGTACTGGCTAGAGATAGTCTGGCTCACCTCCACGCATAGCCTGGGCTCTGGAACCCAAATACTTGAGAAAGGTTGGACCCTCTACTACTCTGAAGTGCCTCATGGTGAGAGGTGGCGGGCTGGGGTGGGCTTGCTTATAGCCCCCAGCTCAGCCGCCATGTGTCGGAGGTTGATGATCGACTTTGTGGTCGTGTCATCTGACCTTTGGCTATATGTCTTTGACACTCGGGTAAAGAGAGGGGGTGAGCTGTCAACTGATGGCGAGATGGATCTGCTTGCAGAGGAAGATGCCGGACAGACTTGGCAGACCCAAACTTATGGTGGGGGTCTGTTGGGAACGTCTGGCTGAACCCTCTGTTAGGGAGGTCTTCAACTCCCACCTCCGGGAGAGTTTCGACAAGATTCCGAGGGAGGTTGGGGACATTGAGTCTGAGTGGACCATATTCTCCTCCTTCATTGTTGATGCAGCTATCAGGAGCTGTGTCCATAAGGTCTCTGGTGCCTGTCGTGGCGGCAATCCCCGAACTCAGTGGTGGACACTGGAAGTAAGGGATGCAGTCAAGCTGAAGAAAGAGTCCTATCAAGCCTGGTTGGCTCGTGGGACCCTGGAGGCAGCTGATGAGTACCGGCAGGCCAAGCGAGCTGCAGCCCGGGTGGTTGTGGAAGCAAAAACTCGGGTCTGGGAGGAGTTGGGTGAGGCCATGGAGAAGAACTATCGGTCAGCCTCGGGGAAATTCTGGCAGACCATCCGGTGCCTCAGAAGGGGTAAGCAGCTCTCTGCCAACACTGTTTACAGTGCGGGTGGAGAGTTGCTGACCTTGACTGGGGATATTGTCGGAAGGTGGAAGAAATACTTCGATGATCTTCTCAATCCTACTGACACGCCTTCTGTAGAGGAAGCAGAGGCTGAGGACTCAGAGGTAGATTCATCCAATACCCAAGCTGAAGTCACTGAGGTAGTCCAGAAGCTCCTTGGTGGCAAGGCGCCGGGAGTGGATGAGATTCACCCTGAGTACCTTAAGTCTCTGGATGTTGTGGGGCTGTCTTGGCTGACACATCTCTGCAACATAGCGTGGCAGTCAGGGACAGTGCCTCTGGGCTGGGCGACCGGGGTGGTGGTCCCTCTTTTTAAGAAGGGGGATTGGAGGGTGTGTTCCAACTACAGGGGGATCACACTCCTCAGCCTCCCAGGGAAAGTCTATTCCAGGGTACTGGAGAGGAGAGTCCGACCTTTAGTCGAACCTTGGATTCAGGAGGAACAATGCGGTTTTCGTCCTAGCCGTGGGACACTGGACCAGCTCTATACCCTTCACAGGGTGCTTGAGGGTTCATGGGAGTTTGCCCAACCAGTCCACATGTGTTTTGTGGACCTGGTCCCTCGTGGCATTCTGTGGGAGGTGCTCTGGGAGTATGGGGTCCGTGGCCCTTTGTTAAGGGCTGTTCAGTCTCTGTATGACCGGAGCAGGAGCTTGGTTCGCATTGCTGGCTGTAAATAAGATCTGTTCCCAGTGCACGTTGGACTCCGGCAGGGCTGTCCTTTGTCACCGGTTCTGTTCATTATTTTTATGGACAGAATTTCTAGGCGCAGCCAGGTGGTGGAGGGAGTCCGGTTTGGGGACCATAGGATTTCATCTCTGCTTTTTGCAGATGATGTTGTCCTGTTGGCTCCTTTGAGCCAGGACTTACAGCATGCGCTGAGGCAGTTCGCAGCCGAGTGCGAAGCGGCTGGGATGAGGATCAGCACCTCCAAATCTGTGGCCATGGTTCTCGACTGGAAAAAGGTGGTTTGTCCCCTCCAGGTTGGAGGGGTGTTCCTCCCTCAAGTGGAGGAGTTTAAGTATCTTGGGGATTTGTTTACAAGTGAGGGAAGGATGGAGCATGAGATTGACAGATGGATTGGTGCAGCAATGCGGTCTGTGTACTGGTCTGGTGTGTTGAAGATTTACCAGTCAATCTATGTTCCTACTCTTACTTATGGTCATGAGCTTTGGGTCATGACCGAAAGGACAAGATCCCGGATACAGGCGGCCGAAATAAGTTTCTTTCGTAAGGTGGCAGGGCGTTCCCTTAGAGATAGGGTAAGGAGCTCTGTCACCTGGGAGGAGCTCGGAGTAGAGCCGCTGCTCCTCCACATTGAAAGGGGCCAGTTGAGGTGGCTTGGGCATCTGTGTCGGATGCCTCCTGGACGTCTCCCAGTGGAGGTGTTCCAGGCATGCCCCACCGGGAAGTGACGCTGGGGAAGACCCAGGACACGCTGGAGGGACTATGTCTCTCAGCTGACCTGGGAACGCCTTGGAATTCCCCTGGAAGAGCTGGAGGAATTGGCTAGGGAGAGGGAAGTCTGGGCATCCCTGCTTAGAATGCGGCCCCCGCGACCCGGCTACGGATAAGCAGGAGACAATAATGATGACCACTAGATTCACGATAAAACCTTATTTCTGTGGAAATGTACCTTTGTCTAGTGGAGGATCCTGTAGTGTTTGCTCAGTAACTTCATGGGACATAAGAACACAATCCTGCAGAGATGATGACTTCACCAATGACACAGATTCTTTCATCCGGTCACAGATTTCACCATCACTCTTTGAAACTTTAGTCTTGCAAACTCGTCTTTTTAAAGCTGTTGGTGAGCGTCTCTTGGGCTGAGATGGTGGCCTGGGTAGATGTTCAGCTGAAATGATAGGAGAGGATATCGACTTAACCAAGCTGGAGATTCATGATACAGGGTATGTGTTCTGAAAGTTACATATTGTCCCTCAATGTGGTCACTCAGTAGCAGAGTAATTATACTAATGCTAGTATTGATGATATGTTTGACCAGAAATTTAAATTATTTAAAACAATTGACTGATAAAACATTTGTCAGGGAAAGTAAATCTGGAGATATTTTTCACTTGCCAAAGAGAAACTCTAAAAGCCATTATAGAATATTTCACTAGTCTTTCTTTCTTTGGAACTTACCGTCGTCCAGTGAAACTTCCTGGAGGACCACAACAAGCTCAGGTGATGAGAGACTCACTTCACTGGTGTGAGTACTGTCTCCACTATCTGTTGATTCTTTATTACTCAACAGAGCATCTTCTGAAAAACAACAATTGAGCATTAGTTCTGCATGTTCATGCAATTACCAGGTAATTGTTACTTACTGCCTAATTTTCCTCTTCTAAAAATATTTGCATACATTATCAGGTAAAAAGTCCATCAACATTAGCAATTTCTTGCATTTAATAGTCATGTTAACCAATCCTCTTTGTATTTTCTAGCACTGACAATATTTTCCATGATGATGATTAAAAATTGCCCCCTGTTATGGGCCACTAATATGGGAGTTTTATATTTAGCTGAAAAACATCACTAGATTCCATGAATCTGACTTTTTGGACAATTTACCTTCATCCAGTGGAGCTTCATGTACAAGCTCAACCAGTTCAGGTGGCGTCTGACTGAGCTCAGTGAAGTGACTACTGTCAACACTCTCTGATGAGTCTTCTTCTCTCAGTAGAGCAAGTACTATAAAAAAAAAAAACACCTTCATTTATTATTACTGCATGTTACTGTATATAACAGTTCAATTTATTATTAGTTTTATTGACTATGTCATGAAGGTGAACCTGATAGTGAGTAGAGAAACATAAAAGTAAGTCATTATAGAATACTTCATCAAGCTCTCTTTCTTTGTAATTACCTTCACGTGCTTCCAATAAGAGCTGAGCAAATTCAGATGGTGTGAGACTGACATCAGTGAAGTCACTGTCTTCATCATCTGATGAACTTTCATCGCTTACTGGGGAATCTTCTGAAAAAAGAAAAAACAACAACCACCATGAAGTATTAAAACTGCATGTTATACTTGTTTTTAACAGTAATTGATGTTGTTTTGTCTGTGAATTTTGTCTACTATTACTCTTCTGAAAAGAAATCCTGCAATGGATACTGGCCTATTTTGTATTTTGCCGAATAAGCACCACTAGACTTAATAAAACTGCCTTTTGGTGAAATTTACCTTTGTCCAGTGGGGCCTCTTGTGGGATCTCAGCAAAGTCAGGTGGTGTCTGACTGAGTTCAGTGAATTGACTACTCCTAACACTATGTGATGATTCTCCTTCACTCAGTATAGCATATTCTGCAAAACAACATTCAATTATTAGAAATGCTTGTTACTGCATTCAAAAGTTCATTTGATTGATTATATAGTGTCATGAAGGGGAACCTGGTAGTGAATAAAGAAACTAAAAGTAAGTCAATTAAGAATATTTCATCAAGCTTTCATTCTTTGTAATTACCTTCATCCAGTGGAGCTTCTTGTAGGGGATGAGCAAGTTCAGGTGGTGTGAGACTGATTTCACTAAAGTGAATACTGTCTCCACCATCAGATTTTTCATCGCTCAATAGAGAATCTTCTGCAAAATGACAATCAAGCATTAGTACTTCATGTTACTGCATATACCAGCTCACTTTTTTCAATGTTTTGCTGATTATATAATGTCATGAAGGTCACTTTGATACTAAATGGAGAAACTATGACAGTAAATCACTAGAGAAAATTTCATTAGGCTGGTATTTATTATACCTTTATCCAGTGGAGCTTCCTGAAAAAGCTCAGCAAATTCAGGTGGTGTGAGACAAACGTCACTAAAGTGAGTACTGTCTCTACCATCTGGTGACTTTTCATCGCTCACTAAACCATCTTCTGAAAAACAACAATCAAGCATTAGTACTTCATGTCACTGCATTTATTAGCTCACTTTTTGATGTTATTTTGATTATATAGTGTCATTATTGTCACTATGACACTAAATAGAGTAACTATGAAAGTCAGTCAATAGAGAAAATTTCATGAGGCTGGATTTCTTTGTTATTACCTTTATCCAGTGGAGCTTCCTGAAAAAGCTCGGCAAATTCAGGAGGTGTGAGACTGACATCACTGAAGTGAGTACTGTCTCTACCATCTGGTGACTTTTCATCGCTCACTAAACCATCTTCTGAAAAACAACAATCAAGCATTAGTACTTCATGTCACTGCATTTATTAGCTCACTTTTTGATGTTATTTTGATTATATAGTGTCATTATTGTCACTTTGACACTAAATAGAGTAACTATGAAAGTCAGTCAATAGAGAAAATTTCATGAGGCTGGATTTCTTTGTTACCTTTATCCAGTGGAGCTTCCTGAAAAAGCTCGGCAAATTCAGGAGGTGTGAGACTGACATCACTGAAGTGAGTTCTGTCTCTGCTATCTGGTGATTCTTCATCACTCACTAAATCTTCTGAAAAACAACCATTCAAGATTAATCCTACATATTACTGCATTTACTAGGACAATTTTTTTGTTATTAGTCATTGGTGGTATTTTATCTATGAATGTTTTCTATTGTTTTGCTTTCCTTCTAAAATAAATCCTTTATGTGCCATGAAGTAAAAGGTCATCAATGTTATATTATTTGTTTGTATGTACATTGTTCAATTTCTTAGCCTTTTCATCAAACATTCTTTGTATTGCCTGTTTTTGATAAAGTTTTGCCATATGATAGATATTAATATCCTCTGCTATGAACCATAATGGCAGGAGTTTTGAATTTTGCTGAATAAACACCACAAAATAAAATGAATTTACTTTTATCCAGTGGAGCCTCATGTAGGTGCTCAGCACATTCAGGTGGTGTCTGACTGAGTTCAGTGAAGTGACTGCTCTTATCACTCTCTGATGAGTCTCCTTCAATCAGTAGAGCATGTTCTACAAAACAACAGTTATTAGTATTACATGTCACTGCATATAACAGTTCAATTAGACTTTTTATTGATTACATAGTGCTATGATGGTTATACTGGTAGTGAGTAGAGAAACTATAAAAGTAAGTCATTAGAGAATATTTCATCAAGAATTCATTTTTTGTAATTACCTTCATCCAGTGGAGTTTCCAGTAGGAGCTCAGCAGGGTCAGATGATGTGGGGCTGTCAGTGCCGTCTCCACTATCTGATGATTTTTCATCACTTACTGGGGCATCTTCTGAAAAACAAACATGAAATATTAAAACTGCATGTTACATAGCAGGTCACTTGTTTTTATTTGCAATTGATGGTGCTTTGTCTGAGAATATTGCCTATTGTTTTTCTTCTGAAAAGAAATCCTGCTATGGAACATGATTATGTATTTTGATGATCCAACACCAGAGGACCCAGATAACGCATTTTGATTTTTGCTTTATAAACGCCACTAGAACCCCTCCCCTCCCAGAACTGCCACCTTATTGTGGTGGAGGGGTTTGAGTACCCGAATGAGCCTAGGAGCCATGTTGTCGGGGGCCAAGTGCTCCTGGTAGGGTCTCCCAAGGCAAACGGGTCCTAGGTGATGGGTCAGACTAAGAGCGGTTCAAATCACCTCATGAAAAATAAGAAAACAAGGACTGTTACGTCGCCTGGATTGGCGTTACCGGGTCCCCAACCTGGAGCCAGGCCTGGGGCTGGGGCACGCAGGCGAGCGCCTGGTGGCCAAGTCTTCACCTATGGGACTCGGCCGGGCACAGCCTGAAAGAGCGACATAGGCCCGTCTTCCCGTAGGCCCACCACCCACAGGATGGAGCATAAGGGGCTGATGCGATGTGTTTTGGGTAGCAGTTATGGACAGGGGCCTAGACGACCCAAACCCTGGTTAAAGAATCTGGCTCTTGGGACATGGAATGTCACCTCACTGGGGGGAAGCTGGTGAGGGAGGCTGAGCGGTACTGGCTAGAGATAGTCTGGCTCACCTCCACGCATAGCCTGGGCTCTGGAACCCAAATACTTGAGAAAGGTTGGACCCTCTACTACTCTGAAGTGCCTCATGGTGAGAGGTGGCGGGCTGGGGTGGGCTTGCTTATAGCCCCCAGCTCAGCCGCCATGTGTCGGAGGTTGATGATCGACTTTGTGGTCGTGTCATCTGACCTTTGGCTATATGTCTTTGACACTCGGGTAAAGAGAGGGGGTGAGCTGTCAACTGATGGCGAGATGGATCTGCTTGCAGAGGAAGATGCCGGACAGACTTGGCAGACCCAAACTTATGGTGGGGGTCTGTTGGGAACGTCTGGCTGAACCCTCTGTTAGGGAGGTCTTCAACTCCCACCTCCGGGAGAGTTTCGACAAGATTCCGAGGGAGGTTGGGGACATTGAGTCTGAGTGGACCATATTCTCCTCCTTCATTGTTGATGCAGCTATCAGGAGCTGTGTCCATAAGGTCTCTGGTGCCTGTCGTGGCGGCAATCCCCGAACTCAGTGGTGGACACTGGAAGTAAGGGATGCAGTCAAGCTGAAGAAAGAGTCCTATCAAGCCTGGTTGGCTCGTGGGACCCTGGAGGCAGCTGATGAGTACCGGCAGGCCAAGCGAGCTGCAGCCCGGGTGGTTGTGGAAGCAAAAACTCGGGTCTGGGAGGAGTTGGGTGAGGCCATGGAGAAGAACTATCGGTCAGCCTCGGGGAAATTCTGGCAGACCATCCGGTGCCTCAGAAGGGGTAAGCTCTCTGCCAACACTGTTTACAGTGCGGGTGGTGAGTTGCTGACCTTGACTGGGGATATTGTCGGAAGGTGGAAGAAATACTTTGATGATCTTCTCAATCCTACTGACACGCCTTCTGTAGAGGAAGCAGAGGCTGAGGACTCAGAGGTAGATTCATCCAATACCCAAGCTGAAGTCACTGAGGTAGTCCAGAAGCTCCTTGGTGGCAAGGCACCGGGAGTGGATGAGATTCACCCTGAGTACCTTAAGTCTCTGGATGTTGTGGGGCTGTCTTGGCTGACACGTCTCTGCAACACAGCGTGGCAGTCAGGGACAGTGCCTCTGGGCTGGGCGACCGGGGTGGTGGTCCCTCTTTTTAAGAAGGGGGATTGGAGGGTGTGTTCCAACTACAGGGGGATCACACTCCTCAGCCTCCCAGGGAAAGTCTATTCCAGGGTACTGGAGAGGAGAGTCCGACCTTTAGTTGAACCTCGGATTCAGGAGGAACAATGCGGTTTTCGTCCTAGCCGTGGGACACTGGACCAGCTCTATACCCTTCACAGGGTGCTTGAGGGTTCATGGGAGTTTGCCCAACCAGTCCACATGTTTTGTGGACCTGGTCCGTCGTGGCATTCTGTGGGAGGTGCTCTGGGAGTATGGGGTCCGTGGCCCTTTTTTAAGGGCTGTTCAGTCTCTGTAAGACCGGAGCAGGAGCTTGGTTCGCATTGCTGGCTGTAAATAAGATCTGTTCCCAGTGCACGTTGGACTCCGGCAGGGCTGTCCTTTGTCACCGGTTCTGTTCATTATTTTTATGGACAGAATTTCTAGGCGCAGCCAGGTGGTGGAGGGAGTCCGGTTTGGGGACCATAGGATTTCATCTCTGCTTTTTGCAGATGATGTTGTCCTGTTGGCTCCTTTGAGCCAGGACTTACAGCATGCGCTGAGGCAGTTCGCAGCCGAGTGCGAAGCGGCTGGGATGAGGATCAGCACCTCCAAATCCGTGGCCATGGTTCTCGACTGGAAAAAGGTGGTTTGTCCCCTCCAGGTTGGAGGGGTGTTCCTCCCTCAAGTGGAGGAGTTTAAGTATCTTGGGGTTTTGTTTACAAGTGAGGGAAGGATGGAGCATGAGATTGACAGATGGATTGGTGCAGCAATGCGGTCTGTGTACTGGTCTGGTGTGTTGAAGATTTACCAGTCAATCTATGTTCCTACTCTTACTTATGGTCATGAGCTTTGGGTCATGACCGAAAGGACAAGATCCCGGATACAGGCGGCCGAAATAAGTTTCCTTCGTAAGGTGGCAGGACGTTCCCTTAGAGATAGGGTAAGGAGCTCTGTCACCTGGGAGGAGCTCGGAGTAGAGCCGCTGCTCCTCCACATTGAAAGGGGCCAGTTGAGGTGGCTTGGGCATCTGTGTCGGATGCCTCCTGGACATCTCCCAGGGGAGGTGTTCCAGGCATGCCCCACCGGGAAGAGACGCTGGGGAAGACCCAGGACACGCTGGAGGGACTATGTCTCTCAGCTGACCTGGGAACGCCTTGGAATTCCCCTGGAAGAGCTGGAGGAATTGGCTAGGGAGAGGGAAGTCTGGGCATCCCTGCTTAGAATGCTGCCCCCGCGACCCGGCTACGGATAAGCAGGAGACAATAATGATGACCACTAGATTCATGATAAAACCTTATTTCTGTGGAAATGTACCTTTGTCTAGTGGAGGATCCTGTAGTGTTTGCTCAGTAACTTCATGGGACATAAGAACACAATCCTGCAGAGATGATGACTTCACCAATGACACAGATTCTTTCATCCGGTCACAGATTTCACCATCACTCTTTGAAACTTTAGTCTTGCGAACTCGTCTTTTTAAAGCTGTTGGTGAGCGTCTCATGGGCTGAGATGGTGGCCTGGGTAGATGTTCAGCTGAAATGATAGGAGAGGATATCGACTTAACCAAGCTGGAGATTCATGATACAGGGTATGTGTTCTGAAAGTTACATATTGTCCCTCAATGTGGTCGCTCAGTAGCAGAGTAATTATACTAATGCTAGTATTGATGATATGTTTGACCAGAAATTTAAATTATTTAAAACAATTGACTGATAAAACATTTGTCAGGGAAAGTAAATCTGGAGATATTTTTCACTTGCCAAAGAGAAACTCTAAAAGCCATTATAGAATATTTCACTAGTCTTTCTTTCTTTGGAACTTACCGTCGTCCAGTGAAACTTCCTGGAGGACCACAACAAGCTCAGGTGATGAGAGACTCACTTCACTGGTGTGAGTACTGTCTCCACTATCTGTTGATTCTTTATTACTCAACAGAGCATCTTCTGAAAAACAACAATTGAGCATTAGTTCTGCATGTTCATGCAATTACCAGGTAATTGTTACTTACTGCCTAATTTTCCTCTTCTAAAAATATTTGCATACATTATCAGGTAAAAAGTCCATCAACATTAGCAATTTCTTGCATTTAATAGTCATGTTAACCAATCCTCTTTGTATTTTCTAGCACTGACAATATTTTCCATGATGATGATTAAAAATTGCCCCCTGTTATGGGCCACTAATATGGGAGTTTTATATTTAGCTGAAAAACATCACTAGATTCCATGAATCTGACTTTTTGGACAATTTACCTTCATCCAGTGGAGCTTCATGTACAAGCTCAACCAGTTCAGGTGGCGTCTGACTGAGCTCAGTGAAGTGACTACTGTCAACACTCTCTGATGAGTCTTCTTCTCTCAGTAGAGCAAGTACTATAAAAAAAAACACACCTTCATTTATTATTACTGCATGTTACTGTATATAACAGTTCAATTTATTATTAGTTTTATTGACTGTCATGAAGGTGAACCTGATAGTGAGTAGAGAAACATAAAAGTAAGTCATTATAGAATACTTCATCAAGCTCTCTTTCTTTGTAATTACCTTCACGTGCTTCCAATAAGAGCTGAGCAAATTCAGATGGTGTGAGACTGACATCAGTGAAGTCACTGTCTTCATCATCTGATGAACTTTCATCGCTTACTGGGGAATCTTCTGAAAAAAGAAAAAACAACAACCACCATGAAGTATTAAAACTGCATGTTATACTTGTTTTTAACAGTAATTGATGTTGTTTTGTCTGTGAATTTTGTCTACTATTACTCTTCTGAAAAGAAATCCTGCAATGGACACTGGCCTATTTTGTATTTTGCCGAATAAGCACCACTAGACTTAATAAAACTGCCTTTTGGTGAAATTTACCTTTGTCCAGTGGGGCCTCTTGTGGGATCTCAGCAAAGTCAGGTGGTGTCTGACTGAGTTCAGTGAATTGACTACTCCTAACACTATGTGATGATTCTCCTTCACTCAGTATAGCATATTCTGCAAAACAACATTCAATTATTAGAAATGCTTGTTACTGCATTCAAAAGGTCATTTGATTGATTATATAGTGTCATGAAGGGGAACCTGGTAGTGAATAAAGAAACTAAAAGTAAGTCAATTAAGAATATTTCATCAAGCTTTCATTCTTTGTAATTACCTTCATCCAGTGGAGCTTCTTGTAGGGGATGAGCAAGTTCAGGTGGTGTGAGACTGATTTCACTAAAGTGAATACTGTCTCCACCATCAGATTTTTCATCGCTCAATAGAGAATCTTCTGCAAAATGACAATCAAGCATTAGTACTTCATGTTACTGCATATACCAGCTCACTTTTTTCAATGTTTTGCTGATTATATAATGTCATGAAGGTCACTTTGATACTAAATGGAGAAACTATGACAGTAAATCACTAGAGAAAATTTCATTAGGCTGGTATTTATTATACCTTTATCCAGTGGAGCTTCCTGAAAAAGCTCAGCAAATTCAGGAGGTGTGAGACTGACATCACTGAAGTGAGTACTGTCTCTACCATCTGGTGACTTTTCATCGCTCACTAAACCATCTTCTGAAAAAAACAATCAAGCATTAGTACTTCATGTCACTGCATTTATTAGCTCACTTTTTGATGTTATTTTGATTATATAGTGTCATTATCGTCACTTTGACACTAAATAGAGTAACTATGAAAGTCAGTCAATAGAGAAAATTTCATGAGGCTGGATTTCTTTGTTATTACCTTTATCCAGTGGAGCTTCCTGAAAAAGCTCGGCAAATTCAGGAGGTGTGAGACTGACATCACTGAAGTGAGTTCTGTCTCTGCTATCTGGTGATTCTTCATCACTCACTAAATCTTCTGAAAAACAACCATTCAAGATTAATCCTACATATTACTGCATTAATTAGGACACTTTTTGTTATTAGTCATTGGTGGTATTTTAACTACGAATGTTTTCTATTGTTTTGCTTTCCTTCTAACATAAATCCTTTATGTGCTATAAAGTAAAAGGTCATCAATGTCATATTATTTGTTTGTATGTACATTGTTCAATTTCTTAGCCTTTTCATCAAACATTCTTTGTATTGCCTGTTTTTGATAAAGTTTTGCCATATGATAGATATTAATATCCTCTGCTATGAACCATAATGGCAGGAGTTTTGAATTTTGCTGAATAAACACCACAAAATAAAATGAATTTACTTTTATCCAGTGGAGCCTCATGTAGGTGCTCAGCACATTCAGGTGGTGTCTGACTGAGTTCAGTGAAGTGACTGCTCTTATCACTCTCTGATGAGTCTCCTTCAATCAGTAGTGCATCTTCTGCAAAACAACAGTTAATAGTATTACATGTCACTGCATATAACAGTTCAATTAGACTTTTTATTGATTACATAGTGCTATGATGGTTATACTGGTTGTGAGTAGAGAATCTATAAAAGTAATCATTAGAGAATATTTCATCAAGAATTCATTTTTTGTAATTACCTTCATCCAGTGGAGTTTCCAGTAGGAGCTCAGCAGGGTCAGATGATGTGGGGCTGTCAGTACTGTCTCCACTATCTGATGATTTTTCATCACTTACTGGGGCATCTTCTGAAAAACAAACATGAAATATTAAAACTGCATGTTACATAGCAGGTCACTTGTTTTTATTAGCAATTGATGGTGCTTTGTCTGAGAATATATCTTCTGAATAGAAATCCTGCTACGGAACCTGATTATATATTTTGATGATCCAACACCAGAGATTCAATGAGGCTGAATTTTTGAGAAATTTACCTTGATCCAGTGGAGCCTCACGTAGGAGCTCAACATGGTCAGGTGGTGTCTGACTGAGTTCAGTGATGTGACTGCTGTCAACACTCTCTGATGACTCTTTACTGCTCACTGGAGCATCTTCTGAAAAATAACCATTAAACATTAATACTACATGTTACTGGTATGGACCCTGATGATGCATTTTGAATTTTGCTTCATAAACACCACTAGATTCACAATAAAACCTTATTTCTGTCGAAATGTACCTTTGTCCAGTGGAGCTTTCTGTAGTGTTTGCTCAGTCACTTCAGAGGACATAAGAATGAAATCCTGTAGAGATGATGACTTCACCAATGACACAGATTCTTTCTTCTGGTCACAGATTTCACCATCACTCTTTGAAATTTTAGTCTTGCGAGCTCGTCTTTTTAATGCTGTCGGTGAGATAAAAAGCCCATCAAAATTAATTTTGATTTCATGTACCTTCTTAAATTCCCTTGATGTGTTATGTAATATTCTTTGTATTGTCAAATTTTGATTATGTATTCTGTTATTGTGAATATACATTGTTCCCTGTTATGGACCCTGATGATGAACAAAACCACTAGTTTCAATAAAACTGTCTTCTTGAGATTGTTACCTTTGTCCAGTGGAGCTTCCTGTAGTGTTTGCTCAGTCACTTCATAGGACATAAGAACGAAATCCTGTAGAGATGATGACTTCACCAATGACACAGATTCTTTCTTCTGGTCACAGATTTCACCATCACTCTTTGAAACTTTAGTTTTGCGAGCTTGTCTTTTTAAAGCTGTTGGTGAGCCTATCTTGGGCTGAGATGGTGGCCTGGTTAGATGTTCAGCTGAAATGATAGGAGAGGATATAGTCTTAACCATGCTGGAGATTTATGAATTTGTTCCGAAATTTACATTTTGACCCTTAATGTGGTCACTCAGTAGCAGGGTGATTATACTAATGCTAGTGCTGATGATATGTTTGACCAGAAATTGACATCCAAAAGTATGTAAGACAATTGACTGATAAAACATTTGTCAGGGAAAGTAAATCTGGAGATATTTTTCACTTGTGAAGGAGAAACTATAAAAGTAAGTCATTATTTCACAAGTCTTTCTTTCTTAGGAATCTGGACCCTGATGATGAATAAAACCACTAGTTTCAATAAAGCTGTCTTCTTGAGATTGTTACCTTCGTCCAGCTGAGTTTCCTCTAAGAGTTCAGCTTGTTCAGGTGGTGTGACACTAACATCACTGAAGTCTGTATGGTCGCCACTATCTGATGATTTTTCATCACTCGCTTGGTCGTCATCTGAAAAACAACCATGAAATATTAAAAGTGCATGTCACATAACAGGTCACTTGGTTTTATTAGCAATTGATGGCATGTTTTCTGTGAATATTGTCTGTTGTTACTCTTCTGAAAAGAAATCCTGCTATAGACTCGAATGATGTATTTTGTATTTTGCTGAACAAACACCACTAGACTCAATAAAACTGCCTTTTGGTGAAATTTACCTTTGTCCAGTGGAGCATCATGTAGGAGCTCAACATGGTCAGGTGGTGTCTGACTGAGTTCAGTGATGTGACTGCTGTCAACACTCTCTGATGACTCTTTACTGCTCACTGGAGCATCTTCTGAAAAATAACCATTAAACATTAATACTACATGTTACTGGTATGGACCCTGATGATGCATTTTGAATGTTTCTGAATAGACACAACTAGATTTTATAAAACCTTATTTCTGTAGAAATGTACCTTTGTCCAGTGGAGCTTTCTGTAGTGTTTGCTCAGTCACTTCACAGGACATAAGAACAAAATCCTGTAGAGATGATGACTTCACCAATGACACAGATTCTTTCTTCTGGTCACAGATTTCACCATCACTCTTTGAAATTTTAGTCTTGCGAGCTCGTCTTTTTAATGCTGTCGGTGAGATAAAAAGCCCATCAAAATTCATTTTGATTTCATGTACCTTCTTAAATTCCCTTGATGTTTTATGTAATATTCTTTGTATTGTCAAATTTTGATTATGTATTCTGTTATTGTGAATATACATTGTTCCCTGTTATGGACCCTGATGATGAACAAAACCACTAGTTTCAATAAAACTGTCTTCTTGAGATTGTTACCTTTGTCCAGTGGAGCTTCCTGTAGTGTTTGCTCAGTCACTTCATAGGACATAAGAACGAAATCCTGTAGAGATGATGACTTCACCAATGACACAGATTCTTTCTTCTGGTCACAGATTTCACCATCACTCTTTGAAACTTTAGTTTTGCGAGCTTGTCTTTTTAAAGCTGTTGGTGAGCCTATCTTGGGCTGAGATGGTGGCCTGGGTAGATGTTCAGCTGAAATGATAGGAGAGGATATAGTCTTAACCATGCTGGAGATTCATGAATTTGTTCCGAAATTTACATATTGACCCTTAATGTGGTCACTCAGTAGAAGGGTGATTATACTAATGCTAGTGCTGATGATATGTTTGACCAGAAATTGACATCCAAAAGTATTTAAAACAATTGACTGATAAAACATTTGTCAGGGAAAGTAAATCTGGAGATATTTTTCAATTGTGAAGGAGAAACTATAAAAGTAAGTCATTATTTCACAAGTCGTTTTTTCTTAGGAATTTACCTTCTTCCAGTGAAACTTCCTGGAGGACCTCAACATCAGGAACAAGCTCAGGTGATGAGAGACTCACTTCACTGGGGTGAGTACTGTCTCTACTATCTGTTGATCTTTTATCACTCAGCAGATCATCTTCTGAAAAACAACAATTGAGCATTAGTTCTGCATGATAAAGCATTTACCAGGTCAGTTGTTTTTTTAAGTAATTAATTGTATTTTTTCTGTGAATTATGTCTAATTTTCCTCTTCTGAAAATAGCAAATCTTTTCATACATCCTCAGATAAAAAGCCCATCAAAGTTCATTTTGATTTCATGTACCTTCTTAAATTCCCTTGATGTTTTATGTAATATTCTTTGTATTGTCAAATTTTGATTATGTATTCTGTTATTGTGAATATACATTGTTCCCTGTTATGGACCCTGATGATGAACAAAACCACTAGTTTCAATAAAGTTGTCTATTTGAGATTGTTACCTTTGTCCAGTGGAGCTTTCTGTAGTGTTTGCTCAGTCACTTCACAGGACATAAGAACGAAATCCTGTAGAGATGATGACTTCACCAATGACACAGATTTTTTCTTCTGGTCACAGATTTCACCATCACTCTTTGAAAGTTTAGTCTTGCGAGCTCGTCTTTTTAATGCTGTCGGTGAGATAAAAAGCCCATCAAAATTAATCTTGATTTCATGTACCTTCTTAAATTCTCTTGATGTTTTATGTAATATTCTTTGTATTGTCAAATTTTGATTATGTATTCTGTTATTGTGAATATACATTGTTCCCTGTTATGGACCCTGATGATGAACAAAACCACTAGTTTCAATAAAACTGTCTTCTTGAGATTGTTACCTTTGTCCAGTGGAGCTTCCTGTAGTGTTTGCTCAGTCACTTCATAGGACATAAGAACGAAATCCTGTAGAGATGATGACTTCACCAATGACACAGATTCTTTCTTCTGGTCACAGATTTCACCATCACTCTTTGAAACTTTAGTTTTGCGAGCTTGTCTTTTTAAAGCTGTTGGTGAGCCTATCTTGGGCTGAGATGGTGGCCTGGTTAGATGTTCAGCTGAAATGATAGGAGAGGATATAGTCTTAACCATGCTGGAGATTTATGAATTTGTTCCGAAATTTACATTTTGACCCTTAATGTGGTCACTCAGTAGCAGGGTGATTATACTAATGCTAGTGCTGATGATATGTTTGACCAGAAATTGACATCCAAAAGTATGTAAGACAATTGACTGATAAAACATTTGTCAGGGAAAGTAAATCTGGAGATATTTTTCACTTGTGAAGGAGAAACTATAAAAGTAAGTCATTATTTCACAAGTCTTTCTTTCTTAGGAATCTGGACCCTGATGATGAATAAAACCACTAGTTTCAATAAAGCTGTCTTCTTGAGATTGTTACCTTCGTCCAGCTGAGTTTCCTCTAAGAGTTCAGCTTGTTCAGGTGGTGTGACACTAACATCACTGAAGTCTGTATGGTCGCCACTATCTGATGATTTTTCATCACTCGCTTGGTCGTCATCTGAAAAACAACCATGAAATATTAAAAGTGCATGTCACATAACAGGTCACTTGGTTTTATTAGCAATTGATGGCATGTTTTCTGTGAATATTGTCTGTTGTTACTCTTCTGAAAAGAAATCCTGCTATAGACTCGAATGATGTATTTTGTATTTTGCTGAACAAACACCACTAGACTCAATAAAACTGCCTTTTGGTGAAATTTACCTTTGTCCAGTGGAGCATCATGTAGGAGCTCAACATGGTCAGGTGGTGTCTGACTGAGTTCAGTGATGTGACTGCTGTCAACACTCTCTGATGACTCTTTACTGCTCACTGGAGCATCTTCTGAAAAATAACCATTAAACATTAATACTACATGTTACTGGTATGGACCCTGATGATGCATTTTGAATGTTTCTGAATAGACACAACTAGATTTTATAAAACCTTATTTCTGTAGAAATGTACCTTTGTCCAGTGGAGCTTTCTGTAGTGTTTGCTCAGTCACTTCACAGGACATAAGAACAAAATCCTGTAGAGATGATGACTTCACCAATGACACAGATTCTTTCTTCTGGTCACAGATTTCACCATCACTCTTTGAAATTTTAGTCTTGCGAGCTCGTCTTTTTAATGCTGTCGGTGAGATAAAAAGCCCATCAAAATTCATTTTGATTTCATGTACCTTCTTAAATTCCCTTGATGTTTTATGTAATATTCTTTGTATTGTCAAATTTTGATTATGTATTCTGTTATTGTGAATATACATTGTTCCCTGTTATGGACCCTGATGATGAACAAAACCACTAGTTTCAATAAAACTGTCTTCTTGAGATTGTTACCTTTGTCCAGTGGAGCTTCCTGTAGTGTTTGCTCAGTCACTTCATAGGACATAAGAACGAAATCCTGTAGAGATGATGACTTCACCAATGACACAGATTCTTTCTTCTGGTCACAGATTTCACCATCACTCTTTGAAACTTTAGTTTTGCGAGCTTGTCTTTTTAAAGCTGTTGGTGAGCCTATCTTGGGCTGAGATGGTGGCCTGGGTAGATGTTCAGCTGAAATGATAGGAGAGGATATAGTCTTAACCATGCTGGAGATTCATGAATTTGTTCCGAAATTTACATATTGACCCTTAATGTGGTCACTCAGTAGAAGGGTGATTATACTAATGCTAGTGCTGATGATATGTTTGACCAGAAATTGACATCCAAAAGTATTTAAAACAATTGACTGATAAAACATTTGTCAGGGAAAGTAAATCTGGAGATATTTTTCAATTGTGAAGGAGAAACTATAAAAGTAAGTCATTATTTCACAAGTCGTTTTTTCTTAGGAATTTACCTTCTTCCAGTGAAACTTCCTGGAGGACCTCAACATCAGGAACAAGCTCAGGTGATGAGAGACTCACTTCACTGGGGTGAGTACTGTCTCTACTATCTGTTGATCTTTTATCACTCAGCAGATCATCTTCTGAAAAACAACAATTGAGCATTAGTTCTGCATGATAAAGCATTTACCAGGTCAGTTGTTTTTTTAAGTAATTAATTGTATTTTTTCTGTGAATTATGTCTAATTTTCCTCTTCTGAAAATAGCAAATCTTTTCATACATCCTCAGATAAAAAGCCCATCAAAGTTCATTTTGATTTCATGTACCTTCTTAAATTCCCTTGATGTTTTATGTAATATTCTTTGTATTGTCAAATTTTGATTATGTATTCTGTTATTGTGAATATACATTGTTCCCTGTTATGGACCCTGATGATGAACAAAACCACTAGTTTCAATAAAGTTGTCTATTTGAGATTGTTACCTTTGTCCAGTGGAGCTTTCTGTAGTGTTTGCTCAGTCACTTCACAGGACATAAGAACGAAATCCTGTAGAGATGATGACTTCACCAATGACACAGATTTTTTCTTCTGGTCACAGATTTCACCATCACTCTTTGAAAGTTTAGTCTTGCGAGCTCGTCTTTTTAATGCTGTCGGTGAGATAAAAAGCCCATCAAAATTAATCTTGATTTCATGTACCTTCTTAAATTCTCTTGATGTTTTATGTAATATTCTTTGTATTGTCAAATTTTGATTATGTATTCTGTTATTGTGAATATACATTGTTCCCTGTTATGGACCCTGATGATGAACAAAACCACTAGTTTCAATAAAACTGTCTTCTTGAGATTGTTACCTTTGTCCAGTGGAGCTTCCTGTAGTGTTTGCTCAGTCACTTCATAGGACATAAGAACGAAATCCTGTAGAGATGATGACTTCACCAATGACACAGATTCTTTCTTCTGGTCACAGATTTCACCATCACTCTTTGAAACTTTAGTTTTGCGAGCTTGTCTTTTTAAAGCTGTTGGTGAGCCTATCTTGGGCTGAGATGGTGGCCTGGTTAGATGTTCAGCTGAAATGATAGGAGAGGATATAGTCTTAACCATGCTGGAGATTTATGAATTTGTTCCGAAATTTACATTTTGACCCTTAATGTGGTCACTCAGTAGCAGGGTGATTATACTAATGCTAGTGCTGATGATATGTTTGACCAGAAATTGACATCCAAAAGTATGTAAGACAATTGACTGATAAAACATTTGTCAGGGAAAGTAAATCTGGAGATATTTTTCACTTGTGAAGGAGAAACTATAAAAGTAAGTCATTATTTCACAAGTCTTTCTTTCTTAGGAATCTGGACCCTGATGATGAATAAAACCACTAGTTTCAATAAAGCTGTCTTCTTGAGATTGTTACCTTCGTCCAGCTGAGTTTCCTCTAAGAGTTCAGCTTGTTCAGGTGGTGTGACACTAACATCACTGAAGTCTGTATGGTCGCCACTATCTGATGATTTTTCATCACTCGCTTGGTCGTCATCTGAAAAACAACCATGAAATATTAAAAGTGCATGTCACATAACAGGTCACTTGTTTTTATTAGCAATTGATGGCATGTTTTCTGTGAATATTGTCTGTTGTTACTCTTCTGAAAAGAAATCCTGCTATAGACTCGAATGATGTATTTTGTATTTTGCTGAACAAACACCACTAGACTCAATAAAACTGCCTTTTGGTGAAATTTACCTTTGTCCAGTGGAGCATCATGTAGGAGCTCAACATGGTCAGGTGGTGTCTGACTGAGTTCAGTGATGTGACTGCTGTCAACACTCTCTGATGACTCTTTACTGCTCACTGGACCATCTTCTGAAAAATAACCATTAAACATTAATACTACATGTTACTGGTATGGACCCTGATGATGCATTTTGAATGTTTCTGAATAGACACAACTAGATTTTATAAAACCTTATTTCTGTAGAAATGTACCTTTGTCCAGTGGAGCTTTCTGTAGTGTTTGCTCAGTCACTTCACAGGACATAAGAACAAAATCCTGTAGAGATGATGACTTCACCAATGACACAGATTCTTTCTTCTGGTCACAGATTTCACCATCACTCTTTGAAATTTTAGTCTTGCGAGCTCGTCTTTTTAATGCTGTCGGTGAGATAAAAAGCCCATCAAAATTCATTTTGATTTCATGTACCTTCTTAAATTCCCTTGATGTTTTATGTAATATTCTTTGTATTGTCAAATTTTGATTATGTATTCTGTTATTGTGAATATACATTGTTCCCTGTTATGGACCCTGATGATGAACAAAACCACTAGTTTCAATAAAGTTGTCTATTTGAGATTGTTACCTTTGTCCAGTGGAGCTTTCTGTAGTGTTTGCTCAGTCACTTCACAGGACATAAGAACGAAATCCTGTAGAGATGATGACTTCACCAATGACACAGATTCTTTCTTCTGGTCACAGATTTCACCATCACTCTTTGAAACTTTAGTTTTGCGAGCTTGTCTTTTTAAAGCTGTTGGTGAGCCTATCTTGGGCTGAGATGGTGGCCTGGTTAGATGTTCAGCTGAAATGATAGGAGAGGATATAGTCTTAACCATGCTGGAGATTCATGAATTTGTTCCGAAATTTACATATTGACCCTTAATGTGGTCACTCAGTAGCAGGGTGATTATACTAATGCTAGTGCTGATGATATGTTTGACCAGAAATTGACATCCAAAAGTATGTAAGACAATTGACTGATAAAACATTTGTCAGGGAAAGTAAATCTGGAGATATTTTTCACTTGTGAAGGAGAAACTATAAAAGTAAGTCATTATTTCACAAGTCTTTCTTTCTCAGGAATCTGGACCCTGATGATGAATAAAACCACTAGTTTCAATAAAGCTGTCTTCTTGAGATTGTTACCTTCATCCAGCTGAGTTTCCTCTAAGAGTTCAGCTTGTTCAGGTGGTGTGACACTAACATCACTGAAGTCTGTATGGTCGCCACTATCTGATGACTTTTCATCACTCGCTTGGTCGTCATCTGAAAAACAACCATGAAATATTAAAAGTGCATGTCACATAACAGGTCACTTGTTTTTATTAGCAATTGATGGCATGTTTTCTGTGACTATTGTCTGTTGTTACTCTTCTGAAAAGAAATCCTGCTATAGACTCGAATGATGTATTTTGTATTTTGCTGAACAAACACCACTAGACTCAATAAAACTGCCTTTTGGTGAAATTTACCTTTGTCCAGTGGAGCATCATGTAGGAGCTCAACATGGTCAGGTGGTGTCTGACTGAGTTCAGTGATGTGACTGCTGTCAACACGCTCTGATGACTCTTTACTGCTCACTGGACCATCTTCTGAAAAATAACCATTAAACATTAATACTACATGTTACTGGTATGGACCCTGATGATGCATTTTGAATGTATCTGAATAGACACAACTAGATTTTATAAAACCTTATTTCTGTGGAAATGTACCTTTGTCCAGTGGAGCTTTCTGTAGTGTTTGCTCAGTCACTTCACAGGACATAAGAACAAAATCCTGTAGAGATGATGACTTCACCAATGACACAGATTCTTTCTTCTGGTCACAGATTTCACCATCACTCTTTGAAATTTTAGTCTTGCGAGCTCGTCTTTTTAATGCTGTCGGTGAGATAAAAAGCCCATCAAAATTCATTTTGATTTCATGTACCTTCTTAAATTCCCTTGATGTTTTATGTAATATTCTTTGTATTGTCAAATTTTGATTATGTATTCTGTTATTGTGAATATACATTGTTCCCTGTTATGGACCCTGATGATGAACAAAACCACTAGTTTCAATAAAGTTGTCTTTTTGAGATTGTTACCTTTGTCCAGTGGAGCTTCCTGTAGTGTTTGCTCAGTCACTTCACAGGACATAAGAACGAAATCCTGTAGAGATGATGACTTCACCAATGACACAGATTCTTTCTTCTGGTCACAGATTTCACCATCACTCTTTGAAACTTTAGTTTTGCGAGCTTGTCTTTTTAAAGCTGTTGGTGAGCCTATCTTGGGCTGAGATGGTGGCCTGGTTAGATGTTCAGCTGAAATGATAGGAGAGGATATAGTCTTAACCATGCTGGAGATTCATGAATTTGTTCCGAAATTTACATATTGACCCTTAATGTGGTCACTCAGTAGCAGGGTGATTATACTAATGCTAGTGCTGATGATATGTTTGACCAGAAATTGACATCCAAAAGTATGTAAGACAATTGACTGATAAAACATTTGTCAGGGAAAGTAAATCTGGAGATATTTTTCACTTGTGAAGGAGAAACTATAAAAGTAAGTCATTATTTCACAAGTCTTTCTTTCTCAGGAATCTGGACCCTGATGATGAATAAAACCACTAGTTTCAATAAAGCTGTCTTCTTGAGATTGTTACCTTCGTCCAGCTGAGTTTCCTCTAAGAGTTCAGCTTGTTCAGGTGGTGTGACACTAACATCACTGAAGTCTGTATGGTCGCCACTATCTGATGACTTTTCATCACTCGCTTGGTCGTCATCTGAAAAACAACCATGAAATATTAAAAGTGCATGTCACATAACAGGTCACTTGTTTTTATTAGCAATTGATGGCATGTTTTCTGTGACTATTGTCTGTTGTTACTCTTCTGAAAAGAAATCCTGCTATAGACTCGAATGATGTATTTTGTATTTTGCTGAACAAACACCACTAGACTCAATAAAACTGCCTTTTGGTGAAATTTACCTTTGTCCAGTGGAGCATCATGTAGGAGCTCAACATGGTCAGGTGGTGTCTGACTGAGTTCAGTGATGTGACTGCTGTCAACACTCTCTGATGACTCTTTACTGCTCACTGGACCATCTTCTGAAAAATAACCATTAAACATTAATACTACATGTTACTGGTATGGACCCTGATGATGCATTTTGAATGTATCTGAATAGACACAACTAGATTTTATAAAACCTTATTTCTGTGGAAATGTACCTTTGTCCAGTGGAGCTTTCTGTAGTGTTTGCTCAGTCACTTCACAGGACATAAGAACAAAATCCTGTAGAGATGATGACTTCACCAATGACACAGATTCTTTCTTCTGGTCACAGATTTCACCATCACTCTTTGAAATTTTAGTCTTGCGAGCTCGTCTTTTTAATGCTGTCGGTGAGATAAAAAGCCCATCAAAATTCATTTTGATTTCATGTACCTTCTTAAATTCCCTTGATGTTTTATGTAATATTCTTTGTATTGTCAAATTTTGATTATGTATTCTGTTATTGTGAATATACATTGTTCCCTGTTATGGACCCTGATGATGAACAAAACCACTAGTTTCAATAAAACTGTCTTCTTGAGATTGTTACCTTTGTCCAGTGGAGCTTCCTGTAGTGTTTGCTCAGTCACTTCATAGGACATAAGAACGAAATCCTGTAGAGATGATGACTTCACCAATGACACAGATTCTTTCTTCTGGTCACAGATTTCACCATCACTCTTTGAAACTTTAGTTTTGCGAGCTTGTCTTTTTAAAGCTGTTGGTGAGCCTATCTTGGGCTGAGATGGTGGCCTGGGTAGATGTTCAGCTGAAATGATAGGAGAGGATATAGTCTTAACCATGCTGGAGATTCATGAATTTGTTCCGAAATTTACATATTGACCCTTAATGTGGTCACTCAGTAGCAGGGTGATTATACTAATGCTAGTGCTGATGATATGTTTGACCAGAAATTGACATCCAAAAGTATGTAAGACAATTGACTGATAAAACATTTGTCAGGGAAAGTAAATCTGGAGATATTTTTCACTTGTGAAGGAGAAACTATAAAAGTAGGTCATTATTTCACAAGTCTTTCTTTCTTAGGAATCTGGACCCTGATGATGAATAAAACCACTAGTTTCAATAAAGCTGTCTTCTTGAGATTGTTACCTTCGTCCAGCTGAGTTTCCTCTAAGAGTTCAGCTTGTTCAGGTGGTGTGACACTAACATCACTGAAGTCTGTATGGTCGCCACTATCTGATGATTTTTCATCACTCGCTTGGTCGTCATCTGAAAAACAACCATGAAATATTAAAAGTGCATGTCACATAACAGGTCACTTGTTTTTATTAGCAATTGATGGCATGTTTTCTGTGACTATTGTCTGTTGTTACTCTTCTGAAAAGAAATCCTGCTATAGACTCGAATGATGTATTTTGTATTTTGCTGAACAAACACCACTAGACTCAATAAAACTGCCTTTTGGTGAAATTTACCTTTGTCCAGTGGAGCATCATGTAGGAGCTCAACATGGTCAGGTGGTGTCTGACTGAGTTCAGTGATGTGACTGCTGTCAACACTCTCTGATGACTCTTTACTGCTCACTGGACCATCTTCTGAAAAATAACCATTAAACATTAATACTACATGTTACTGGTATGGACCCTGATGATGCATTTTGAATGTATCTGAATAGACACAACTAGATTTTATAAAACCTTATTTCTGTGGAAATGTACCTTTGTCCAGTGGAGCTTTCTGTAGTGTTTGCTCAGTCACTTCACAGGACATAAGAACAAAATCCTGTAGAGATGATGACTTCACCAATGACACAGATTCTTTCTTCTGGTCACAGATTTCACCATCACTCTTTGAAAGTTTAGTCTTGCGAGCTCGTCTTTTTAATGCTGTCAGTGAGATAAAAAGCCCATCAAAATTCATTTTGATTTCATGTACCTTCTTAAATTCTCTTGATGTTTTATGTAATATTCTTTGTATTGTCAAATTTTGATTATGTATTCTGTTATTGTGAATATACATTGTTCCCTGTTATGGACCCTGATGATGAACAAAACCACTAGTTTCAATAAAACTGTCTTCTTGAGATTGTTACCTTTGTCCAGTGGAGCTTCCTGTAGTGTTTGCTCAGTCACTTCATAGGACATAAGAACGAAATCCTGTAGAGATGATGACTTCACCAATGACACAGATTCTTTCTTCTGGTCACAGATTTCACCATCACTCTTTGAAACTTTAGTTTTGCGAGCTTGTCTTTTTAAAGCTGTTGGTGAGCCTATCTTGGGCTGAGATGGTGGCCTGGTTAGATGTTCAGCTGAAATGATAGGAGAGGATATAGTCTTAACCATGCTGGAGATTCATGAATTTGTTCCGAAATTTACATATTGACCCTTAATGTGGTCACTCAGTAGCAGGGTGATTATACTAATGCTAGTGCTGATGATATGTTTGACCAGAAATTGACATCCAAAAGTATGTAAGACAATTGACTGATAAAACATTTGTCAGGGAAAGTAAATCTGGAGATATTTTTCACTTGTGAAAGAGAAACTATAAAAGTAAGTCATTATTTCACAAGTCTTTCTTTCTTAGGAATCTGGACCCTGATGATGAATAAAACCACTAGTTTCAATAAAGCTGTCTTCTTGAGATTGTTACCTTCGTCCAGCTGAGTTTCCTCTAAGAGTTCAGCTTGTTCAGGTGGTGTGACACTAACATCACTGAAGTCTGTATGGTCGCCACTATCTGATGATTTTTCATCACTCGCTTGGTCGTCATCTGAAAAACAACCATGAAATATTAAAAGTGCATGTCACATAACAGGTCACTTGTTTTTATTAGCAATTGATGGCATGTTTTCTGTGACTATTGTCTGTTGTTACTCTTCTGAAAAGAAATCCTGCTATAGACTCGAATGATGTATTTTGTATTTTGCTGAACAAACACCACTAGACTCAATAAAACTGCCTTTTGGTGAAATTTACCTTTGTCCAGTGGAGCATCATGTAGGAGCTCAACATGGTCAGGTGGTGTCTGACTGAGTTCAGTGATGTGACTGCTGTCAACACTCTCTGATGACTCTTTACTGCTCACTGGACCATCTTCTGAAAAATAACCATTAAACATTAATACTACATGTTACTGGTATGGACCCTGATGATGCATTTTGAATGTATCTGAATAGACACAACTAGATTTTATAAAACCTTATTTCTGTGGAAATGTACCTTTGTCCAGTGGAGCTTTCTGTAGTGTTTGCTCAGTCACTTCACAGGACATAAGAACAAAATCCTGTAGA
Source organism: Hemibagrus wyckioides (assembly GCF_019097595.1). Taxonomy (NCBI): domain Eukaryota; kingdom Metazoa; phylum Chordata; class Actinopteri; order Siluriformes; family Bagridae; genus Hemibagrus; species Hemibagrus wyckioides. The sequence continues at coordinate 17,602,972 of NC_080719.1, forward strand.
GATGATGACTTCACCAATGACACAGATTCTTTCTTCTGGTCACAGATTTCACCATCACTCTTTGAAATTTTAGTCTTGCGAGCTCGTCTTTTTAATGCTGTCGGTGAGATAAAAAGCCCATCAAAATTCATTTTGATTTCATGTACCTTCTTAAATTCCCTTGATGTTTTATGTAATATTCTTTGTATTGTCAAATTTTGATTATGTATTCTGTTATTGTGAATATACATTGTTCCCTGTTATGGACCCTGATGATGAACAAAACCACTAGTTTCAATAAAACTGTCTTCTTGAGATTGTTACCTTTGTCCAGTGGAGCTTCCTGTAGTGTTTGCTCAGTCACTTCACAGGACATAAGAACGAAATCCTGTAGAGATGATGACTTCACCAATGACACAGATTCTTTCTTCTGGTCACAGATTTCACCATCACTCTTTGAAACTTTAGTTTTGCGAGCTTGTCTTTTTAAAGCTGTTGGTGAGCCTATCTTGGGCTGAGATGGTGGCCTGGGTAGATGTTCAGCTGAAATGATAGGAGAGGATATAGTCTTAACCATGCTGGAGATTCATGAATTTGTTCCGAAATTTACATATTGACCCTTAATGTGGTCACTCAGTAGCAGGGTGATTATACTAATGCTAGTGCTGATGATATGTTTGACCAGAAATTGACATCCAAAAGTATGTAAGACAATTGACTGATAAAACATTTGTCAGGGAAAGTAAATCTGGAGATATTTTTCACTTGTGAAGGAGAAACTATAAAAGTAAGTCATTATTTCACAAGTCTTTCTTTCTTAGGAATCTGGACCCTGATGATGAATAAAACCACTAGTTTCAATAAAGCTGTCTTCTTGAGATTGTTACCTTCGTCCAGCTGAGTTTCCTCTAAGAGTTCAGCTTGTTCAGGTGGTGTGACACTAACATCACTGAAGTCTGTATGGTCGCCACTATCTGATGATTTTTCATCACTCGCTTGGTCGTCATCTGAAAAACAACCATGAAATATTAAAAGTGCATGTCACATAACAGGTCACTTGTTTTTATTAGCAATTGATGGCATGTTTTCTGTGAATATTGTCTGTTGTTACTCTTCTGAAAAGAAATCCTGCTATAGACTCGAATGATGTATTTTGTATTTTGCTGAACAAACACCACTAGACTCAATAAAACTGCCTTTTGGTGAAATTTACCTTTGTCCAGTGGAGCATCATGTAGGAGCTCAACATGGTCAGGTGGTGTCTGACTGAGTTCAGTGATGTGACTGCTGTCAACACTCTCTGATGACTCTTTACTGCTCACTGGACCATCTTCTGAAAAATAACCATTAAACATTAATACTACATGTTACTGGTATGGACCCTGATGATGCATTTTGAATGTATCTGAATAGACACAACTAGATTTTATAAAACCTTATTTCTGTGGAAATGTACCTTTGTCCAGTGGAGCTTTCTGTAGTGTTTGCTCAGTCACTTCACAGGACATAAGAACAAAATCCTGTAGAGATGATGACTTCACCAATGACACAGATTCTTTCTTCTGGTCACAGATTTCACCATCACTCTTTGAAATTTTAGTCTTGCGAGCTCGTCTTTTTAATGCTGTCGGTGAGATAAAAAGCCCATCAAAATTCATTTTGATTTCATGTACCTTCTTAAATTCCCTTGATGTTTTATGTAATATTCTTTGTATTGTCAAATTTTGATTATGTATTCTGTTATTGTGAATATACATTGTTCCCTGTTATGGACCCTGATGATGAACAAAACCACTAGTTTCAATAAAACTGTCTTCTTGAGATTGTTACCTTTGTCCAGTGGAGCTTCCTGTAGTGTTTGCTCAGTCACTTCACAGGACATAAGAACGAAATCCTGTAGAGATGATGACTTCACCAATGACACAGATTCTTTCTTCTGGTCACAGATTTCACCATCACTCTTTGAAACTTTAGTTTTGCGAGCTTGTCTTTTTAAAGCTGTTGGTGAGCCTATCTTGGGCTGAGATGGTGGCCTGGGTAGATGTTCAGCTGAAATGATAGGAGAGGATATAGTCTTAACCATGCTGGAGATTCATGAATTTGTTCCGAAATTTACATATTGACCCTTAATGTGGTCACTCAGTAGCAGGGTGATTATACTAATGCTAGTGCTGATGATATGTTTGACCAGAAATTGACATCCAAAAGTATGTAAGACAATTGACTGATAAAACATTTGTCAGGGAAAGTAAATCTGGAGATATTTTTCACTTGTGAAGGAGAAACTATAAAAGTAAGTCATTATTTCACAAGTCTTTCTTTCTTAGGAATCTGGACCCTGATGATGAATAAAACCACTAGTTTCAATAAAGCTGTCTTCTTGAGATTGTTACCTTCGTCCAGCTGAGTTTCCTCTAAGAGTTCAGCTTGTTCAGGTGGTGTGACACTAACATCACTGAAGTCTGTATGGTCGCCACTATCTGATGATTTTTCATCACTCGCTTGGTCGTCATCTGAAAAACAACCATGAAATATTAAAAGTGCATGTCACATAACAGGTCACTTGTTTTTATTAGCAATTGATGGCATGTTTTCTGTGACTATTGTCTGTTGTTACTCTTCTGAAAAGAAATCCTGCTATAGACTCGAATGATGTATTTTGTATTTTGCTGAACAAACACCACTAGACTCAATAAAACTGCCTTTTGGTGAAATTTACCTTTGTCCAGTGGAGCATCATGTAGGAGCTCAACATGGTCAGGTGGTGTCTGACTGAGTTCAGTGATGTGACTGCTGTCAATACTCTCTGATGACTCTTTACTGCTCACTGGAGCATCTTCTGAAAAATAACCATTAAACATTAATACTACATGTTACTGGTATGGACCCTGATGATGCATTTTGAATGTTTCTGAATAGACACAACTAGATTTTATAAAACCTTATTTCTGTGGAAATGTACCTTTGTCCAGTGGAGCTTTCTGTAGTGTTTGCTCAGTCACTTCACAGGACATAAGAACAAAATCCTGTAGAGATGATGACTTCACCAATGACACAGATTCTTTCTTCTGGTCACAGATTTCACCATCACTCTTTGAAATTTTAGTCTTGCGAGCTCGTCTTTTTAATGCTGTCGGTGAGATAAAAAGCCCATCAAAATTAATCTTGATTTCATGTACCTTCTTAAATTCCCTTGATGTTTTATGTAATATTCTTTGTATTGTCAAATTTTGATTATGTATTCTGTTATTGTGAATATACATTGTTCCCTGTTATGGACCCTGATGATGAACAAAACCACTAGTTTCAATAAAACTGTCTTCTTGAGATTGTTACCTTTGTCCAGTGGAGCTTCCTGTAGTGTTTGCTCAGTCACTTCACAGGACATAAGAACAAAATCCTGTAGAGATGATGACTTCACCAATGACACAGATTCTTTCTTCTGGTCACAGATTTCACCATCACTCTTTGAAACTTTAGTTTTGCGAGCTTGTCTTTTTAAAGCTGTTGGTGAGCCTATCTTGGGCTGAGATGGTGGCCTGGTTAGATGTTCAGCTGAAATGATAGGAGAGGATATAGTCTTAACCATGCTGGAGATTCATGAATTTGTTCCGAAATTTACATTTTGACCCTTAATGTGGTCACTCAGTAGCAGGGTGATTATACTAATGCTAGTGCTGATGATATGTTTGACCAGAAATTGACATCCAAAAGTATTTAAGACAATTGACTGATAAAACATTTGTCAGGGAAAGTAAATCTGGAGATATTTTTCACTTGTGAAGGAGAAACTTTAAAAGTAAGTCATTATTTCAAAAGTCTTTCTTTCTTAGGAATCTGGACCCTGATGATGAATAAAACCACTAGTTTCAATAAAGCTGTCTTCTTGAGATTGTTACCTTCGTCCAGCTGAGTTTCCTCTAAGAGTTCAGCTTGTTCAGGTGGTGTGACACTAACATCACTGAAGTCTGTATGGTCGCCACTATCTGATGACTTTTCATCACTCGCTTGGTCATCTTGTGAAAAACAACCATGAAATATTAAACGTGCATGTCACATACAGGTCACTTGTTTTTATTAGCAATTGATGGCATGTTTTCTGTGACTATTGTCTGTTGTTACTCTTCTGAAAAGAAATCCTGCTATAGACTCGAATGACGTATTTTGTATTTTGCTGAACAAACACCACTAGACTCAATAAAACTGCCTTTTGGTGAAATTTACCTTTGTCCAGTGGAGCATCATGTAGGAGCTCAACATGGTCAGGTGGTGTCTGACTGAGTTCAGTGATGTGACTGCTGTCAACACTCTCTGATGACTCTTTACTGCTCACTGGAGCATCTAATGCTTGTGCTAAAAGAGTAATGAATGCAAAATAGGCAGTTGTTTAAAGAATATGAAAGGACATACTAAAGCACTGAAATAATATGCACTGAAAATACTGTTATTCATAGCTTTCCAACCAGTGATTATAGCCAATGCATATCTACAATAAGACATTAAAATCTGAAATAAAAAGTTTCTGTATAGTTCATTATCCTTAAATCTGCACACACTACTGTCTAAAACTAAAAGATTTTTTAGAGAAACACCTTTTGCAACTTTAGTTGCAAATATAACCAATAATAACACTAATAGGATCTTGATTACTGAGAAAATCAATTCTCACAGTAATATACCTTGGTATATAATATAATATAATATAATATAATATAATATAATATAATATAATATAATATAATATAATATAATATAATATAATATAATATAATATAATATAATATAATATAATATAATATAATATAATATAACTTATATGTAATCAACAGTTCTTACCTGGACTTGTGCTGCTAGCTTCATCGCTCTTTGAGAACTCTGGCTTCTCAGATAATCTTCTATTATGTTCTTTTTCTAAAAATTCAGAAAGTCAGTTGTTTTAAAAAATAAACTCTTTATTTCTTATTTCTTATTAATTATCTTTCATTTCTTTTAAGCTCTACTTTAGTTTGCATAACGTTCTAACTATCCAGAAATTCTTCTTCTTCTTTTAAAAAAAAACAAAAAACAAAAAACTGTGGCTTGTTCACGTTAAAATTAAACTCACCTTTTAGTTTCTGAAATGCAATTATAGCTTCTCGCTCATCCAGAGATGGGTTGTCTGTGGAGAAAAACAGGAGGATGTGCATGGTTACGGTGCATTGTTTTTAAGATTTTAAAATACAAGAATAATGTTTTGTTTTAATTATCATAATTAAAAGAAAGACATTTAGAAACAAAGACTTTAAAACCTTACTTTTCCTCATACATCTTTTGTTATTTGTCAGATATGTAAGGAGACATGATTAAAACTGGAAGTAGGTCCACAGTTAGATCCTTATCTGTTCGCTTATAAACATCGAAGAGGAAGATGCAATCAACAGTTTAGTGCACCTAGTGACCAAACATCTTGAGAATCCTAGGGCATATGCTAGATTGTTGTTTGTAGATTTTAGCTCAGCCTTTAATACCTTGCAGCCTCACATTCTTTTGAAAACAATGCAGCAGATTAATGTCAATCCCTTAATTATTAAGTGGTTCGACTCATTTCTGACTAATCGCAGTCAGCAGGTTAGGGTGAATAGAACATTGTCTGAATCTACTGTTATCAGCACTGGCACCCCACAGGAGTGTGTCAGTTCTCCAGTCCTTCATATTATATACTAATGAATGTACATGCAGTACTGATAATAATTATATGATTAAGTTCACTGATGATACAGCTATTTTAGGTCTCATATATGGAACATCAGATGTTGCAACTTACAAACAAGAGGTTGAGAATTTTGTCCAGTGGTGTGATAAACATTTCCTTAGCATTAACACAAAGAAAACAGTGGAGATGTTGTTTGACCCCAAATCCATCGGAGACCACTTACCAGTGGTCATTAACGGTCAGAATATAGCTCAGGTGGACTCCTACAGATATCTGCGCATTCACATTGATAACAAATTGGCATGGAGTGGTCAGGTGGAAAATGTCTGTATTAGGGTGCAACAGCGACTGTATTTTCTTCGTAGGTTGAGGGTCTTTGGTGTCAACCAGAAAGTGTTGCTTCTCTTTCATCATGCTGTAATTGAGAGCATTTTTCGCTATGGCATCTCAGCCTGGTTTGGCAATCTTAGTGTACATTTAACGTACATTTAAAAATGTACATTGTACATTGCTGATCTTCTTGTAGCCTTCATCTTTCTGGTGTAAAGAAATTATTTTCTTTCTCAGGTGACATTTCTATTCCATGTGGTGCCATTGCTGACAACATGAAATGGGAATGGGTTTTCTTTAAGTAACACCCTTTTATAGTCAACTCTCTGCTGAACACCTGTGTAATGAATAATTAAACTCACCTTTGGTTGAATTCTTGTTAATTTAGACATTTGTAGTCTAAAATGTAGCTTTGTCCCAGACTTTCAGTGGGGTGTATTCATTTTTGCATCACCCTAATTTGAGTAAAACTGAAAATTTTGTTCTCTAAGTTATATTATTAACCTTACTTTCATGTTAAAAGTTAAACAGATGTTATATAAAGCTTAGTCTTGTCAACATTTTTGTGTTCATTGAGATACTGTTTAAAATGTTACTTTTCAAAGGGGGTGCACTCATTTACCCTGAGCACTGTACATGTCCAATACAGATTTTCTTCGGGACTATAAAGTTTATCTTATCTTATCTTATCTTATCTTATCTTATCTTATCTTATCTTATCTTATGTCATATAATTTAGTAGTTTACATGTTAAAACTATCTTTCGTTCATCATACTTTTATTCAGTTATCCCCTCCAAATGCATAAAAGGGGAACATTTATCCAAAATATGTTAATAATTCAAACTACCATTAAATAGTCAACAATAAATCCCAATCAGGTATTTCATTATTAATTTGTCATACATTTTTACCTCAAATTGAGCATATAAATGAGTAATATCTTAGCGTACTTACATATCTATACTACTATTATTACTACTACTACTTCTGCTACTAATCTTCTTCTTCTTCGTTCACTTTTCCCTTCAGGGGTCGCCATAGCAAAACCATCTCTCTCCACCTATCCCTATCTTCTACATTCCCAACCATTGCACCCACTAGCTTACATCCATATACCTCCTCTTTGCCTCCTGCCTGGCAGCTCCATGTCCAACATTCTCCTAATATACTCACTCTCCCTCTTCTGAACATGTCCAAACCATCTTAATCTGGCCTCCCTAACTTTGTCCCCCAAACGTCCAACATGTGCTGTCCCTCTGATGTACTCGTTCCTAATCCTGTCCAACCTTGTCACTCCCATAGAGAACCTCAACATCTTCAGCTCTGACTCCTGTCACTTCCTCAGTGACACTGTCTCTAAACCATACAGCATGGCCGGTCTCACCACTGTTTTGTACACCTTCCCCTTGATTCTCGCTGATATTTTTCTATCACACAGAACTCCCTACACCTTTCTCCACCCATTCCAACCTGCCTGCACTCACTCTTTCCCACACTCTCCATTACTCTGGACTGTTGACCCCATGTACCTTCTTCACCTCTTCACCCTGTAATCTTACAACCACTACTACTGCTACTACTACTACTACTACTACTACTAATAATAATAATGATAATAATTGGATCTGCTCTATATCTGCTCTAATACTTTTATATCTGAATCTAAAACAAGCTATTTACTACTATTGAATAAGCAACATCCACTTTCTCCATGTGACCCACACTGCGCTACTCTCCCTAGCGGCGTGCGGGCTAACGACAGTCCCTAAATTTACTACTCATGTAGTACTGGAAGATGATTGCTGAAAAGTACGTTTTGTTGAGAGTAGGACAAAATGAACAATTCCCTGAACAACCTACCACGTTTAAACTGGAGCAGCTCACGCATGTGATCTATCAGAAACTGGCAGATGTTTTCTGGTTTTTCCTTGGTAACCGACCATGTCATTAACTCCACCAACTCCTTCAGGCCGTTTGGCGTGGGCATCGATGACTGTCGCTTAAGTTTTCTATTCTTGTCCGACATGATTTTCTCAGAAATATAACAAATAAAAATCACTGCTAAAGTAAAGTTTTAAATCGCCTGCTACCGCGAACGTATTTAAAATGCTGCATACACCTCACAGAACACACAGTGTACGTCACAGAACAGAAGCTTCGTCATGGTGACCCTGTAGATCTGGGTTCGTGATGTCAATCCATGTTTCTAGCCCGCATTTTTAGCTTAGTTTTAGCTAATCAGGTAAACTATGGACAGCCTCATGTAATCATGACAGCCTGCTTATTCTTAAACAGCCGCATACTGTAAACGTCCCTGTGTAGCATTTTTATAATATCAAAAATGAAGCTGTTTATTTCTTCATTAAGGCATTTTACAGATATTATAGTTAGTTATACAGATACAGTATAATGATTATACATATTTATGTTGTTGTTATTATTATTGTTATTATTATTCAACTTCAGCAGAGACGTTATTCCGGTAAGGGTCAAGGTGGATTGGGAACACTGGGCACAAGGCAGGATGAGAGTCCAGTCCATAACTGGACAGCATACACCGACACATTTAGGCCTATTTAGGTCATTTGTAGTAACCACACCACCTACCTACAGCTTTTTAGAGGGAAAGACTGTTGGAAACCCAAATGAATATGGGGAGAACATGAGGAACATCCACACAGATATTAACTAGGGCTGTCAAAATTAACGCAAATTCATTTGAACGGCACTAATTTTTATTAACGCGCGATAAACGCAGCGCGCATTTTCTGTTTGACCCTCGGCCTTGCCCGTAGTTTGGGAAATGGGAGCTGCAGCAGCAAGCCGAAATTGAGAAAGAAAAACGTGTTCTTTATATATAAAACGATGTCTGATGGTTCTGTCGACAAGACAAAAGTCTGCATTTATTGTCGATGTGAATTAAGTTATCACCGCAGCACGTCGAGTTTAAAATATCACTTGAGGAAGCATACAGCTGATGCAGAGAGCTCTCCTGCCCCTCTCCAAAGGCAGACGACACTAGATTCTTTTCAGCGGAGATGTGATGTGAACTTGTGTTTTTTCTATGTTCTTTTCTTCATGTGTTTAATAGTCATGAACAAGTTATTTGAAAAACATGTCTGTGTTCGTTATGCTCTATATTTAAGGTGGTTTCAGTAATAAATGTACACTTTACATGTTTAGAAGAAGTGATCTGAACATGTTAACAGGCTTGTGTAAGTAAATCGCTCAGTGCAAAGAAAGAAGTAATTGTTTTCTATGTTCTTTTTTTTTCATAGGTTTAATAGACATGAACAAGAAAAAATTGAAAGATGTCTAGTCTTCATGCTCTGTGTTGAATATGGTTTCACTAATAATAAACAACATACATTTCAATATTTGTCCATGCCCATGTTGATTAGAGTATTAAAAACTAAAAAAAGTATTAATTTAAGGTACATTTAGAATGGATAAAAATGTGCGATTAAGTTGCGATTAATCGCGAGTTAACTCATGACAATCATGCGATTAATCGCGATTAAATATTTTTAATCGATTGACAGCCCTAATATTAACATACGTTCATCAGGGGACCCCGGACTGTGGCTACACCTTCAGCCATTAATGAGAACATCGCCCTCACCACCTGTCATTTTTAAGCACGTTCCTGTGGCCTCAGTCCTGTTTTTGTTTTTTTTCCCCCTGAGTTCCCAAACGTTAAAAAAACATGTTGATTTACATCCATTGAGCGGTTTTATTTATTTATAGGGTTAATTTGGTAACAATCTAACCTGAGATATTCCAGTCTCCTGACAGCAGGTTTAAAGATAACGGTCCAGAGTGTAATTACATATCCACCTAGCTGCTTTGCTTAAAGGTAAAGTTAGCTATATACTGTATGTCTATATCCCGTGTTGTTGACTGATTTTATTTGATTAATGTCCGCCCCTAACATTCATAAATAAATAAAGCCCAGTTGTTTACATAAAGATAACGCCATTTTGGTTAGTTTGTTATCTCCGTTACTGTTGTGCACACTGTATTCTGAATAATCTCACAGGTGTCAATATAAGGGAGTGCATTTAATAAAAACAACATCAATCATAATTATTATAATAATTATAAAAATAATAATAATGCTAATGTACAGATTTTAAAATGTCTGGGTGCACTTCAGCAGTAGACGAAGAGCATAGGGTGAAGATGGTAGGCCAGCTGTCAGTTAGGATGGTGACTTGTTGCATTGAAGGCTCATAGGTTTCTGCTGGGGAATTCAAGTGTTTATCATCACTAAAGTAAATGTGTCTCTAAGCTGTTGATTGGATTTGCACATGGGACTGTCAATGCAGAAATCTTAAGTTGTTGGAAGGTACAGGATAGCTGTATTGGTTTGCCAGATTTTTGATCCGTCATGGGCTTTTTACATGGTTAGTCTTAATTCTGCATCTGTCAGGTGTTTACAGACTTTTTAAGTAGTTTCAGAAGGACTTTTCATATTTCTCAATGTAGTAGTACCTTTTTTTAGATGCTTTTGATTTACCACAAACTGGACAGTTTTGCACAGGGATACGATGAGGGAAGGTCTCCTGGTTTTAGCTAATCAGGTAATGTAATCATGAAAGCTTATACAATCTTAAAGTGTGGAGTTTTCATTGATAAGCAATGGAAAGAACAACATAAGGACAAAAGATATAGATGGAGTCTGTCATAATTTCAATACACTGAATAGTTATCAGAAAATACATGAAAACAATTCACAGTTCACGGGAACAATTCACACTTAGTCTTCCATACTTCAAACTGCAAAAAACGGTGAATGAAAGAGAACATTTCTTCAATGTTGACTTTAAGAAATTTATTATAATTTAATTTATAATTTAATTTATTCATAATTATAGCACATTAAAAGAGAAACAAAGAAAAACAAAGTACAGTCTAAATGTCAGAAGATATGAGGCTGTATTTATCTTTTTATTCATCAGTTTTACATTTTCTGTTTCACTTTGAAAGGTCCTCCAGTTAAAATATCTTGCCTGTAGATGGTGCCATAAAGCGCGTCTCCTTTCTCCCTCTATACTTACTCTCTTGACAAAGTTATATCCTGACATGGGTCCTGACCACTGCTATGCCGATGGCACTTAACTTATCTTTTCCTTCCCTCCCTCAGATACCACAGCTTCTGCTCAGATCTCAACATGTCTGGAGGACATTGTGGATGACGGCTCATCAGCTGAAACTCAATCCCAGCAAAACTGAACTGCTGGTCATCCCAGGTGATTCCCAGGAGACTCTGAGCTCCCCCTGGCCACTGCTCGCAACCTTGGGGTAACCATGGACAATCAACTGTCCTTTTCCTCCCATGTTACTAATGTCACACGCTAATGTCAGTTTCTTCTGTACAAAATCATAAGGATTCGACCATTTTTATCCACATAGGCTGTTCAGGTGCTTGTTCAGTCTCTTGTCATTTTGAGACTGGACTACTTCAGCTCTCTACTGGCAGGTCTACCTCTGAATGCAATTCGTCCTCTGCAAATGATCCAAAATGCAGCTGCGTGACTTGTTTTCAACCTGCCTGAGTTGTTCCACACCACCCCACTGCTGCACGTTGGCTTCCGGTAGCTGCACACATCAGATTCAAAACACTGACGCTCATCTACAAAGCCAAGAATGGACCAGCTCCCTCTTACCTCAAAGCTCTTATCACTCCTTGCAATGTACGCTGCTCCCTCTGATCTACTAGCACTGCTCGACTGGTCCCACCATCCCTCAGGGTAATATAAAATGTTCTCTAAACGTCACAAAAAAATGACAACTGCATATTAAATTCAGTTCAGAATACTTTGAAAATACACGACAGGAATAAAATTTTCTCTACCACTGAGGTGACCACAAGAGAAAGAGATGTGTATCCAGATTGGTCCCGAACTTTTTTTAATACTTAAAATGAACATGAAGATTTTGAACACCCCCCTTAATTCAATTCAATTCAATTCAATTCAATTCAGTGAGCTTTATTTGCATGACTGTGGTGTTTACAGTGTTGCTAAAGCAGGTAACCGAAGTATTGGTTTATGGATCAATAAACATTAAGAGAACAAGGTGAAAAAGAAAAGAAAAGAAACAATTATAGTAATCACAACAATAGTATTAAAAACGATGAAATGAATTTAAGTTAAATAGATACAGAATTTAACGTCTGTAGTAATTTGAATAAAATATATACACATATTTGACTGTAATCATGCAGCAAACTTCTTTTTCTTCCAGCAGCACAGGCAGCTTCTCTATATCACTCCAGCTCTGAAACCTAGGGATGATGTCTCCTAATGACTGGGAGTAGTCGAATCTATCTCTCTCTCTCTCTCTCTCTCTCCCTCCCTCCCCCCTTTCTCGCCCCCCCCCTTGGCCACGCCCACAGCGTGGTATCTGCATGCTGTCATTCATGGGTGGAACCATAGATCCGTCTCTCAAACCCCTGTAAGAGGCGCGTTTTATTGTTCGTGGATTCAAGGAAAAAAGGATCTGTATTAAATTTTTTAACATGTCCTACATACCTGGACAACCTGTCACTGCTGTCGTGGTGAGTCTTGTCTTGATTCTGAACTCCCGAAAGTTTCAAGCTTTTCACTAGTCAAGAACACTAGGTTAGCTAGTTAGCCAGCTAACTTATTTTTTTTTAACCTCCAAACCATAGTCGTGTAAAACCTACGAAACTTCCCTTAGCATGTGTCTAGTTAACAGGCAAGTTAGTCTTCTAGCTGAATTGTTCGTGTAACTGTTCGTGTAACTGCAGGAAATATATAGCTAGCTCGGATTTTAGTTGATCAAAGTTAACATATTCTATAGCTAGCTGTGTTTCCGGAGGTTTACGAACCTAACTAATGACCTGTTATAGTTAATATAACATCTGAGTATAATCTAGCTCATTATATTATTTGTTTGAGTAGATAGCAAGCAGCCTTGTTAGGACACGATATCTGCAGTTTCAGTTAGCACGTAGCTAACGTAAGTTAAATGGCAGCTAGTTACGATATCAGTAGCTCAGTAGTTTTTACTAGCGGCTCCTTTTGCAACCAGTCTCAAGTAGGAATGAATAAGTTGACTTTAAATGCAAGTTTTGTATCTTTGAAAGGATAGTTTTGGAGCCCCAGGTAAAGTCTAGGCGTGGCTTGTGTGGCTAAATGACTTGCAGGTAACATTAGTGTGTGTGTGTCCATATAAGTGCATGTGGAGCAATCAGCTCTCCAGATAAACAGTCTGTAGAAAAGCAGTTCAGCTGAAACAACTCTGATTTCTGTGTCTTTTTCAGCAACGGATTGAGATCCATAAACTACGCGATGGAGACAATTTAATATTAGGATTTAGCATTGGAGGGGGAATTGATCAAGATCCAAGTCAGAATCCATTCTCACAGGACAAGACCGACAAGGTGAGAGTGGTCGTCTTTGAACATACTGTTCGAGTCATTACACTAAACTGCAATTTATATCATTTTTTCCCCCCTATGTTGTAATTTAGTTTTATTTTGTCAAAATTCATGTTTGCTATAAAGTGTTTCCAGTAAAAGGACTGGCTGAGGAAACTGTTGTCATGATAATTCCTCCCTGATTCTCACATTTGTTTAGATTTGCACATTTAACACAAATGTTATTGTCTACTTTTTCAAATTAGGGCATTTATGTGACGAGGGTATCAAAAGGAGGCCCAGCAGATGTTGCCGGTCTCATGATGGGAGATAAAATAATGCAGGTAAGAATCAGACGTATGCTTCATGCTGGTCAATCTTGGGGAACAACATGGGAATAATTTATCTAACCTTGAGAAATACACAAGAATTAAAAAATCGTTTTTGTCCACCAGAGGCTGCTCTCCTGCTACTGTCTCTATTTCTGTCACATAAGTATGTCCACTGGACTCATATGGAGTATATGGATGTGTACAAGTCAGTAGCCCCAGCCTGTCTGCTTATACACACTATATTGCCAAAGGTTTTGGGAAACCAGGGGGGTTAGGCTTGGAACCTTAGTTCCAGTTAAAGGAACTCTTAATGCTTCAGCATACCAAGACATTTTGGACAATTTCATGCTCTGAACTTTGTAGAAACAGTTTGGGGATGACCCCTTCCTGTTCCAACATGACTGCACACCAGTACACAAAGCAAGGTTCATAAAGACATGGATGAACGAGTTTGGTGTGGAGGAATTTCACAGAGCCCTGACTTTAACCCGTTAGAACATATTTGGGATGAATTAGAGCGGAGACTGTGAGCCATACCTTCTCTTCCAGCATCAGTGCCTGACCTCACAAATGCGCTTCTAGAGGAATGGTCAAAAATTCCCATAAACACACTCCTAAACCTTGTGGAAAGCCTTCCCAGAAGAGTTGAAGCTGTTATAGCTGCAAAGGGCCACACCAACTCCATATTACATTCATGTGCATGTGAAGGCAGACGTCCCAGTTTTGGAATGGCTCAGAGTCTCCGCTCTAATTCATCACAGAGGTTGAGGTGAGTCAAGTTCCTCCACACCAAACTCGCTCATCCATGTCTTTATGGACCTTGCTTTGTGCACTGGTGTTCAGTCATGGTGGAACAGGAAGGGGTCATCCCCAAACTGTTCCCACAAAGTTCGAAGCATGAAATTCTCCAAAATGTCTTGGTATGCTGAAGCATTAAGAGTTCTTTTCACTGGAACTAAGGGGCCGAGCCCAACCCCTGAAAACCAACCTGAATTCGATGATTTGGAGGGGTGTCCCAAAACTTTTGGCAGTATAGTGTATCACTGCCGGGTTTATGACAGCTTCTACAATTATTATAGAAGTTTTCTTCAAGAGAACATGCAACATCCGGCATCATTCGAAGGACATTTTAAACCGATTGCATCGTCTTGTTTTTCACTATCATGAATGTCAGCCGATTGAAAACACAAGCAGAGATCTTAGTCTTAGCAATTCAAATTCACACTCATAAATAAAAAGATAATCTTTCTGTTTGCTGATAAAAAAACGACATACGAAAAGTTCATACTCCATCTGCCATAAATAAAAATGCTGTGTGAATTTATCCAAGGGCATTGATAAGCAACATGGCTTGAGAATCCAGAATAGCATGACAAACAAGTAATTTCCAAAACCCCCAAATGCAGATGTATGAATGTACATTGGGAGCCTACATAGAATGTTAGAGTCCAATGTGAAAATTACAATCCACTCTGCAAAAAGATCTTGAATCTTGAAATGTGCATTTGAGCTAATATACAGACAATGGTTGAGCAAAGACAGTCTCATTGTCAAAAATACACTTACTGTTAAAAATAGAATAATTTCTCCTACAGGTTTTGCAAACAACAGGCCTTATTGTTGAAACTTTATAGACAAACCAAACTAACATTTTCCTATCACCTGTAAATTGCCATCCAAGTTTACAAGCACAGCTAATGTACCTGTAGTGACATCCATAAAACTCCATAAAGGTTCTCACACAGTTATGTGCACAAAAGGTCACTCAGGGTAAAGCAGAAAAAAAAACCCAGAAGTGAAAATTCTATTAACTCACTACTGTTCCAATAAAAATATTGGCTGAGACGCTTGTTTACGGTTTTAGTGATTTGTTTTCTATTTTTTAAGTTATGGGTTAGGAGAACCAAATTTTTGCACACCTTGAGACACTGATCTTTTTTTTTTTACAAATTTGTTTTATTTATTTATTTGTTTTTGTTAGTAGGGATGTGGTGGTAATGGTGGTTGTGGTGTTGGAGCTGGAGGTTAGGGATGTTATGTAGATAGCTCCTGTCAGTCATTGAAAGACAGAGCTATGTGGAACCCTAAAGCTATAGAGCATCTTCCATGTAAGTGTCTACACTTAAGAAGGAGGCACATAGACCATCATATACAGCAGAAACATTTGCAGAGAGTGAGATTTTCCAGAGATACAATTACTTCATGAGAAAGCTAGAAAAGAAAAAAATGTAATAATGCATGACCTCTATTGACTTCTGTATAATGGTACTATGATTGATATTACTTGTAAGAATTCATATCCAGCTGCAACCCTAAACACCGTTTATATCTCAGTAGTTGTGTGAGGGTCTGTGTTTTGTGGCAGAGCTGAAGCTGGACCATTCTCTCTCCTTTATCACGCTTGTGTAAATGCATTTGCAGTTGGATGCGGGTTAGATTCCGGGTTCAGATTTTGGTGTGTATTCATAAAATAAGTCATAAAAACACTTCTTTAGCATCACCAAAATGTGTTTTTTTGTTTCAAGGATCATACAGATGAGTAGATGCTAGGTTGTTTGAGTTTGATGTGCATGTCTCTGCTTATCCGTAAATTTCCTCTCTCCACTGGGACCACAGTTCTTCTTCCACACAGAAGTATTTAATGCCGCCGTTGTAGTGAACAACTTATTTGGAACCTGCTGAAGGATACCAGAGCTTATATAACCAGCCATAGAGGGAGAGGAAAAGGGGAAAGGAGTGTGGAAAATTTGGAAACAAAAAAAAAAAGTGACGTTTATGCCGATTGACATACTATTCACTATAAGGCTATAGTCTAGGGCTGTAACTAACGATTATTTTCATAATCGAATAATCGGCCGATCATTGTTTTGATGAATCGGATAAAAACACCACATTTTTTAAATACCTTTTTATTTTTATTTCAGATTAAATTTACACATTGGGTGTTACAAATATGAACGTTAAACTAAACCTTTACACTACCACAATGTTTTTTCCAGCTTTTAAGCAGAAAACTTTTGACCTTTTAAAACTTAAACCACAAACTGTTTGTGTTTCTTAAAGAAGCAGAACTACTAGACTACCAAGTTATGATCCATTCAGTCTTCCAGGAAATTTTGCATTGCATTATTTTTAATTGGTAACAAATACTGATTAAAAACAAATATTATTTGTTTATTTTGATCAAACTGTTTTAATTGGACAGTACTTAACGGTCTTGCACTACAACTATTACCGGTGTTTATCATCTACATTGTGAATGAGGAGTAACAGTGCTCTTTACACAATAAACACCGGACACTGTAAGCATGCAGATAAAGCATTCGCACAGAATAAAGCATTCACACAGAAGGTATGTTTGTGTTTACAAATACAAGACTCAGTGTTTAGGAATGGTTTTAAAAATGTGCAGTACACAACGCCAAGGGCTCAGGATGTGCCATGAAGTTGCCATGACAACCTGCTACTGTAACCGAGGCTTGCAATGCTTGCCCCGCCTCTGGGGCCTTCTGATTGTTCCAATGTTCTGTGAGTGACATTGATGAGCTGCGCTGCTTGGAAAAGTAGAAATCATTTGAACATGAGAGCCGCGAGGGTGCAAAGTTCAAGCTGTGAAGTCCTCTGGAAGCTCCTTGCCTTTTACAATTTGCACACCACTTCTCATGACCCAAAACACACACCAAAGTCTAAAACTCTGTACATGGCTGTAATTATCAAGTGCAAAAAATGCACATTGTTTCATAGTATATTTTTTTCTGGATTTACTGTCATTTTGGTATTAATTGTACGTGTCTCAGTGAAAATTTAACCAGTGTGTAATTTGTGGGGTAGTTTCATGCTAAGTCTAAAAGTAAACTAAGAAATAACATATAAAATCACATTAATGCTTCCCACACGTCCTTGTTGTGTTTAATGTAATTTGTTGAATTGTGTCTAAAACAGGTGAATGGCTGGGATATGACCATGGTGACACACGACCAAGCGCGGAAAAGACTAACAAAAAAGAATGAAGATGTCGTTCGGCTATTGGTAACCAGAAAATCCCTGGAGGAGGCAGTCAGACAGTCCATGATGAAACACTAAGAAGAACTTTGTAACACACATTTATAAATGTCACATGTCAATCATTCTTACACAGTATGTAAATCTCCATATATACATCAATGCAATCAATCCAAAGATTAAGATGATGTCATTCCCATTTAGCATCTCAAACAAACTGGGTGATTTTGTGGGTTTTTCCCTGTTTTTTGTAACCTGCTGGTGTCACTTTTTGTACACTTCACTCTTTCATTCCATGTCATTCCAGGATTGATCTCGCAGTGCATTATTCAGTGTTGCAATGAAAATGAGGACATTGGGTATTTTTCTGATCATTCTCTGTCTTTTTCATAGATGATAAGGGCTACAAGCAATTATTGCCTTCAGTTGTATTTTTAATGATACTGAATGATTTCAGGTAAAACCAAGGAACCTGTTTATTAACCACAGTAAAAGACCACTAATATTTCTTTTCTTTTGTTATAGGATGCTGTATACGTCTATACCTGTTTTTCTACTTGTTTGTGTGCTCAAGACTTGTTTGTTGTCTCTGGAAAAAGATTTTATGTTTTTTTCCAAGTGTGTTGAATGATGCTGTAGTACTACATTAATGACATGATCATTTCCTGTAATTGTCTCTATTTGAAAGCTTTATCATTGCCACACAATAACATAAACTTGTACATCATGACCTTTACTGATCCACCACTCCAAGGAATGACTACACTGTCTGGTTAATTGTCTTTACAATCAACTGTATAATTGTTTTCCACTTTGAATAAATGAGTGAATTTGATGTGCTTGCTTGTTACTCATTTTATGAGACACAAATGTCCAGGCACTGCTTAACTTATAACTATACAAACATAATACATGAGTCAAGAGGATTTCAGGAATGTGAAAATAAGCTTAATGTCATTGTAGGGAGGGTGTGTGTGAGAAAGTAATCAGGTGACATTTCAAAGCATAAAATCTATTGCCTGACCTTTTGCTGTTTGCTCGGTCGTTTTAGTACAGTGATGACCTGACTTTTATCTCTTAATTTAGCCTATAGGCATTTTCCTTTTATCGTATGGATTGAAGTACACTGCTTCCATCACTGACTTGACAGTCAAGAATAAAATATCACAGTTTTGTCTAATGTTTACAAGAAGAACTGTAATGTAATATTTTGTAAATTGCTTTGCAGGTTAATCTAATTGTAGTGAAGGGTGTGTTTATTTCAGTGTCAGTAGTCCATCAGTTCATAAACTAGTCACAAACACTGTATTGCTGTAATAATAATTAGTCTACTAATAATGGGTAGGACCTTGATTTGCTCTCAGCCTCAATTTTTTCTGGCATCAATTCCACACGATGGTATAAACTTTCCTTTGTGATTCTAGCTGTTAAAACAAGGCAGGTTTATATTCATGCTGCACAAATATTCTGACCCTAACTTCTGAAAAAAAATTCAGGAAATCAGCAGTTTTTGAAACACTCAAACCAGCCCAATTGTTACCAAAAAACTCCACAATGGGAGATTGCATGTTTCCCCATTCTGATGTTTGATGTAAACATTAACTGAAGCTCCTGACCTGTGCTTGTTTGAATGATATAATAACTGCAGAAATGAGCAGGTCTACAGAAGTTCCCATTAATGTGGAGGGTGAGTGTGTAGTCATGTGTATGTAAAATGTAAGGCCATTTTGATGCTAAATTTTACTTAAGAAGGATGGCGAGGAAATCTAAAGGTGGAAATTTTAAAGAACCAACAGGTGATTTTGGCTGGACTTTAAGAGTCAGGGAAGCGGGTTCCCATGGAAATGCAGAAGCATTTGAACTCCTCTTTGCACCAATTAATTGAATTTATTCAATAAATTGCATTCTTCAGTTCAGTTTCAAAATGCTCATCACCCTGGTCTTCCAATTTACTGAATCTGTGCAAGGGTGAGAATTACACTTCTATCTGCATTCTGCTGGCCATTTCTTTATGCTTTCACCAGCTGCAATTCATTCGCTCTGCTTGCTCCAGCTGACCCACCCCCTCGTCCTCCTCCTCCTCCTCCTCCTTCTCCTCCTCCTCTTCCTCCTCCTCCTACTTCTACAAACGGAATATTAACCAACGGTGTTGCAGCAACCGGTTGCTTCTTTTGCCCGGAGGATGCCTACTCATCTCTTCCCACTCAAACCTACACATTTCTCCTTTTTCTCCAGTCAAAATCAGAAAATCAGAATTATTGATCACTGTAAGAAGAGCAAGCTGATATAGCAAAACTCCTGTTACTCCTGCCTATACTTCTCATCACTCCTCATCACTCAACAGTGATCCAATCAGCTTAAACAGGGTAAGCATTTTTACTATAATGAACACAGCATGAAATCACCAAGAGGGAAAAAGATGCTCTGAGGAAATGTGTATGGAGAAGTGACAGGTAGGCAGGTTAGTTTTTTTAGGTTAGGATTTTTCTGGTGTATTGTGATGTTTGTCTTTTCACACAGTTCTCAGAGCAGATTTTCTTTAAATTGTTTATTACAGGAAAAGTCCTCCAAGTGGTCCCACCATGTGGTGATTGGAAGGTCAAGGTGCCACCACTGGCATCTAGAGTCAATGCTTGATGAAGAAAACCGAACAGTGTATGAGGTATTATTATATGATAAGAGCTACCAAAATGATGCTTGATATGATATGTAGTCTGTTTAGAGCAGACTATTAGAAATCATCATGTATAACAGTCATTTGATTTACGCAGAGCCATGCAGAAACAATTATCCGGAGCCAAGGTCAGGATGCGCAAGTCATTCCTGCGCCGGAACACCTTTGTACTCTTTACTGTGGCAGCAGTTGTAGTTGGTAAGCATAGACATTAAAATGTGTGATTAACCTGGAGCATGAACAGTATCTGCTTTGGGAGGTCTGTTTGCATTAAGCCCCACACCCTGTAATGATGTTCAGGAATCGTGTTGGGATTTGTTCTGCGACCTCACAACTTACCACTGAGGGAAATCAAATATTTCTCCTTCCCTGGGGAGTTACTGATGAGGATGTTACAGATGTTAGTCCTCCCACTCATCGTGTCCAGTCTTGTTACAGGTACGTGGATACAGCAGTTTGGCTCAGAGTGGCAGCACAACCTGAGCCTGGTTGTAGGCATGTTGAAGCTGTTCTGATCTTGTCTTTTGTTCCAAACAGATGTAAACTGATTTTATTCAGTATGTATTTAATTCTTGTCAGTCCACTTCCCATGTTTTACAAATTTAATGGCATTTTGCCTTTTAACCAGGTATTTCCTCCTTGGATAGTAGAGCTTCTGGAAAGATGGGAGCACGGGCTATCATTTACTATATGGTGACCACTTTCATTGCTGTGTTCATCGGTATTGTCATGGTAATCATTATACAACCTGGAAAAGGCAACAGAGACAGTTCAATGTCCTCTAGTGGAAACATTGAATCAGTGCAAGCTGCTGATGCCTTTCTGGATCTTATCAGGTGAAGAGACACCCCCATATGAATGTGTTTTTATTTGGATTGCAGTTCATTATAATAATGTACGTTTATGGTCCTCTCACAGAAATATGTTTCCACCTAATTTAGTGGAAGCCTGTTTCAAACAGGTATGGCGCTTTTATTTACTATCACTGAGGAAAAGAGAAACATGTGATATGTAGAACTGAACTTACCTCCAAATTTCTTCTATTTTTTTCTCACAGTACAAAACTCTTTACAAGAAAACTGTTTTGACCAAAGACATCACTGTTTTAGTCAATGCTAGTCAAGGAACCAATGACACCAAGTACAGCCAAGTGGGAAATAACAGCACAGTCCTGCAGACCATCCAGGAGACAGTGGAGGAGATGATCCCAGTCTCAGGCTCCTCTAATGGAGTGAATGCTCTAGGTCTTGTGGTGTTTTCTATCTTCTTTGGCTTGGTAATTGGGAATATGAAGCAGCAGGGCCAGCCGCTGAAGGAATTCTTTGATTGCCTCAATGATGCCATAATGCGCTTAGTAGCAATCATAATCTGGTAAGTGTCCTGGTACAGTGACTTCTACATTCATTTCAAGCTAAACATCCATAAGTCATATAGTAATGTAAGAATAAGTGATATGTGACACATTTCTTTTGCCTGGGACTATGTACCTGATGTGACCTATTTAAACACCCTTTAGGTATGCACCAATTGGGATCCTCTTTCTAATTGCTGGAAAGATAATTGAAATGAAAGACCTGGCACAGGTTGGAGGGCAGCTGGGCATGTACATGGGCTGTGTCATCATTGGCTTACTCATCCATGGTCTCTTCATTCTGCCCTTGCTCTTCTTCATGATTACTCAGAGGAACCCCTACACATTTATTGCTGGTCTAATTCAGGCTTTGGTTACTGCCTTGGGAACATCTTCCAGGTAATTAGGACATTCATTACATCATATGCAACATGTAAGTTTAATTATTGAGATCTCCTTTAATACATGTCTCATGGGAAAGGCAGCAGACAGGAGAGCACCCTGACTGTGGGTGAGAAGGCACTGATACTGCACTCTCTGGAGCACCAGGTGGTGCTGTTACAACAAGGATCAGAAGGATTGAGCTCAGTGAGGCAGGACTAAATCCAGTGACTCAGCTGGAGACTGGACTGAGACAAAGGTTAGCAAAGGGTATAATCCCAGGATCATGTGAAGGCTGGAACAGAGAAACAGGGTCAAAGAGATGGGTCACAGACAGTGGCAGAGGCAGAGGCAGAGATTACAGGCAAAAGCAAAGACTAAGCGAAGAATTGTGAGCTTGATTAATCAGGAGGTAAGATCTGAAAATTGGGGTTCAGGACCAATTTGACCCTGGACACAGAATAGACGGCACCAAGAAACAGAGATGGAGTACACTGGTGGTTGCTTAGTGGAGGTTTGAGACATGCAACAAAGCAGCAAAGTCTTTACCAAGTCTGGAGATTTCTTTAAACAATTCCTTGACTGTATGCTGTATAATTTTGTATTATGTGAGAGCTAGATATTGTGGGACATTAAGAAAATCTTTTTAATGAGGCTTTTCCTCAAATCAGAATCATTAAAATGATTGAATGCATGCACAAAATAGCCCCAAGACTTCACAAGGCAGTAAGCAAAATAATTTATAGACTGACTGGAGCGATATTACAAGAAGAAATGGGTAAATGCTCAAAGCAGCCTAAAGTAATACCAACCAAATAATGACCTTTAGTAGTAGTACACAAAACAAAATGCTGTAAAGCTGTAAATCTATTTCTTTTCTGCAGTTCTGCCACCCTTCCAATCACATTCCGATGCTTAGAAGAGAACAACCACGTGGACAAACGTGTAACACGGTTTGTTTTGCCAGTGGGTGCCACCATAAACATGGATGGTACAGCTCTGTATGAAGCAGTGGCTGCCATTTTCATAGCCCAAGTTAATGACATGGACCTGAACTTCGGTCAAATCCTCACCATCAGGTAACAATGAATACTACATTTTTACATTGAATAAGAGTGTCCTGTTTTTCCAGTGGTCAATGTGTTATAGCGCTACATCTCAATACATATTTTGAATTCTTCAAGAACTACTGTATAAGACCCTTTGTGTTAGACCATTACATAAATCTCCTTGGGAGTTCCTATCTTATTCTTTCTTATTAAAATTCCAATTTCCAGTATCACAGCTACTGCTGCCAGCATCGGAGCAGCAGGTATTCCTCAAGCTGGTCTGGTTACCATGGTGATTGTATTGACATCCGTGGGACTGCCCACCGAGGACATAACACTCATCATTGCTGTGGATTGGTTCTTGTAAGTCTTGACTAAATGTCACATGGAAGCATGCAGCTCCAGCGGAGAGCACTCTGCAAAAGGTTACTGATACATAATGCAGGCAGATAATCTAAGAGAATATGAAATGTTTTAAAGCCACTACTGTTGCCATTACACAGAATATAAGATGCAACTTGTTAAAGATCCAAATCTTACATTAAACTCCAAAGTGCCTAAGAAGCAAGTCATGAGGAGATTTGTTTGTTGTGTTTGTTTTCAGGGATCGCCTCAGAACCACTACCAACGTGCTGGGAGACTCCTTGGGAGCTGGTATTGTGGAACATCTGTCACGAAAGGAACTGCAGAGCCTGGACACAAATATTGGCAACTGTGAGATTGAAGAAAACGAAAAGTCTTATCAGCTCATCTGCCAGGAGGACGACTGCCTCGGGCACCAAAACAGTGAAAGTACAATGTAAAAAAATCATAATACAGATACCGGCAGCTATGGAGAACAGCTAAAAACATATTGGATGTTATACCATATATACAATATAGTATATTCACAAATAAGTAAGCATCCAACAATTTTAGAATAAGTATCCAAAGATTTTTCATTTTTTTAAGTCATGTTATATTACATACCACAATTCAACTCAACGATGTTAGAAAAGGATTCGCTGGATAGTGGAGTGATTTTAGTTACCATAAATAATATGACTAAAAACCTGTCAGTCAATAATTTATGTCAATTATAATCATTCACTATAAAGAATAGAATTTATACTTTTAATAACAAATGCATGACTTCTTTTTTGGGCCAGACTTTATTAAAAAAAAAATATTTGTGTTATTAAATCAAGTGATTCTGTAATATTTTGGTGGAAGTGCCAATTAAAGTGAGATGCGAAAGTGAGGTTACTGAAAATATGGATATGAAAATCTTACCTCATGTTTCGGCACAGAACTGTGCTTCATTTTCACTTACGCTGTTGATACAAATAATGAAATAAATAAATGTTTAAACAACACAGATTGTGGTTTAATTCATATTTTAAGTTTGCATTTACTGATTTGATTTTAGTATATTATATTGTTTCATTTTATATGGAGTCATGTTCTGAGTCAAATATTTTGTTCCGTTTAATTTAGTCACAATTATACAAAAATGGTGGTTGAATAAAAAACTCTGGTGTATATTCGAGTATGCAGTTGTAAGACTGATTTTATTTCCTTCTTAATGTATCCCTAATTATATGTAGTATATTTCACATTAAATATTGATTTTAAAATTCTGGGGTAATTTGATTTTACAGAAATAGATAGACACATGATACACAGTGCCTCCTGAAAATATCCACCTTCAGGATATTGACAGTAGAATAAGCCATCCTGCAAGTACATACAGTATGTACTGTATTTCTGTGCCTCTATAAACAAAACAGAGCGTGATGCAAAAGGGGAAAGTGGTTTATAGTAGAAGCTAATTGTGTCTTTGGAAACAACTGCTTTCCAGTATGACAAGATAATCCCTTACTGTAAACAATCTGAGCTGTTTCTTCTGAAATCCATGAACATAAGTGGAGTTTACAGACTGTCAGTGAAACTTTGGGAGGAACCTGGGCCCTCATTTCCACATGATATGTGCGTAAATTGTGTGCATAAACGTTTAAAGACGTGGGATCTATCAAAACAAACATTTGTTAAATGTAACCTCCTGCGTCAACATTGTTACCATTAAAACAGGTTTTTCTCAACAGTTGTGTAGTACTGTGCAGATCGTTAAATATCGTACATTTTTTGGCCCAATCCTAACCACTTCCCCTATAGTGCAGTGCAATAGACAGTTGTGAAACAGGACATGTGTGCAATCACTTTTTATTCCTGATATCAGTAGCTTGACTGCAAGGGCATTGGTGGCTCAGTAGTAGGTTTCTCAACTACCATGCAGAAGGCCTGGGTTCGATTCCCAGGCAATGTCCACACACCAACCAGTGGATGCAGTGCTGGTCCCAAGCCTGGATTAAAATGGGAGGGTTGCGTCAGGAAGGGCATCCGGCATGAAACCTGTGCCAAGTTGTTGTGTGGACCAGTTGGTCCACTGTGGTGACCCCTCACACACAGGGAGCAGCTGAAAGATTTGAAAGTAGCATTCCTGCATCCTTGTTGCAGATAGAGCACCATCAAAAAACTATTTGCTTATATATTTTATATCCCTCTGGTTTTCATTCTGTAAGAATTATTAGAAACTTGATTTTGAGAAAATCCAAAGCAAATTGTAATAGGAAGTAGAAACCTGCAAGTGTGTCTCTCCTTAGTATGGCCAAAGCACCATGAATTTTGGTGGAAAACTGGTTCCTGCTTCTGATGTGAACCATGTGGTCAAGCACCCATGCAGCAGCAGTTGAATTTGTTGGAGAATATCTGCTAATCATTTACACCAACTACAAGAATCAAGAATACCTTAAAACACCTTCCACCCTGATAGGCTGCATAGGCCTTAAGGTTTAATTTCACCTGGATTCCACATCACCGATGATGCTTTATGACTTATTTACCCATCAAAACTCACACCTATATACATGATAAGACTAAAGTCAGGTCCATTAAGTTGACAAACACCATTTCCCAGAAAACACCACCTCTCACCTGCTCCAAATCACAAGACTACTGAGAACACACACACACACACACACTTACCCTTCATTAAGAGACTTTCATGCTTTTTGGAGTTATAAGTTCAAGTTTAATATTCATAGATCTCCAAGTGAAGAGTGAAAAAACCCCAAAGCTGGAATGTATCCCTGGACCTTTTCCTTGCCATTATTCCTCCCACTGGCAGTGCATTCCAGGGTGAATACAGATAAAAAGCATCTTTCTTTCCTCTGAAAGTCACTCCCACTGCAATAGAAGACTGGTTTCTAAAGAGTGAAGTGACATTGTGTACATACCTCACATCTGTATATATGTTACAGTCACTTTCAGCTTTTACATTTTTCTATTGCACTAATTTTCATACAAGTCACCTTATACAGTATTTATTTAAATTATTTACCTATGTATATGTTTGCACCTGACACCAAGACAAATTCCTAGTACTGTAAAGTGCTCCTTGCTGACCCTTTTCTGTACCTGGCAATAAAACTGATTCTGATTCTGATTCTGATTCTGATTCTGACATGAGAGCAAGTGCACAAACATCTCATACAAGTGGTCCAGCAGCATAAGGATTTTGCTGAAAGAGAATTGTGTCTACAAAACACAAGGTCTGGTTTAGCAGTATACTAAGGACTTCTGTGTACTTAAAAGGGACCAAAATATAATACCTTGGTATATTGAGCCCTTCTGAGTCATCCAATGTATTAATAAGGTAACATAACAAGCTTCATTTACACCATCAGTGTCATTTATCACCCATGTCTCTTGCTTTAAACCTGATGTACTCTGTTTGTTGAATGAAGCATCACAGAGCCAAATGGCACCACATAGTAAGAGCCATCCTTACTCATCATTAGGAGAGCTACAGCTCTACAGGGTCCATGTTCAAGAAGTCTTGGACCCAGCACTCCTTAGGTATCACTTTGTCACTGAAACAGCCCTATTGCCCCAAAGGGATCACTTTGTCTGGCTTGGGCAGAAGTGCAGTGGGGCTTCTCGTCACTGTGTGACTTCCACAAGCTGAATGCTGTTTCTGAATTAGATGGCTATCAAGTACGTCCTATTGACAAGGATCTGGATCAGCTGAGCTTGGCTTATCCATACACTATACATATGAATTTATACAATTCCTGTTCATCACAGTACTCTGTAATACCCCCAATACCTCCACTGTCCACCAGAGGACTCAATTTCCTGCATTCTAGTTCTGTAAACATGTGCATCTGTTTATTTTCTGCTTAGGCAAGTGCTTCGGTTCTCGCTACAGTGGTCATCACTAAGTCTTGCTGTTTATACTTTCATTTTGTTTATGTCCTTTGATGCAGTCTCTGTCCAGTTTTAACTTCGACTACTGCCATGCACCATTTACTGAGCTTGAAAAAATATTCATGTTGGTCTATAACTGGTCCAACATAGTAATTTGTGTTTGCAAAACACAACTGTGTATTAGAGCAGATACACATAAGCTCTTCACTTGCCTCCTGTTTTTCTTTCTACATCTCAGACTGCTTTAATGACCATGTTACTAAAGTGTTTACATTTCAAATGAGAGATTTCTGTAACAAATACTTTTATTCTATTTTTATTCTGAAACTAAACAGCACTTGTGTTTGTGGGACTGTTCAACTGTTGAACGTTCACTGGGATCTAGATAAAGTCAAAGTCAAAGTCAAAGTCAAAGAAGCTTTATTGTCACTTCAACCATATATAGCTGATGCAGTACACAGTGAAGTGAAACAACGTTCCTCCTAGACCAGAGGTGCTACACATAACACAGACAAAGTACAGTGACGCAGACAAACATAGAGCTATAACATAGAGATAAAAAAAAAAATTAAACTAAAAAATTAAACTATACATAAGGTGCAGTCTTTAAGAACTAGGCATACAACAGAAGTGCACAGGAAGACAAGACAAGACAAGTCAAGACAAGACAGTGCAGACAAACAACATATAAGCTGACTTTGTGGAATGAACAAGACAATGTGCAAAGAACAGTGTATACAGTGATTGCAGATATTAAAGCGACACATGTAAACAGGATTAATATAAATATATATAAATGTAAAGTGGCATGTGCGTGCAACAGGATAATTTAGTGTGTGTGTGTGTGTGTGTGTCTGACTATGTCCAGCACAGCTCAGTTTTTTTTTTTGTGTGTGTGTGTTATGTATGTGTGTGTGTCCAGCACAGTTCAGTTCTCCTCTGAGATCAGATCTTGGTTGTACGTGTGTGTGTCCAGTTCAGCTCAGTTCTCTGTTGATGCCTGATTAATGATATAATAGAATATTTTTTAGAAGTTTATACAAAACAGTGATCCAAAGCTGTCTATCATACAAAGCATGCACTATTATAATGTCATTCTTCTGTACCAAATTTATCAACATGGCAAGAGAGATATTTAGCTGATGCCACAAAACAAATACTAATTTGCACTGAAGGACAATTACAGTGATTAACACTTTGCGTCATTCACTCTCTCTAAGCCTCTAGTATAGCACTTGTATGTCTTGTGGTGGTTGAGCTTGTTATGGGCTTGTAATAGAAAACTCTGTGACACAAACTACTTCAAGCTGTTAAATGGTGCTCAGAGGCAGAGCTGCCAGGAGATTCAGTAGTCCAGACTCAAAATGACAAGGGACCGAATGAGCTCCTGAGTGGCCTGTGTGGAAGGAAATGAATGAATCCTTCTGATGTTATAAAGGAGAAATCGTGTGTGTCAGATTAGCAGTGAGAAAGGAAAAGTACAGTTGATTGTCTAAGATCAGAGAGCTGTCCAGAGGAGATCACAACATGAATCGCAGTTCAGGTCTCTCTGACATGGTATGAGTAGAGTTCAGTTTCTACTACCCAGTACATTGGGAAAGGTTTTAATCTTTTGTTTACAGATAATAATAACGAGTCGCTTTCAGGCCTTGAAATGAATCCAGTATTTAATTATTTAAACACTGTACTGTAATTGATTATTAATAATGGTGTTACCATTGATATAAAGGTATCATCCTCTTTTATTCTAAATGTTTACATAAGTTGAAATGTAAAAAGTGGTCCATGTAACTGATGTTTCTATGCACAATATCAAAAACATACATACAGAAAATGTGGCATGTAAGCATATATATAAGTCTAAAAAGTCCTTTGCCCTTGCACATACTAGCTGAGTAAGACATAAAATATATTGATTACTGTCTTTAAACATGCACACACTTGATGGAATTTAGCTCTTATTTAGCACCTTCAAATAGCAAAATACACTTTTGGAGATCAATACAATCAATACAACAATTCCTTACAGCACAGTACAGACAGTGGATGGCTGATATTTACTGTTCCACTGCTTCCTGTCACATAACTCTTCAGGGTGCACTGCTGTATATCCCACAACCTCCACTAATCTCCTTTTTTGAATGCCATGCAGTAAAATACGATATGTTCCTGTGATGGGACTGCACAAGTCTTCACAGGTGTTATTCTGCAGATGCATGCTGCTAATACCCAAGTCATTCAATGCTAACTTGACTTCCTCCTCCTCTGCACACAGGCCCTCGGAGGGATCCATCAGGTGACTGGGTGTCAGGCTGAAGCAGGGAAAAGGCTTGGGGTAGTCAATGCCTCTCATCCAGGGACAGGTCATGATCTGGGAAATGCTGCTGCGGTCTGGAGGAACAGGCCTTAGCATGCCTTGAATGGTCTGCTGGCAGGATACCGGGATGTACTGAGGGATGGTGTAGATGCCCTGCAAGATGCAGCGTTTTAGACGGCCCAGGTTTTCAGCGTTGAACGGCATAGTAGCAGTCACCATGAAGTATAGCAAAACACCCAATGCCCAGATGTCTACGTAACGGCCCACGTAGCCTTTCTCCTTAAACAGCTCTGGTGCTGCATAAGGAGGAGAGCCACAAAATGTGGTCAGGACGTCACTAGGGCCACTTACAGTGCTGAAACCAAAATCACCTATCTTGATGGAGTAGCTGGTAGTGTAGAAAATGTTTTCAGCCTTTAGGTCACGATGAACTATATTGCTCTCATGCTGCAATGAAAAGAAAGAATGAGATTCTATTAATCAGGTTGCCTACTGTATGTCCTACTACATTGGGTAAGGATGATGTTCTTAACACATAAACATGTTAATCATAACAACTGATTTCAATTATATGACTCAGACTTACTAGAAACACACTTAGCTACAATTTCCATTGAAAATCGGCACTTTCAGTGTGAAAGTGTCATAATGCAACCTTATATGAATAAAAGTATTACTAAGTTCTTCTGTTAATTTGAAAGAGGATTAAGACTTTGATAGCTCATGCCTGTTCCTTAACAAATGTTTATCTTAGCTAACATCAGTTGTCATGAAGGGCTTATGTAGCTCTATAAATACTAGCATTAAGCAAAGTGTCTTTAAATTATATTCTTAATAAATTTCATACCTAATTATTGTGCATAATTCATATGATATGGTTAACGAGAAGACATCAGATTAGCATATAGACAATATAGACATATACTGACATATAGACAACTTCTAAGGAAAGGCTAATTAGGGTATACTTTCTACATTAATTAATTCTAATCCTCAGCTCAGCTTTTATATAGGAAGCACATTTTTCTCACCATGTATTTAACAGCAGAAATGATCTGTGCAAAGATGAGCTTGCTTTCCAAGTCTGACAGACGTCCCCTTGTGCTGATGCGTGAAAAGAGGTCTCCTGCGCTGCCATACTCCATAACCAAGTACAGGTGCTTACTCGTTTCAACCACCTCATAGAGACGCACGATGTTTGGATGGGACAGTCTTTGCAAACAAGAGATTTCGGAAGCAAATAACGTTTGTGTCTTCTTGTCCAAGCGCCTTTTATTAAGGATCTTGACTGCAACACGCTCTGGGCAGAGAGAGAAAGAGAAGAGGACACACAGAGTACAAGTCAGCTATTAAAGTACTAATTGTTGTGTATTATGTGAATGTGTATAATGTATTGTGTATAAGTGTATTTTATATAGGCTGGTTACTGGGGGTTGTGGAAGTGGAATATAGTCAAATATAAGTGGCATCTGCAGTATGTAGCTCAAGCCTTTATATACATTTTCACTATGGAATTAAGAAAGACGTGCAGTCTAACAAAAACTCAGCTCACATGAGATTTCCTTCAGGCATCAGTACATCTCACAAACATTGAAAAGAATTTGAAATGATGTTTATATTTATTATGGAGATTCTGTATGATATAGATCAGCTCTGGTTACTGGAATGCACAGTGCTGAATGTATGAGAGTTTTAATCTGTTGTGTCCTTTATAATACTTTTTTCGAAGATCCTGAGGTGATTTCTTGCACTG
The DNA here is from genome assembly GCF_019097595.1 of Hemibagrus wyckioides. NCBI lineage: Eukaryota > Metazoa > Chordata > Actinopteri > Siluriformes > Bagridae > Hemibagrus > Hemibagrus wyckioides. The sequence goes on from NC_080719.1 coordinate 17,634,469, forward strand.
CACATCTAGTGTATTTTCTGAACTAACACAGCTCAAACACGCCCTATTCGATGAGTTGATGATTCGATCTGTTTAATCTAATGATCTTTTCCTTCATGATGACTCAGGCGTGGCTCATGCGTTGTTGGGATGAAAACCTGCACCCACACCAACCATCCTGAATAAGATTGAACACCCCTGCTCTAATACCTATACAGTCATTATTTTTCAGCATTTTTGTAAATATCAGTAACAGGATGTGTGATAATAAGCTCACCTTTAGTTAAGGCATGAACACCAAGTCTGACTTGTGAGAAATTGCCAGTGCCGATTTCCCCTCTGAGCTCGTAGAAGGCAATCCTTTTACCCAGAATTATGTCGTGGATGACGGTTTCGTTGTGGGACATGTCATACACAACCCTCTCAAATGCTGTTTGCTTCATTTGTTGCTCTGCTGTTATCGCTGGTGCTCTGGATCCCAGCAGTGGAGGTCTGGTGGGTTTGATCAGAGTTTGGGTTTTGTTTTTTTTGTCCTCATTTCGCTTTGGACATGCCTTCTGGAATTTGTAACCTGGGTAAAGATCAGAGGAACAGGAATAAATTCAGGAGAAGTAGTTGATTAAGCTTTCTGTTAAAAATCCAATAATAGTTCAAATAATGTACCGTATTAAATGAACAAATATATTTTTTTATGTATTGGGACTGGCAATACACAGGTCAAAGGCTGGTCAAGAACATCATTAGGAGAAGGGTGATTGGATTTGTTTAGACTCTCACTCAGATGAGAAAAGACGATGGCCTTGCTTGGAAATGAGTCTGAATCACTAACAGGTCATCCGTCTGTGTGTGTCGATGTCAATGTGTGTTTAAATGTCAGGAAACATCTTCAGGAGCTTCGGGTCTTAGTATACAAATCAAATCCAGCTGTTAGGAGCCTCATGTTTGAGGTCACAACAGCTAAAAGCAACACTCAGCATTTTTTAGCTGTGTAGCTGCAAAGTTTTGACACTTTTGGCAATAAAAGACAAAACCTTTAAGACCAGTTAGTTAATATTCAGGTTACACTGATGTAATACAATGTGTTCTTCAAGATATTCTCTTTTAATCACTACTGGTTTAGAGGTATAATATGGTTATTACACATTTACTATGCTGTTAAATTTCTTTTTAAAAACAGTGATCAAAACTCTGTATGGTACTTTAGCTATCTGAAAATCCTTCAAAGGACGTCGTAACACTGAATGAATGCTGACTACTTCATGTGACTGATCTTAGTGACAGTCTGGGTCGCTGTGGATCAGAATGGATGACCGTGAGCATGTCGATGTAGCAGACAGCACATGTTAAATCTCCCAGACAGACAGACAGACAGACAGACAGCAAGGTCAGGACAAAAAAGTAAGCAAACTGTAATCAGCCCTTGACACTGCCCGAGGAATGAGGGAACATTTTCACACAGATAATTAACGATATAAATGCTTTTTCTATTAAGAGAGAACAATCTATAATTCTGATTAACAAAATACGCAAATAAACAAGATCTTTATTTTTTTAAGTGTTAAAATCACATAGTTATGGTTTATTTTTTACACTCCACAATGTTTTCTAGTACACAATGTTCCCTTCCCAACATCCCTTTCACTTTAATCCCTTTATCTTTTGCAAGCATGGACAGATCAAGGCAGTACCACTGACAGGGAAAAGATGCTGTATCCCTTTGAGATTAGAGACCAGGTTTAGCATCACACTCTGAGGACTGGCTTTATTTCTAAAAATAGATTTCAGCAAATTTCTTATTGGTGACAATCATACTTTGTGTTATCTTAAATTATATGAATAAAATTAATGAATAAACAAAACAAAGTTTATTTTATAAAACAAGGAGACTATAAGGTTTGAGCATATTTTTGGGCATCATGTGTGTTTCTGAAGCTAGTGTGATCCGTTTCATTCAAATTTAGATTTATAAAGTAAATAAACAGAGCCCTAATTAGGAATAAAGCGGGTATAGACAATGGACGGATGGATGGATAAACAGAGCCCTGACCAATAAAAAAATTATAGATGCCAAATATCACGGTTTCACAGCAAATATATATTGCATAAATATATATTGCATATATACATTGTTATAAATATTAAATACATAATGTAAGTGTATGTAATATAAAAATACCAGTAAAAAATAGGGATAGGGATAAACAATAAACAGGCACCCACATTGAGTATTTAGATTATATTCTTCACTGATCTGTTGAATATGAAAGTATTTAACACTTACCTGGTAGCTGAGGATCCTTCATCTTCCTGTCTGTAGCAGAGAACAGTCTATACTGAGTAAGACAACGCTCTGTCTCTCTAAACCTCTGAGGATCATTAAGGGCCAATCCAATTAGGAGGACGTATTAATATCTGAGCTGTTGCTGCCTGTGAAAACACTGGAGACATGCTTTATCCATGTGCTGCTCCAATCCCTCACTCGCGTCTTATATATATATATATATATATATATATATATATATATATTTCAACAACAAGCCAGTTGTAAATTAATTAATGGTGGCCTCTGTCTAGAACCCTATAATTTCCTTAAAATATCCCGGAAGGATGCTACTGACCTTACAATGACATTTGTATGTCTGTAATACCCTTCAAACAGGAAGGAAGCTACTCCCTTACTATGATCTTGAACCAGTGTTTGGTGTGTTTATAATTCCACATAATTCCTATAAACATTTCGTCTTTCATTAGATATCATACTAATGAGAATCCTGGATTTATGGACAACAGAAACATGGAACATTGGCCAGAAAATGGGCTTTAAATTCCTGAACTTGAACATGTTTGGTATGACGAACAGGTCTGAAGTTATGGAAGAAAAACTATTTCAAACATCTGACCCTGTTGTGATCTTGACCCCATTTGGATCATCCAAAATCTAATCAGATCATCTGCAGGTTAGAACAATAAATCCATATAAATTCGTCCGTACTTGATGGAGTGACACAGACAGACAACCCAAAGCATAAAGATATCACTCATTGGATTGATCATTTAGTCTCTATTTAACTGCTCTGTGTCATTTATCCATCAAATATATGTCTCCCGAATCATAAGGCTGAGAGATAGGACTTAGTGTTAATGTAAATCTTAATGTAAGCTTTAAAAACAAATCCTGAGGTTGAAAATCTGTTCTTGTTTATTCTTAATTTCTATTTCGTTTGTTTTAAACAATTACTGTGTACATCTGGGAACATCTGGGAATCGCACAGAATGAGCTGGTCTGGGATATAGAGGTCTGGACTGACCTTCTCAGCCTGTTACCACACCAAATAAATAATAAAAGCCAAAAGTAAGGTTTAAAAAGCACACGTAGGTTTAAATGGACATCTTAAATAATAATAATAATAAAAAAAAATCTGTATTCCAGTGGGGTAACCTATAACCTTTACGTAATGGTGTGACGTGTATTCAGCGCCCCGCCCCTTCCCCTCTGTAGTGTGATTTGGTGGGAGAAAAATAGCGCGCTTTCGATACACTTTTCAAACCGCATGTTTAGTACAGTGGGGTAAATAGTTGGGGTAAATACCTGGAGTGTGTTCAGCACTGAGGTGACTATGGCCACGGGAGTAGCGGTGAGTGTTTCTCCTTCGGAGCCGGAGCTTGATCGGAGTGAAGAGGAAGTGAGGGGAACTGAACCCGAGGAGGAGCACTCACAGCACCCCGGGCCTGCCGCGGGGCCTCAACATCGCCTCGCCAAATTACCCCTGTCCAGGATTAAAGCCCTCATGAAGGCTGACCCTGACGTGAGCCTGGCGAGCCAGGAGTCTGTGTTCATCATAGCTAAAGCCACGGTGTGTATCTGACCTGCATGCATTACTGTTTAACTAGCTGATGTTACCCAATAATACACCAGGCGCCAACCTTAACATTATAACAGTAGTCAGGCCGGTACGAGGCTTTTAATTACAATAATAATTCAAGTAAAAAGCAGGAGGCTAACTTTAGCCTGCTATCACAGTCTGTCTGTTGCTATTGCTAGCAAGCTAGTTTGGTCAAGTTTGTCACACGAGTTAGAAGTTCAGAGCAACTACGACTGTGTGATATATGAGCTAGCTAGGCGTTTAATTATTATTATTATTATTATTATTATAAGCTCGGCCAGCGTTGTCAATTCTTTTCAGGGGAAAGTAGCCAATGCACGCTGTAAAAGGTTCCAGACGTCCCCCGCTGACGTCATGTCGCATAATTTGCATATTCATGAGATTATTGTCACGGTTATTTGCAATTCGAATCGGGTTTTAGATAAAGAAGATGGATAGGATAGAACATGAATATTAGATATTTTATGAGAAATTTATCAGAGTAATTGGTGTATAGTTGTGTACCAAATTTCTGTAAAAACACACAAAAATCTAGAAGTGATAGTAATTAATTCGGAAATGGACATGAGGGAATTGGTTACATGTGGAAGAACTCTCTTTTATTATTTTTATATGCCAAAAAGGTGAGACAGACAGTAGATTTTAGCGAGTGGTTTTTGGGATGCATGGTGATTAGTGATTGGTTGTTGGGACGAATGGTGATTAGTGATTGGTTGCTGGGACAGGTGATGATTAGTGATTGGATGCTGGGATGAATGGTGATTAGTGATTGGTTGTTGGGACGAATGGTAATTAGTGATTGGTTGTTGGGATGAATAGTGATTAGTGATTGGTTGTTGGGACGGGTGGTGATTAGTGATTGGATGCTGGGATGAATGGTGATTAGTGATTGGTTGTTGAGAACGTAAGCATTATAGTGCGATTCTGTGCAGCTCCAGATATAATCTGTTATTTTTCTATGGCGTGACTGCTGCTCATAGTAAGATGTGCGGTGTATTGACACTGACACCGGTTCTTTATTTTTTATTATCTAATTCTAACTTTATTATCTAATTCTGAGCTTTGTGTAGGTTAAAGATATCCTGATAAAGAATATCCTAACTTCTATGTTAATCTTAAAGGAGCTGTTTGTGGAAATGATAGCCAAGGATGCACTTGTTTATGCACAGCAAGGAAAAAGGAAAACGTTACAGAGGAAAGATCTAGGTATGTTAAAGGTTTCATGATTAGTCACTTTTTTATCTCAGTCTGCACCCTGCTCTTATATATTAATGTGTGTCTTTTTTCAACAGACAATGCCATTGAAGCTGCTGACGAGTTTGCATTTCTAGAGGGTAAGTAAGCAATTTCTATCTAGTCTGAAATCAGTTCCTGGATATTTTAACTGGACATTACTTCCTATAAAGTGAAACATTTCATTTTTAGCATCGTCAAATTAGCACTGTTTAAGGATGTTGCATGGTTCTAATGTTAAAAAATGGTTTTGCTTTATTTTTAAATATTAAGTCATTTTGCATTGATGAATTTGATGTTGGGTTTTAGTTTGAGTTTAGAATATTCAGATGTGGGAGAGCACTGTTATAGGAAATGGTTATTATATGCATAAATAGTCTGCTTTAACCTTCATTTCACTGCGGCACAAAACCCGACTACAACTGTGCACTTTACTTAGTGCTTGTCGTTTAATGATATGCTAAGTGGCTAATTGTAGTAGTAGCGCATTTGTTGTTTCACTGCAGTGTGTGTGCTCACTGTACTGCTAAAAGTGGTCCAATCCAACGATTCTGAAGGCCACTGAAGAGCAAGACCGCTCATTTTTAAATTCAGTAACCTGTATTAGTTAGGTTGTATATTTAATTTCTGTAATATTAATATCTGTAATATTTGTCATTTATGTTTCTTATATTTTGTCTTTTCTTTTCAGGTACCTTGGACTAACTCACATTTGCCTTGCTGTAACAAGAAAAAAGATTGATATTTTGTTTATTTTTGTACAGTTTTGGCGGGGAACTTTTTTTTTTTTTTTTTTTCCCCCCCAGGATTCATGGGGTTGTTTATGATCATTTTTAGTATGAAGATGTACAGCTTAGAATATATTGACAAATCCCTGTGTGAAATTTGTCTTTGTCTGTGAAGTGACAATTTTATTTGTGAATACTACTATGCTCTTGCAAAATATTTTAAAGTTGGAATAAAGACTTTATTATTATTATTATTAGTAGTAGTAGTATTCTTTTTGTTCAGTGAGGTCACTGAATGCTAAAGCAAGGAAAGAGATAAAAAGTAGAAGAACTTGGGCTTCTGCAGAATAAGATGCTAAAGAAAAGTGTGACTCCATGTGAGTTCCATGTCTGGTTAACCCAGCAATAGGAGCTCATTGGACAGATCGTTAGTGTGTGCTTGTCACCCATGCAACTATGAGTAAGATGGGTAATGAGGTTGCAAACACAAAAGTAGCTAATCATGTAACATGCCAAGTATTATGGTAGTTACTGGTGGTGTTGACTCCAGTGTCATTTGGAAAGACCTCCAGTTGCACTGTTTACCTCCTGCTGCTCTTCTCACTGTCACAGCTCTTCTGTATATTCTGTCAGTGTGACTAATCCATTCTTTACAAAGCATAGTGTTGATTAATGGCAGTAGGCCTGTTCCCTCTCCTACCCAAATATCCACCAAATATCCTACAAAATGCATAATCTGGAGGGGGTTTCTCCAGTACTCTATCAAGGAAATAGAATCTACTGCATGGATGGTTCATATTACTTGATGTTTCCATCCATCCATCCATCCATCCATCCATCCATCTTCTGAGCTGCTTATCCTAAGCAGGGATCCTGTAGCCTATCCCAGGGGACACCTTGGACGGGGTGCCAATTCATCTCAGGGCACAGTAGCACACACACTATTCAAACACTACAGACAATTTTAAATATGCCAATCAGCCTACAACGCATGTTCACCCTAGAAGAGGAAATCCCCAAAGCTCGGGCAGAGATCCACACATGCAGGGCAGAGGTGTGAGGCAAACACACTAACCACTAGACCACTGTGCCCTTCACTGGACCTACTGATTTAAATATTTTATTTGGCTGGGGTGTCCCTTTAATGACAGTTTTGAAATATGAATGTGGGATTTCAGGACTAGTCTGTTCAAACTGGTGGACTGTCCATCTTTACGCAAGTTGTGAATTTTTACTCAGTTCTTCCACCATATGACTTTTTTTCTTTAGACAAAAGCTTGAGAACCTCATTCATCCTGCCACTAAGTCCAGGTTGTTTTGCTGCATCGTCTGTTTTGAGTTTATTATTGTGAAATAAAGTTTGTGTTCACACACTGTCCATTTTATTAGGAACGTTTATGCAGTTATCCAATCAGCAAATCATGCGTCAGCATCACAATAATACAGATACATGTCAAGAGCTTCAGTTAATGTCCACATCAAAGGGGGGAAAGTGTAAACTCTCTGACTTTAACTGTGGCTGGTTGGAGTTTTTCAGAAGCTTCTGGTCTCCTGGGCTTTTCACACACAACAGCCTTTAGAGTGTACAAAGTACAATGTGAAAAACAAAAATAATAAATTCCTAATAAAGTAAACAGTGAGTGTATGTTCAGCTAACATAGATACTATAGTTAACAGCTATAATAATTAACTAATAGGAGGTTTGTCAATATAGTGGATTGCACTCCACTAGGGAGTTTCTGTTGTCGTTTTTTTTTGTAAATCCTTCCTGATCTGCTTGTCTTTCCACATGATTGTGAGCTCTATAACTTCATACCAGTGAATCAATGAAGCTTTCTTTCAGCATTGTTTGTCATATTTATGACTACACAATGTTCAGTGTATCCCAAAATGACCAAAAAGGTATGCAGGAAATGTGGAAAATGTGCATACCTTTCAGTCCTGGCTTAAATGAAAGGAATGTTATTACAGCTAAATGATTCCAGCATGAATTCTTGGTATCCCTCCGCTGTACATGTACACTTTTTCTCATGACTTCAGATATGTGCTACTCTTATCATCCTCAAATGAATCAATTGACTTTGTTTAAATGTCGACAAAATCTAATTTAATTCTGTTACTGTTTAAAATCAAATAATCTTTGTCATGTTTACTATTTTCTGGGGTTTTCATCACTCTTTAATAGAACATTCTAAGCTCCCTTGATGGTTCTGTGGATGTTTATGGCCTTGCTTGGAACTTTTTGTCCTTAGGAGTGTAAAACATACTCGACATTTTGGAACTTCTGAAATCTAGGTTACCGCACTGGCCAGATTTGGAGAACACAACCATAGCAACTTACTATTTTTTTTATTTTTACAGTTTTATCACATATACCTCTTCTGTGTCCCACATTACCCTTCCACTCATGGTACATCCTGAGCAAGTGTGAACCTAAGTACGAGTTGCATTCACATTCCAGGGAACCACACCACAATTCATGTGTTTTGGTCTAATCTGCCAATATAAGTGCACTAAAGTAGTTGGAAGGCTTGGTTGCCTGCCAGCTCCCACCTACCAGTTATACAACACCAGTTATCTACTGAGCAGAGAAGATGAAGGCTGAGACATGCTTCTTCTGAACACATCTGCTCATGCTGTATCACAGGGCAACGAAACACAATGAGAAAAGTGCTCTCTACCCTCTTCTACATACAGTTGCTCACAGACCCATGACTGGCTAGTGTTTTGGTGACAGGCAAGAGACAGCACAGGCCATTTTGGCGTTATTAATTTATTTATTTTTACAGAATGCTGTATTTTGTATTTTGTACTATATTCAATACCTTTAGCGGATTGCTCACTCTTTGAGGTTCTTTAAGCATACAGCTTTCATCCTTGTTCAGTTTCTTGATTTGTAAAGCTGTTGAATCAGATATGACAAGGTAAATAATTTACATTTTGTTATTATAATTTACATATTGTTATTATTATTATTATTATTATTATTATTATTATTATTATTATTATTATTATTTGCATTGCTCAGTTTTACCTATTTAATTCTTATTTATTAACTGACACACAGTGCGAACTGCTGAAAACAGAAACCATCCATAGATATTCATCGCAAAATAACGATACTGAATTTTGATGCTCATGTTGAGAGGATTTTCCCCTATAAATTTATCTTAATCCCATCCCTCTGTGACGAATCCTTTAAAAGGTCCAGCTACAACTAACGTCCACTGGAACTTCTTTAGAAACCCACTGAACAGTAGTGTATTAGGTGTGTTAATAAGAGCGGTTTGAGTGTTTGGAGGGTAGGAATCATTACAGATGTTGAAACTGTTATATAAAGAATGATGCAGGGTTTAGTTATATGAAACCTCTCACATGGCCAGACTCAGTTTAGCCTCATTCATTATATAATCATGTCAGTTTTCTTGTGAACATGAAAACATTTTCTGTAGCCATTAGTGGTAAACCTTCAAAAATGGCCTAAACCAAACTAGTAATAAATCATACATGTACATTATATGCCATATATACAACTGAACAGCTCTTTATCATCAGAGATCTTTTTTTAAACAAAAAGAAAGTTATTCTTCCACCTGAGATCCTGCTGTAAATCCTCATCATCTTGGTGTGATGCACTCGAGAGAGAGAGGAGAGAGGAGACACAGAGCGAGGATCACACACAAGAACAGTGAGGAGGAGGTGGGTGTGTTAGCATGTGAGAAAGCGACAGCAGGCAAAGGGAGGGAGTCAGTGAGTGGAGAGATATAAAAAAAAACCCTCCAGAAGATAGCAGATAACAGAACACAGTCGTTTATTTTAAACGGAAGCTTGACCATGTTGCTGCAGACCCTCTTCATGCTCTCTGCAACTGTTTTTTTCGGCTATCTGGAAGGTAAGAGGAAAGAGACGGCACTGCTGCTTTGTGATGCTCTGGAGTTTTGCATTAGTGGCATGTCGAAAATTGGCACAAGGAAGAGATCATGGTGGAAGGAATAGAGACATATATCTGTTTGCTGTAATAAGCTTTTGATGCTAATCAGCCATGTGAACTGATGAGAACGAGGCTGCTCTGTGCTATTATGACAGCCACAGGAAAAATCTAGCACATTAGCTTGTTTTTGTTTGCTCTGCATTTCAAATCATTACAATATCTGTAGTGTGGCATAATCCACATCTATAATGAAGGATGCATAAACGTGAATATGTGAAGGTCATTTGTGTCAGCCATATTGAGTCATGCTTAAGCAGCAACAAAACACGTGGATGTACAACACCACCCATGTACTAAATGTATTTATTTTCAGTCTGCATTACAACTATTGATGTTTTTTTGTTTTTTTTTTCATATTTGAAGTACCTTCAGTGATGGGCATATAGACAAAGAATGGCAAAGTTTACGAAACGATTTGTGTCTGAAAGTTTGTTGTTTTTTTTGTAAATTGACAGTAAATGGTATCTCTTTGGCAGGGAAGGGTGTTCAGATGCAGCGGGACGTTCAGTGTTGTATGCAGTACTCGCAGCAGAATGTGCGGACCAAAGACGTTCTGAAGTTTGAGGTGCAGACTGAGGGGCCAGACTGCAGCATAAAAGCCATCATGCAAGTATTTCAGGCATCTTGAAACAATCACATACCTAGAAAATTATGGCTTTTTTTTTAATATGGTACAGTCCTGGTAGGTCATATTTTTATTATGAAATGTAGTATTGTCAGTCAGGAATGCACTCTAGGCTGGATGAAAAATCGTAAAGTGGTTGTTCTTAATGGGCCAATTTTTCTTGTGCTGATTTAAATCTCCATTTTACATAGAAAGAAGTCTAACAAGGAGGGAACTTTGTCTGACTTGTTCTGGCCTTGTATAAATCCGGACAGATTGTACACTAAGAAGGTGGTGAAGTGTGCAGACCCCCGGGACAGGAAAGTGAAGAGATTACTGAAGAAACTGAGGCAGAGAGCCAAAGCCCACAAGTCCATGCAGGTTCTGCCGCAAAGACGTTTGCCTGTCATGTCAAAGGTAAGTCTTTTATTTTTATTTTTATTTGTTTATGCTTATATAGTGTAGAGATCTTGTTTAGAAATGGTTGGTGTGGCTACAGACTTTCATTCCAACCAATCAGGAGCCAGATTTCACTCGTTTAACCAGTTCATTAGTCTCCAATCAACTATCAAGTCTGCATCCAGTGTTCCTTTGCAGATAGGATTGTAGACCCCTGGTATTGTGAATGAAAGGCTGTAACTCCAGACTCTATACCCAGTACTACATAAACGTCCAGTTGTGCAATAAAATTACAATACGAATAACATTAGTGTAGCATAGCATTCAGTGGCGGCTTGTGACCATATTTTGCTGGGACAACAGGACAACATTATCAGTGACATAACCTCAAACAGAACTGAGTTGAGAGGCTATTCCACTTAAATTTTGATATACGCTACAATCTAGTGAATAGTAACACGCAGAGGCTCGACAGTGTACAGTCTTTGAGTAGTTTGTGTTCATTATAACAAGTTTATTTCATATCGCCAGTGAGGCAAACACAGAGGAGCTAATAATACATGTTTTATCTCAATAAAAAATTATACAACTGAGTAGTTGAAGGCTAAAGGCCTTGCTCAAGGGCCCAGCAGTGGCAGCATGGCAGTGTTGGCATTTTAATTCACAAGTACAGTTTCTTATCCACTGAGCTATCACTGCGTTTAAAGAGTTTAATCCTATTTCACTGAAAGACACTCTGCCTACTACTACATTTATACACAAACCTATTTATGGAAAATGAGTTCTCACTATGATTATCAATGTCATCCTCATGTCATGAGGTAAAAGTTGCTCACAGCTGCACTTAGCTGACCCTAATAATTCAGTTCTGCTTTGCTCACTATATTTCTGATTAATGTTTGTTTATTAGGCCATTTAATTTAAACATTTTAAATCTGTCTGCTGATTAGACACATGTCTGTTTCACTACAACACTCATGCTATAAGAGTGCACTTGACTCAGTGTTAGCTGTCATCAGGCAGACAGACAGTTATTAGCACTGTGTTTGTTAAAGTGATTCTTACCCAGGGTATTTGTGCTGGAACATAGCCAATTAGACTAAATAAAAAATATTTCATTGTCATTTTGGTAAAAATATGTGTATGTTTATGCATGTCTCAAAGCATATTCTTGCCATGCTGTACAGAATTTAGCCACAGCGCTGTAGAGTCCCCAGTTCAATCCTGATCTCAATTAACTTTCGGTGTGGAGCTCAAGTTCTCTAATGTCAGCATTTGAGTTCTCTGTTGTTCTCCTACCTCTCAGAAACATGCCAGTAGGTAGATTGGCAAGGTACATTGCCTTAAGGCAGAATGAGTGTATGAATGTGCATGTGTACTTGCTGTATTCCCAGGAGAGGCTCCAGATTAACCACAGCTCTGACCAAGTCATCACCGAAAGTGACCGGACCACGATGACCCACTAGGCTCATACAAATATAAAGGCTGCACAAATATAGAAAATGTAACACATTTCAGTCAATCAGTCGTTTTTAGTTGGATTCATATGAACAAATGGATGAAGTTTATTGGTTAGAATATGGAACTTGAGGAACCAGGTTTTTTTCTGATGAAAGGAAAATGGTGCTTTAAATAACTGTGGTGTCAGAAATACAGGTGAGATTTTATTAGATTTCAAACAAATATCCAAATTGCTAGGCAGGACAGGTCAGATGACAGGCTGTGGTCAGTCAAGGAATAAACAGAGTAACGAGAGCTAGCAAAAGACAAAATCCTAAAGCAAAGTAAAAGTTAATACTCAGTCTGGATAGTGTCACATTAAGCAGAACAGAGTGTACGCTTCACAACATGAAAGTGATAACAAAATACTTTAAAGCGTGGTAGTGGATCCAGTAGGGCTGTTTTTCTGGGGGTCTTTACAAAGGGGTATACAGTGACTGGAATTAATGCATGATAAATCCAACTTATTGATGATTATTATTACTGTTTCTTTTGTCTCCATCAGGTCCAGTAATTACTGGAGAGAATCTGACTAACCACTTTAGCCTTTTCATCTGTCACTGTCTTCATGAACGTATGTAGATCACTGATTTTCAATACAGAACATGCAGTATGCTGTCCCTGTAAGATATGTAATATTTTAGATCTCTTTCGAAACTGACTGTTAATCTATATATGCCAAAGCATTATTTTTAACTCTGTACTTCAAGCTTGTTCATTCTCTATATACATTATACGTGTATCTTATAAGCTATACAAGCTGTTATATAGAGTTAAAGTGACATGACTGTTCCTGGCTCAAAAATAGTGTGAATACATATTCTATTATGTTTGGTAATGCAATCAATTTTTATATACACACACACACATATATATATATATATATATATATATATAGATATATATATATATATACAGAAATATTGAAAAATGCTGTGTACATCATTTTGTTATTATTTTGAAAAAAAGAAAGATGGAGTTTTTTTTGTTTTTCCAAAAGGACAAATTAAGCACACAGAGATGTTTCTAACAAATTTTTAAACAGAGCGTTGCCGCTGTAGTTGTTTTACATTGGAAGGAAATAAAAAGACCTCTGAGGAATACTTTTACTAAAAGTGTAGCATTAGTCAGGATTTGCTGAAACAGTGGATTGCTGAAACAAGTCTGATTATTAACATAAAATAGGTAAAAGTGCAGTACTGTGATGTTTCTGGGAGCAGTAACTAAACTAGCTGGACACCGACACAACCTCATGACTAAGACAAACACATTATGCAAAATAAGAACTAATCTGGCATATGGTCAGAAATTTTGGTTTCTGCAACTGGCTAAAAACCTGATAACAACTATTCAAGTTGTCAAAAGAGAACCAGTTTCCTAATTCACACCTGATGTTGTCTAGTGAATGACTTTCTAGTCGGTACTCCTTGTAATTACTTGTGGACTAAATGTGGACGCAGTGCATTAAATACAGAGGAACAAACTCATCACACTCTACTGTTCATGGGTCGTTTTTTTAATCATTAATGCTACACTGCTACATTTTTCTGACACAAAAAAAAGAAAACTGAAAAGTTCAGTTCATAACATTTTGTTTTATTTTTAACATTTGTTATAACAGAATATCCATCTATTAACCATCAGCATGCAAGTTACATGTACAAGGCCACAAAAAAACCTCCTGAAGTTTGAAATGGATTTTTAAAAAAATATTTTCCCTAAATAATTCAGATTGATTATTAATATATTCTCCTTTAGACTGTCAAAAAAAGCAGGTACAAGCTGAAGTTCAGCTTCTCAAATGATTCTGATCAATTCCAAAAGATCTAAATTCTGTCTGTCTTTTAATAATTGTATGATATTGTATTTCCACACATTTGCAATTAAAAGTATTTTAAAAGTCTAAAAATGTCTGAGACATGAAATGGACAATCTAAATGAAGTACAAAAATTGACAGTTTAATGGTGAACAGATGATTTAATGAACTAATAACCACCATAATATTAAAAAGTCAATTGATATCACAGCGCTGTTGAATTCTTGATTCTGATTGGTCAGAAGTTGTTGATTTAATTTTATAACATTTATCAGATATCATGGTTTACATTTGTTTGTTTGATTTTGTTTGTTTTGTTTTTGCCTTGTTTTCTGTTGTGGGCACGAATGCAAATGTCATGTTTTTGTTACGCTCAAAGCAAACCAACAAAACCGGCCAGATACGTGAGAAAGTTAGTGTCTGACTGCTTAAGGAACTGAATCTAGGAACACTGTGTATTTTGTAATGTGTTTAGGCATGATGCAAAGATCACAGAATTAAAAGTGTTTGTCATTAAAATGAAGATCAAGGGAACATTAATTAGGACTGAAACTAGCTAGGACTCACTTACAGCTGGAATGAAACAGCAGCTGTTGCAGTCTCAATAATTTCAATAGTGTAATTGTGACAAATGCTCAAGAGTGGAAAGTAAACAACACCATTGTACAATACAAACACACACGTACACACACATGCACACACATGTCACCCTGGATAAGGGCACCTGCCAAATGCCAGAAATACACACACACACACACACACACACACGTCCACATACATGCTGCTCTGGATAAGGGCGTCTGCCAAATGGCAGAAATACACACACACACACACACACACACACACAGCTTTCTGTCTGTCTGTTTGTTATGTTTCTTATGCTTTATATCAACATATCATTCTGAAAAACAGTCATTATTATTTTAGAAAGAGAAACAGAAATGTTTCTTGGGTGTTCACAATGACTCATGGTTTTTACAAAATTCTACAGGTTTTCCATCACCTAGCTCCATATTTCTTTACACTTTATATAAAGTAGTTGTAGTTATGATAAGTAACTACCACTACCTCAGCTTTTCTATAATAACGCTTCAGTTACAGGGGATTGTACAGCCTATGCTGCATATAATCCAAGCCTAGTATAAATGGATTAGAGTATGTTCTGTTAAAAAAAAAAAAACTTTAATTGCTAATATACTTCATTTTTCTATAAAAAGACATTTATTAGCACTTTTAATAAAACGAGCCTGCTAAAGAATAAAAGGAGTCATTGCTTTTTATCAGTCAGAGGTAATGCTGTTTTCCACTTGAGAAAGTCTTCAGGATAGACACCTTTCTTTACTTAAAGAGAAAGTAAGAATCCATTGTTTATTGCTGTTGTAATATTAGCGATAACGCAATCTAATTTGTCTTGCAGATGTTTCACAGGATTACAAAAATGCTAGCTGTAGTTCATTATTTTAATTTTGTAAAATTATAATCAGTGGCAAAATTGTTGTGGTATAAAAGGAAGAAAACATTACAAGTTGTGTTGCTCTAATAAAGTGATAAAAACAGATAAGATTTATTAGGCCTCACAATCAGCTCAATCACACGGTTCCCCTTTACACAAACCCACACACACTCACTCTCTTTATCTCCAGGGATTACGCTGAATGTTTCTGATACATCCACATCAGCATTTCAGTTTTTGAAATATTGCTTTTGACAAAACACAAAATATGACACTTAATTGATCATATTACTGAACTAAAATGTCAAGAATGAGCAAAATGATCAAACCCATACCTTGTTTTTGACTTTCCACACTTGACATTATGGATACTAAACTAAAATTCCAGTCATTCCCCATAAAATTATATGAATTGTACAATAACTAAGTCACTAAATTGGCATGAATTAGTTTTCTGTCTGCTGTCAGACAGCTTTGAGCTAGATTTATTAGCTCATTTATTAGCTAATATTTATAGATGTATTACATTTCACAATGTTGTTTTATCCAGATAACTTGTTTTACAATAATTAACCAAATACAATTGATCCAAATATATATATATATATATATATATATATATATATATATATATATATATATATATATATATATCATTAAGAGAGATCACATTCATGACCCACAGTCCTTTGGGCTTTTAAAATCTGTAAAATCTTGTAAAAGCTTAAAATACTTTACCCATAAACTGTGTGGCTTTTTTTTTCCTGAGCTTTTTTTTTTTACTGAAATATGTAGAATAAAGCCTCCAATTATATATAGGATCTATATATCTATATCTATATATGTAATTTATTTTAGTTTTGTGAATTATTTCTTTTTTATTCTTATAAAAGGTGACAGTCTTGTCCTACTTTGTGGGGGAGTATAAATACCAAAAAATATTTCATTTCATATTTAAGCACTTGGGAAAGTTTACAATTAAAATTAATTAATTTTGTAGTTGAAAAGTAAAACAAAACCATAAACAGGCAACTTAACCTGCCTGTAGTCTATCATAACTCCTAATCTAACAGGTGAACTAAAAAAAATCAATGAAATTCTGCTGAATGTGTGCAAATATTATTTCCACAAGTATTTCATTGTCAGCTTAACGGCTTTTTAATGTTCTTGGTTCTAATTAAACGTTTTTGTCTTGATGTATTTGTGATTTCTGTTACTGAAATGCGCTCTTGCTTAAACTTGATGCTTAAAACACCACCACTGTACCTTTCTAGATGCTGTCTATGCTATCGGTTATTACATTGTTGTTTCACTGTTCCGATGTTTGAGACAGTCATCCTCCTGGCAGATGAGTTGGTAAGGTTTTTCATTGACCTCAATCACAGAGCTGCTGATCCCAGCATCCAGGTTCTGCAGTTCCTCTCGTGACAGATGTTCCACAATGCCAGCTCCTAACGAGTCTCCCAGCACATTGGTGGTGGTTCTGAGGCGATCCCTGTAACACAGGTTATAGACATCTAGACATCTTTGTAATAAACTTTGATTTGTTTAAGATAAGGCGTGGAAGCTGTTCTGAAGAAGAACGTCTGAAAGTGGCTAAAAACACGGTAATTCTCCAGCCATGGATGGTATGGTGACTGCTGTCCTAGCTATTAGAACATTTAGTGTATTCTCTTACATTGTGCCTGCATTATGTATCAGTAACCTTTTGTAAGAGTGCTCTCTGCTGGAGATGTGACAATTGTGACATTTAGTCAAGACTTACAGGAACCAATCCACAGCAATGATGAGTGTTATGTCCTCGGTGGGCAGTCCCACGGATGTCAATACAATCACCATGGTAACCAGACCAGCTTGAGGAATGGCTGCTGCTCCGATGCTGGCAGCAGTCGCTGTGATACTGGAAATTTACATATTAACAGTAAGAAATGTGTCCTGAGATGAATGTAATGGATGAAGTAGGAAACTAAAATTCAGTATATGAAATGAGGAACAGATCTAGATAGACTGTGCATTGTAGTTTATAGTTTTGGGCAGATATTTAGCTATAAGCACAACAGCAAAAACACTATGGATTAAAATGATTGTGTATTGGCATTTTTAATGCCTTTGGTATTGTTACCTGATGGTGAGGATTTGACCGAAGTTCAGGTCCATGTCATTAACTTGGGCTATGAAAATGGCAGCCACTGCTTCATACAGAGCTGTACCATCCATATTTATGGTGGCACCCACTGGCAAAACAAGGCGTGTTACACGTTTGTCCACGTGGTTGTTCTCCTCTAAGCATCGGAATGTGATAGGAAGGGTGGCAGAACTGCAAAAAATAAAAAATAATAAACCATTTAAAAATACTCAAAATGTTTAAAAGTCCCACAATTGGTAGACCATCTTTGCCACTTGGTTACTGCTCAGAGAAAGGAAAGAGTTTCTGAATAACTGACATTAAGGCAACAAAAATAGAACATTCATTTTATTATGGAAGATGATAGCCTCTTGTCCTGTCTATTTCATGTGTTAGAGAAAATATCTAAGCACTTGGAAAAGTTTAATCAAAATCCATTACATTTGTAGTTGCAAAAAAAAACCCTAATTTGGAAGCTGGAAAATCACTTACTGGCTGGAAAAGATGGTCTATCAGCATGACCAGCTTGACCTGTGTTTTGGAAGCTGGTCAGTTCAAGCTAGATATTTCAGCAGTTATTATTATTTCCCTTTATATTTTATATTAGCGTTTCACTATTATGTACTTCATAAACACTATGCTAAAAATCTAAACAATAAAATATCCTATATTCTCTATAAATATAGAGCTGCATGTTATTAAGGTACCTTGAGGATGTTCCAAAGGCTGTAATTAAGGCCTGAAGCAGACCAGAGATGAAAGTGTAGGGGTTCTTCCGTGTCCCCAAATAGTAGAGTAGAGGCAGAGCAATGAGGCTGTGGACCAGCAGACCGATGATGACACACAGCATGTACATTCCCAGCTGTCCTCCAACCTGTAATAGGTCTTTCATTTCAACAATTTTCCCAGCAATTAGAAAGAGAATCCCAAGAGGAGCATACCTGAGAGAGAGAAAATCTGAATGTAAGGAAAGTCCGTGCCAAGACAATTATTACTCATTAAGGCATAACTTACATACAGACATACACTATATTGCCAAAATATTCGCTCACCTGCCTTGACTCGCATATGAACTTAAGTGACATCCCATTCCTAATCCATAGGGTTCAATATGATTTCGTTCCACCCTTTGCAGCTATAACAGCTTCAACTCTTCTGGGAAGGCTGTCCACAAGGTTTAGGAGTGTGTTTATGGGAATTTTTGACCATTCTTCCAGAAGCGCATTTGTGAGGTCACACACTGATGTTGGACGAGAAGGCCTGGCTCTCAGTCTCCGCTCTAATTCATCCCAAAGGTGTTCTATCGGGCTGAGGTCAGGACTCTGTGCAGGCCAGTCAAGTTCATCCACACCAGACTCTGTCATCCATGTCTTTATGGACCTTGCTTTGTGCACTGGTGCACAGTCATGTTGGAAGAGGAAGGGGCCAGCTCCAAACTGTTCCCACAAAGTTGGGAGCATGGAATTGTCCAAAATGTCTTGGTATGCTGAAGCATTCAGAGTTCCTTTCACTGGAACTAAGGGGCCAAGCCCAGCTCCTGAAAAACAACCCCACACCATAATCCCCCCTCCACCAAACTTTACACTTTGCACAATGCAGTCAGACAAGTACCGTTCTCCTGGCAACCGCCAAACCCAGACTTGTCCATCAGATTGCCAGATGGAGAAGCGCGATTCGTCACTCCAGAGAACGCGTCTCCAGTGCTCTAGAGTCCAGTGGCGGCGTGCTTTTCACCTCAGCATCCGATGCTTTGCATTGCACTTGGTGATGTATGGCTTGGATGCAGCTGCTCGGCCATGGAAACCCATTCCATGAAGCTCTCTGCGCACTGTTCTTGAGCTAATCTGAAGGCCACATGAAGTTTGGAGGTCTGTAGCGATTGACTCTGCAGAAAGTTGGCGACCTCTTCGCACTATGCGCCTCAGCATCCGCTGACCCCGCTCCGTCAGTTTACGTGGCCTACCACTTCGTGGCTGAGTTGCTGTCGTTCCCAAACACTTCCACGTTCTTATAATACAGCTGACAGTTGACTGTGGAATATTTAGGAGCGAGGAAATTTCATGACTGGATTTGTTGCACAGGTGGCATCCTATCACAGTTCCACGCTGGAATTCACTGAGCTCCTGAGAGCGACCCATTCTTTCACAAATGTTTGTAAAAACAGTCTGCATGCCTAGGTGCTTGATTTTATACACCTGTGGCCATGGAAGTGATTGGAACACCTGATTCTGATTATTTGGATGGGTGAGCGAATACTTTTGGCAATATAGTGTACATCATTTTATTTGTGTGTGTGTGTGTGTGTGTGTGTAAAAATCTATCCCTAAAACTATTTGCTGTTCCTTGGTGAAGTGAGACTTTAACACGCACACACACACACACACACACAGCGGGAAAAAAAAAGACATTTCCATTGCTTTGATATGTGTGCACTCACACACTTTATCCTCTTTCAACACACCTTAATTTGGTAACTGACTAATAGCGATGACTAAAACAAGTTCTGCGGGTACATGAGCTAAAGAAAGACGGAACTGATAAAACGGATCCACACAGAATGATTAAATTACAGAACGCTGGCTTACCACATAATGATTGCTACTAAGCGCATTATGGCGTCATTGAGGCAGTCAAAGAAATTCTTCAGCGGTTGGCCCTGCTGCTTCATATTCCCAATCACAATGCCGAAGAACATGGAGAACACCACCAGACCTAGAGCATTCACTCCATTAGAGGAACCCGGGACTGGAATCATCTCCTCCACTGTCTCCTGGATGGTCTGCAGGACTGTGCTGTTATTTCCCATTTGGCTGAAATCAGTAGTATTAGTAACAACAGCACTTCCATTCACCAGCACAGTGATGTTTTTTGTCGAAATGGTTTTCTTGTAAAGTGTTTTGTACTGGAAGAGATAAATAAAGATATAGTTTTAAGGTAAAGTCAAACTAGATGCTGCCACATTGTAAAGAAGCATCCTACAGTATATAATATATAAGAACTGTTTATATACCTGTTTAAAGCAGGCTTCCATTAAATTAGAAGGGAACATATTTCTGTAAGAAAAAAAACATGCTTGCATAATGTCATAATAAATCTGTAAACAACATACCGCAAAGATGAATGTGTCTCTCGTTACCTAATTAGATCAAGAAATGCATCAGCAGCTGTAACCGACTCCATCCTGTCACTATCAGACATTGGGGTGTCTCTTTTGCCTTTTCCAGGTCTTATGGCAGTCACCAAGACAATACCAATGAACACAGCAATAAAAGTTGTCATGACATAATAAACGATAGCCCAAACTCCCATCTTTCCGGTGGCTTTACTATCCAAGTATGAAACACCTGATAAAATTAAAAAGAAAAATTTCTCACAGAATTTGTGATTGTAATATAACAGAAGCAACAGGTTCTCATAGTAAACCAATCCAGTCTAACTTGGATGATCTTCTTTTGACATATCATGATATTTATTAGAATCCTACACTAGTATATGGCCAAAAGTATATGGACAGTTACACTTATATGTGATTTTTAAGCATCCTATTTCAGATGTAGTCCTCCTTTGCTGTTATAATAATCTCAAATCTTCTGGGAATGCTTTATGCTGATTCTTATTCGTGGCTATGGGGATTTGGGCATTTAGACACAAGAGCCTTGCTGTGGTTGGACAGGTAGTGGTGTTCATCCAGTATGTCCAAATGGTCTTCAGTGGGGTTTGAGGTTAAGGCTCTGTGCAGGCCACTCAAGTTCTTCCACATCAATCCTGAGAAGCCATGTCTTCATGAACCATGCTTTGTGCATGTATTGATGCTGGAACAGGTTTGGGACTCTTAGTTCTAGTTCAAGACATTCTAGACAACTGTGTCTTTCCAACGTAATGGCAACAGTTTAGGAAAAACCAACATAAGGATGTGATAATCAAGTGTCTATATATTTTTGGCCATATAATGTAGTTTTTACTTAATTTTAGCCTTGTACCTGTAACAAGACTGGATACAATGAGTGGGAGGACCATCATCTGTAACATCCTCATCAGTATCTCCCCAGGGAAGGATAAATACTTTATTTCTCTCGCTGATAGGTTATGTGGTCGCACAGCAAATCCCAAAATGACTCCTGAACAATAAAGAATAAGTCTTAAGAATAAGTCTCAAGCAGCCACTTGATATTTATTGCTCAGTAGCTTTCTAAAACACTAGTATATACTTTATGTGTAACTGTGTGTTCTTTTCAAAAAATAGCGTAGAAATAATACTGTTTTGGTAAACGTTACCTACTACAACTGCTCCTACAGTGAGGAGCACAAAAGAGTTGCGATGCAGGAATGTCTTGATGGCATTTCGGTTGATGGAGCACATCCTGACTTGGGGTCCAGACACTTGTTTTTTAATGGCTCTGTGCAACCAGTGAAGGTCCTTCTCAGGTTGATGGGGTTTCTCAGAGTCTTCGTCAAGAAAGAGGCTGTTGCTGTTTGGCGGCTTCTCATTTATAATCAGCTCAAAGACTTGGTCAAGAAGGCAGGTTTCATGAGAAACTGTTCAAAAATAAAGGCAAAAGATACAGAAGAACTTTAGAGAGTTTTGTCCTTTTTGATGAATCGCTCAAGAACACACCCGGTGCAGATATACTTTTAGCATTTTCTGCACAGTAATACTTAAATGCATTTTGCACATGCTTTTGTTTTACCGGTTTTCTTTTCATTAGCATGACTACAACAAAAAAGTTTGTTATTAAGCAAATATGTTCCCCTCCAAGGCATTTTTGAATAATTACTCCAAGGTTTCAGTCACATTCTGTTACATTCTTTTAAAATGCACTGCACATAAATAAAACAATTATTAAAACTATTCTCAAACATGACAAAACATGCTCACATTGAACTACAAATCATCTTGTGTCATGTTCAACCCAATTCCTATGACAGCATTTCTACATAAGTCTGTTAGCCCATTTGGGGAGACTTATAAATCCTAACCTTGTGCAGTTCTAACACTTAGGAGGGGTTCTTTATGTTTCAGCTGGTGCTGTAGTCCGGACCACCATTGTCAAGTCCAAGACCGGGACTAGATAAGAGTCATCAACACTGTGGTTAAGACTGAGTAAAAATTTCTTTTCAAGGCCAAGCATTTACTTTCATTTCATAGAAGCAAGACCAAGCTTGCAAACTGTCTTGAGAAACACCCAGAGTCCTGCAGCATCATGCTGTACAATAGAGTTAAGCACATAATTGAGATACTACTAGTAGTTTTTATGGGAGAATGCCTGGGATTAATACATGTTCAAGTACAAATACATAAATAAATCCAAGACAAGTTAATATCTATACAGATAACATCTTAAAACCAGACTCGAGTACAAGGAGAGACTTAAGTCCTACAGCCTGGGCATCAGAGGTTTTATTAGAGGTAATAAAGAGGTAATTTCCAGGAGAGATGAGTTCTGCAGCATCTGGATCATAGAAATGTGCCTTACATTAGTTCATTAAACCCTTAACAGTATTTTTCAGAACTATTACCTCTGACACAAAACTCATCTCAGGAAACCTGAAGGATGGCTTCATTTAAGTATTTAACTTCCATGTGATAAGAATTTTTTGCATTTTGTCTTTCAATATAATAAATGTTCTGCTTTTTTCTGCCCAGTCTAAGTACAAGAGATTGTCGAATATCTTGTGCAGCTGGTTATATCACACTAAAGACTATGACAGTAGTGTCTATAGTAAAGTATATCTAATTCACAAGGACTGTTGGTGGACTGTCTACATCATCTAAGACTACATTTTAAGCATCTAAAGGTGATATGGTGACACTTACGGAGATATGTATGTGATATTTATGTTACGAGTGTCCATAGTCCTTTGTAATAGTCAGTAAGTTTTGTGTCAGTGCAGAGGAATTTGCATTTTACCTTAAAGGAAAAAATTAACAGGCTCGTGAGGGGATGACTGACATTACTGCTATCATGTAATAAGAGGAACCAAACAACTCATAACTAACTTCCTTTGCAGATATTACACAACATTAAATCTAATGATAAACTGATAAAATATACAACAGGTTGTTTGTTAATTAATAAAAATATAATTGTTGGCAAACCACTGAGGTAGAAGGCAATAAACATCAGGACTATTAAAGAAAGACATTCAGCTTTGTAATCAGGTTCTAATCAGTGTTGGGTCACATCATACCACCATTCTTTTGATTATTTTTCTAGAAGAGTTTTATTTCATATACAAATGACTGGACAGCACAGAGAGTTTCTGGGAAAAGAAGTGGATTATTTGTTATTATCTGTCTTGCACACTACAAAATTCTGTCCAGCTGTGTCATGGATTTTAGATGCTTAAAAGGTTGTGTAAACTTCTAGAAGCAGATGTGGGTTTTTTTATGCTCTGCACATTTCAACACAGAATGTGAAAGAAGAGCTCTTACACTCTAACACAAGCCTATATAATGATCTAGGTTACAGCAATGGAATAGTGGTACAGAGGGCTTTAGGCCAAAACTGAATGCTTTGAGAATTTGCCATGATACACAACCAGTTCATGTTTTAGTAAATCTGTCATTTTTACTTCACCATGATATGTAGCTTGTCTTACACCAGTACCCAAGGATGTTATTCAACTTGTTACATCCTGTTTTTGGCAACTCTGAATGCGTGTCTGAGATGTACCTCTGTCCACGTACATTTGTTTTCAGGACAGCATGTTTTTTCATTCCCTCTGTTTTTTTGTTTTTTGAATTAGAAGAATGTACTGTTGTGTGTTTATGCTCTGGATTCTGTTTTCTTTCAATACCTTTTCCTTCAATTTCTCATGAGCATGGAAGATTATACTGTCCGTATAACCCTCTTTGGCTAAAACTCAGTAGCCAGAGGTCTGGTTTTTGAAGCAGGTCAAGACTTGGTTTGACCAGGTGATGATTATTCAGGCTGGATGGAGAGTTCTGTGTACCCTACTGAAATTATTACAACACTCTTTAGTTATAAAAACCACATTTACTCCAGGATCTGTAAATATCAAGACAGGATGTTTTTTAAACAATGGAAAAATATTTTTAGGTTCCTCTGAGGCATTATACAGCTCTGGTTTTTCATTTCATCCAAGCAGTTCTCAGATCTAATCACTTCCTGCCCACGATCAGTGGATCAAGTGTTCACTAGCTTCTTCCCTTAAATGAATGATTACTGTGTTCTTAACTTAGTTTCCTTAACTTAATTTAGTTTGTTTAGCTTCCTTATCCTTCCTAAGCTGGGATATGCGGAGAAAGAATTTCACTGTCCTTTGATGTATATGTGACAAATAAACATTTTTAATTCTGTCTATATATACCTCCCAGGTTAGTTGACTCTCTTGGTTGGATTTTGTCTTAATCTCAATTTAGTTTGCTTGTGAATTATGCAATATTTTGAAAAACTGCATTATTCAAATTGCCTTTTTTTAAAAAAAATTTCTTTAATCATACTTAACATTATGCTCACTAACTCCTCTTGTACTGTACCTCATGCTCAATACAGAGGGCTTAGTATCTATACATAATCAAGTACCGATTATAAAGTTCACCTTTATGCCATCAGGAAGTTGAGCATGTGGTATTTAGAGCAAGATTGACATCCAGTCAGTGTATAAATCAGTGCTTGTTGAACTAAAGCTGTTGCATCATCATATGGAGCTCTTATCTAGCCTGAATTTATATATTTGTATTTTTATAGCACTACTTCACACACTTTCCACTAAGAGGAGGATCATCATGATCAATTAAAACAACAGCAATCTCTTTAAAAAAAATAATAAAACCACAGAATTTATGATTTTGTTGTCACTTATTCCCAGTTATTCCACTAGAGGAGAGATTTTCTAGTAGTTAGTAAATTCTGTTTCATTATGGTGGACTACAAACTGGCTGCACAGTTCATACTGAAGTCATTAAAGCTATCAGACAAACTGAACTGCTAAGTGCTGGTATATCAGAGATAGTGTGGTATATCAGGTGTGGTATATCAGAGATACTTCTTCAATCATGTTTTAAAGATTATAAAATATAAGTTAGTTAAAAAAACCCAATATTACATGTAATAATGATCATATAATATTATAAGGTAACTCAGAAATAACAAAAATAAAATAAAAATAAAATACAATAGTGAAACCCACAAATCCACAAATAAGTCCTATGCTTAAATCTTTAGTTTTAGATGCCTTATATTAAATTAAATACAACCCAGAACAAACCAGCTTTACCATGTCCACTTACCGCTCATGATTTTAGTTGCTGTTACTCGCCGTCTATGAAATAATAGAAATAAAATGAATTTGTAGAAGAGTTTTCTCAGAAATCTGAGCTTAGGACTGGTGGCACGCTGCTACACACATGTGCCGATAAACATGAAACAGTCGGTCATCCCCCCAGACCTGACTATCAGAAGGTCCTTTCTCCCTCCCCGTGACCACATGCTGGGCAACACTGAGTAAAGGTTGCCCTTTAGCATTGGCCGAAAATAACAAACACCTATAATAGTAAATATATACGTAGTAAACTACAAACCAGTAAAAAAAGCAGTTTGTATCACTGCCCTGGTCCCAGTGCTGGATATATGCAGTAGGGATGTAACCCAATACAAATGCTTTATTCGGAGGGAACAAATAATGCATGTCTAAAGAGATACAAATATAGATTTGATCAGGAAACACAGTATTCTTTATTTTACAAAGGTTCACAGGATCATGTCTGTGATCTGATCCTTTGGGATGTGACAAAAGGCGAGATCCAGCAGTCAGATTGAGGACCACATTCATTAACACGTGTCCGGTAGCTGAATTTGACGCCATTTTTGACCTCAAGGTGTTCAAGGTGAAAAAAGTGGGGAAAAAAACATCCTTCCATCCATCCATCCATCCGTCCATCCATCCATCCATCCATCCATCCATTCATCCACCTTTATACTTTACCATGTATCCTACACAAGGTCGCAGGAAACCTGAGGGGGCACAAGGTAGGGGACAGTCTGGATGGGGTGCCAACCCATGAGAGGGCACAATCACACACACTCACACACCACAGTTAATTTAGAAATGCCAGTCAGTCTACAACACACTTCTTTGGACTAGGGAAGGAAACTGGAGTACCCAAAGGAAACTGGGGAGAAACAGGGAGAACCAGGGAGAACATGCACTCGACACAGGACCTTCATTCCGGGGGTTTGTGCCTCCCTCCATACATCTCATACATGTGCGAAGAAGTTATATGGCATTTTATGGTTGCTGTTATGATATGGACAAAGTAGTAATTTTGACAACTGTAGTAATTTTGTGACCCTGCTTACAGACGGTTGTAACTACTGCCACCTAGTGGCCATTTGCACTGTACCGTGAGTGGCTTTTAATTTTATGTAACTGGACAATTTTACATACTTTATTCTGTTGCAACCACTTCCTTCATTTTTTTTTTCATCTACATGTGCACAGAGAATTGCACAAGCCCAGCCTGAAGAAGAAGGCAGCAACTAAAGCAAACTTCAGTCATGACAGAATCACATAATCAGTCTTTGGCTGCTTAGACATTGTTAATTTCCCCTAAATTGTTTAGATTTGATGATTTGGCATGTTAGAGACTTGAAAATGCATATTCTTTTTGGAATGGCTACCAAATATACGTACAAGCCTACCAGCTATGTGTCTTTTCCTAATGTCCATTGTTTGCTGTTCCACGTGTAACTACGTGTTTCTGCATGTCATGTGTTCATGAGAAACATAATTGTTTTTGTTTTAAACTACTCAATAAAATCAGGTTAGGTCTTCTCCTGTGTGGTCTAATGACTAATAACTAATAACTGTTGTATTAATTGTAGTACAAATTTATTTGCAGCTTATATGACACGGTAGCATGTGTGTGGTTTCTGCATGTTGCTATATCATATAACAAGGTATGAGGCAACTTCAGTCACTTTCTGTAAAATGCAAACAAAATCCAGGCCAACATGAACATTTTAGTGTAGTATGTCATAAAAAAGTAGGACTTACCCAACTGAACTGATTCACACTCAGTCGTCAGCCTGCTGTAAAAAGTAAGAAGCTATACAAACTTCGCCGTATCTTCCTGCAGCCTGAGGTGAAACTGCTAGAAAAAAAAAAAAGCCAATGAAAGCTCAATGAAAAAGCATTTGCCTCTTCCTGATTTCTTCTATACGAGGCAAGATGGCTTAGTGGTTCACCTGTGTACCTCAGTGTTTGCTGTGTACCTCAGGGGTTGTTGGGGTCTGATTCCTGCCCCTTCCCTGTGTGTGTGTGGAGTTTATGCTCTCCCCATGTTAAAGGGTTTCCTCTGGGCACTCTGGTTTCCTCCTCCAGTCCAATGTCATGTGTTGTAGGCTGGTGGCATCTATAAACTGTAGTGTCTGAGATGCCCTGTAATGGGGAGCCATTCTCTTGAACCAGAAGGATGGATTTCTTCTGTTTTTGTTATTTTCCTTTTTTTTCCCTCAGATTTTCAAACAATCAGATTTGTTCAGGTTTGTTTTAAATAAGACAAACCTGAATAAACATATAAAAATGGTTATTTTAACTACCGAAAAAAAGAAGTTAATGAAAACCAACTTGTCCTCTGTAAAAAAAAAAAAAAAAGTAACTGTCTCCTTAGTTAGTTTAACTATTAAAAAAATAAAATAAATGATTGGGTTTAACTAGACTTAATTAGACCCAGACGTGATTTCTGCCAGCCGTGATGGAATTTATACATCACTTGAATAGTATTGTGACATAGGTGAAAGTTCTGAACCAGCAGCACACATGTATCAGTCTGGAAAAGGTTACAAAGCCGTTTCTACGGCTCTGCGTCTTCAGTGAACCACACCGAGAGACATTACCTACAAATCTGAAATAAATGGAACTTGATTAGGTAATTAATCTATATGAACATCCAAGTAACTGTGGGCCTCATTTCATCACATATCATCTCAGATTTCATGATTCCATGATTAGAAGAAAGATTGGGCTCATTTGCCAAGAAAAACACCTCCAAGACTTTTGGGATAGTGTTCTGTGGAACTGAAAGTGGAATTTTTTTGTGGCTTCTGTTACATCTGGGGTACAGCTTACACAGCATTCCAAAATAACAACATCATACTGACCGTCAGAGTGGTGTGAATGTGATAATGTGGGAATGTGGTGCTGCTTCAGAGAAAGCATGAAATCTGCTCTGCAACAGGAAATGCTGATGGAGAACGTGTGCTCATCAGTCTGATCTGTAACTGAAGCACAACTCTGACCTGAACCCAGGTAAGATCCTGTGGCAGGACGTTAAGGATTTGGTTGCAGTTGATGATGATATACACAGTACAGCCAGTTAATTGATAAATAAATGCATAATTTAAAGATATTGTTGTTCGAGTTCTCCTTGTCAGAATGGATCTTGTGACAAATATACAAAAATAGCAGAAATCTGGAGAGGGTCTACTGGACATAGACTACAGCGATTTTTAAGAAAGCAATTTCTCTTTAGTATTAGCTTAGCATCATTTAGCATGGTCAACATGTCAAGCTGTAAAGATCTTTACAATATTTAAAATTGTCACCGGACATCTGATCAGTCCCAGCTGTTCATAATCAGGTGAATGACCCAGACCCTGAAAGCTCTTTATGGGGTCATTCTCCAACTTTTTACAACTGATGTTACTGTGTTTTCCTCTGTCTAGATGTCTAGATATGAGGATCTGATTTCTTACTTTCGATTCTGATTGTGTCTCTGCCTAGTTTAGACTTCCAGAATCTCTGCATGCTCTGGACTTTGATTATTTCTTTGTCCTTGTTTGTTTGGCTTGGCCTCAGCTCTGGGGGCTTTCCAATCAAAACTAAAAAATTTTGCTGTGTTTGAGTTTTTTGCTTGAATTATATTCCAGTGGCAGAGATTTTTGCAATAGTCACATGCCCAGACAAGCACACATCACACACAACCCTGTCAAAATCTGCTGAAAGATATTCTGGAGAGAGTAGCAAGAAGCAACTGTGCAGACTGACATGTCTTTGCTAGCCTTATATCTCTACGTCCCCTAAAGGGAAGTTCACAGACGCTGTATCAATTTTTAGTCCTTATTATCACCTTTTCTTCACATATCCAGGCTGAGGAAGTTATGCTCATCCATTATGATTGTCTGAGTAACACATGTGTGCTGAAGACAGCATGACCTTAAGTGGCTAGCTTTTTTTTTTATTATTTTCTCCTTTCAAACTCATCCACCAAATTGTCCAAGCAGTTTGCAGTGACCAGAAGTCACTGCACGTCTTTTAATAAACTCCCTCCATAAAATCTATCACAACCAGAAAAGAGACACAGATGATTGTGAACCTGTACAAGACAGCTAGAAGTTTGTTTGTTTATTTATTTTTTTTCAGTAAGTGTATTTAAAGGTTTATAAAAGTTTATAATCATAACATCTGGAATAGCAGGAAATACACCAGTATCATTTGTGTTTTATACTTTTTATTTTAGTGACTAAGTAATTTTTTTTAATTTTTTTTTTTTTACAAATTTTTTTATTTTTATTTTTGTTCCTTCAACATTCTTGAAAGGCAATTCTTTCCAGTCCACTGATTTTATTGGTCAAGCAGAGCTCCAGTAGCACCTATATTTCCTGTAACCACACCGGAGTGTTTCACTGTGCATCACTCTACTCTTTTGTGTTCATCATATTAATTTACACCACTCACACTGTGAACTCGTGCCACAGGCAGATCATAACTGTGTCAATATACAGGATAATCATGCTCCTGCTTATGCAATATTGCTAAAATATATAACAGCCTAATGGCTAGTTAAAAAAAACAGAATGTTAAAGGTGACAAATATTTGATGAATGACAGGTCCATATTTCAGCACAGGAAATCATAGGCATCACTGACATTCATTATGCAGGTGCCATGGTCTCATGACTGTCATCAGACATCACACATGAATAAGGACAGAAACAAGTCTGGAAATGTCGCATTTCACCATAAATGTGAAAGGGATTTATCTGAACGATATTAGTCAGGACACATTTCTTGCTCACAATTATTCACACACTTATCATGATCGCCAGTGGTCTCTATAAATTTTGTGCAATCACAGGACACGTGGTCTGACATTTCCAGTAAATGTGTTGATGATAAATGTAATGTTTAAAAGGTGAAAAAAAATGCTTGCTTGTAACAACGAATAAAATTCCCCCAAATAAAGCCTGCTGGGTTCGATGATAGATTTAGATACTCAGTAGCATTAAGCCCAGAGGGAGATAAATAACTAATCTTAGAGTAATCCAATCCCCTCAAGCGAGTTGAGGCTTCTTTATCCCACGCTGAAGAAACAGAGGATTGATGACTGAAGAAAGAAGAATCTGGTCTGGTTACTTACTCTATCAAGATGTCACAGCATGAACTAACATGCAGAAGAGCTTGCAATCAATGCCTGTATTATGTATCACAGATAGAACAGTACAGATGAGCCGTTGGTGAGGGACGTTGATGAGCTATAAAGAACTGGAACGGCTGTTAACGCAGTAAGATAACAGAGTAGTGAGATTTCCTAATTAAAAATCCAATCAAATGCAGGAAAGTGGCAACAATATACAGCGTTTTATCACAGATGTTCTCATGTGAATTTTTATAACAAGCATTTGGACAGCTATTAAACCACACAAGATTAAATCCACAAATAGTGGCCTCATAAAAGTGTTCTTATTGTGCAACCTTCCATATTGTGCAACTTCTTCTTGTAACTGATGTATTAAACTTCTCAATGTGTCTTAAGCCTATTATAAACAAACCCTCAAATGCTCGCTAACAAAAGCCCTCTCTTCCCCAAAACAATAAATAACAAATCCTTAAAGTTACAGTTAATATGCATTATGTGACCTGAGCCTCCTTGCAGTGTCGTAGGTGTGCTGTTCCTCTTGGCTTCTAAGCTTTGATCATTTTTTAAGCCAACAATCAACATTCGAAAGATTTTCTTGGTTTTACACCAAATAATTACACTTTGTGACAAACTCCAAAATCATTGAGATCAAGAAAACAGGCAAAAATTATTCTTAAATCCTATAACCATTAAATATGATCCAAATCAGCAGGGAAAGAATAGTACCCATGGATCTTCTCCTCATCACCACATGCACCAGTGATTAGATTACTGACAACCTCACAACCCGTTTATACAGTAACCAGCAAGCCTTTCTACATTAGAAGCAGATGAAGCCTTTATTATCACCTTTTCTTCACATATCCAGGCTGAGGAAGTTGGGGTCAGAGCGTTGGGACCATTACTCATCCATTATGATTGTCTGAGTAACACGTGTGCTGAAGACAGCATGACCTTAAGTGGCTAGCTTTTTTTTTTATTAGTTTCTCCTTTCAAACTCATCCACCAAATTGTCCAAGCAGTTTGCAGTGACCAGCAGTCACCGCACATCTTTTAATAAATTCCCTTTTGAAGTTTGTTTGTTTATTTATTTTTTTTCAGTAAGTGTATTTAAAGGTTTATAAAAGTTTATAATTATAACATCTGGAACAGCAGGAAATCGAGGATTCTGGAACACCAGAATCGAGGATTCAATTCAATTCAATTTTATTTGCATTTTTAAAAATGGGCATTGTCTCAAAGCAGCTTTACCGAACATAAGAAACATAGTACGAAAAGTTCAAGATTAATATTAGACTCATATTAAAATAATAATTATAATCATATTAGACTTAAACAGTTAAATTCATTTGTATCAATCCCTAATCCATAATCCCTAATGAGCAAGCCTGAGGTGACTGTGGCAAGGAAAAACTCCCTTAGATAGTAAGAGGATGAAACATTGCGAGGAACCAGACTGAAAAGGGAACTCATCCTCACTTGGGTGGCACTGCAGAGTGTGAATTGCCATAAACACTAATTATTTAAAATAATATAAACACCGGAGAGTGTGATTATGAATACTGTCCTTTCTACAGTCATATACAATCAGTCGGAGTTGTGTAACCAGGAGCTCCTGAGCAACTCATCAACATCTGCACGTGATCAAATGCTGAGTGATGAAGATATAGCACATTTAGAATGTTATTTTGTGTATTGATTAGAAGGTTGTTGTCCCCAAAGTCCAGATGGGGTTGGCATCTTCTCTTCGAATGTCCGAAATCTTCATGAAGCAGAATCCAACTGGAGCTGGTACATCTCTGGATAACTTGGAATACTCGCAGGACTGGCCACCTTTCACTGAAGGTCCAAAATCTTCATTAAACATAACACAACTGGAGCTGGAACAATCTCTAGAGTCCTCAAAGAAGAATCAGCATAGCTGCTGTTCATAATATTAGCAAGTACTAGATGATAAT
The DNA here is from genome assembly GCF_019097595.1 of Hemibagrus wyckioides. NCBI lineage: Eukaryota > Metazoa > Chordata > Actinopteri > Siluriformes > Bagridae > Hemibagrus > Hemibagrus wyckioides. Next base: position 17,667,524 of record NC_080719.1, read on the forward strand.
GTGCATTTGATCAGATGTACTGGAGCACAAGGTTATGGGATGTATTATGTGTATGCCTGGCTAAAGAGTTGTGTATAATCTGCTTTTAAACTAGGAGAGTGTGTCTGAGCCCACACTGTCAGGAAGGCTATTCCAAAGTTTAGGTGATAAATACGAAAACGCTCTACCCCCTTTAGTGGACTTTGATATTCTGGGAACAACCAGAAGTCTGGAGATTTGTGATGTCAAAGAGCGTGACGGATTGTAGTGTGTTCGAATACTGGTTCGATATGTGGGCGCTAAACCATTTAGAGCCTTGTACATAGATAGCAATAATCAATTCTAAACTTAATAGGTAGCCAGTGCAGGGATAATAAAATTTGAATTATATGATCATATTTTCTTGACCTAGTAAGAATTCTGACAGCATTCTGGACTAAATGTAGCTTGTTTATTGAAGATGCAGGACAACCACCTAGTAATGCATTACAGTAGTCCAGCCTGAAGGTCATGAATGCATGAACTAGCTTTTCTGTATCAGATACAGATAAGTTATTTCTTAGCTTGACACTATTTCTAAAGTGGAAAAAGTCTGTTTTTTCAATATGGCGATATGATTTTCAAAAGACAAGTTGCTGTCTAATATTACACCCAGGTCTTTCACTGTTGAGCTAGTAGTAATAGTACATTCTTTTAAAAGCAAGTTGAATTGTGAGACCTTCTGTGTACTGGTTTTTGGACCTATAAGTAACATCTCTTTCTTATCTGGATTTAATAATAGAAAATTATAGGTCATCCAGTATTTTATATCTTTAACACACTCAGTTCATTTAGACAATTTCGATATTTTATCTGGTTTTATGAGATATATAACTTGATACCATCAGCATAACAATGGAAACTAATCCCATGCCTTCTAATGATGTTACCCAAGGGAAGCATGTACTGTATATTGAGAAAAGCAGAGGTCCTAAAACTGATCCTTGTGGTACCCCAAATTTCACTGTCATTAAACTGGCTAGTTCTCCATTTAAATCTACTAAATGGTATTGATCAGACAGGTAGACTCTAAACCATTTTAATACCTGTCCCTGAATACCTGTGAAATTTTGTAAGCAAATCTAGGTCAAGCATCAGTGGCACCAACTGAGTTGTGGTCAGATGAGTCCAGTCACAACGACTTACTCTGCCAGTCCAGGCTCCCACTCATCCACTCTCCGTCACACTCCATACTGGATTGTTAAAAAAAAAAAACTACCTCACACATATCTTCAACATTTCCCTGAGCAGACCCATTGTTCCTTCATGCCTCAAGACAATGACTATTGCCCCTGTGCTGAAGAAGTCTACGGTTTCCTGCCTCAATGACTATCATCCCGTCGCACTCACACCTATCGTGATAAAACGCTTTGAGAGGCTCCTCATGAGGCACATCAAGGCCCAACTACCACCCTCACTGGACCCCTTGCAGTTTGCGTATCATCCTAACCGCTCCACGGACGATGCCATCACCACAACCCTCCATCTGGCCCTCACCCACCTGGACAATAAGGACTCATACGTACGAATGCTGTTCATAGACTTTAGTTCAGCATTCAACACAATCATCCCTCAACACCTGATCGAGAAGCTGAGCCTGCTGGGCCTGAATACCTCCCTCTGCAATTGGATCCTGGACTTCCTGACTCGGTGACCTCTGTCAGTCCGGAATGGGAACAGCATCTCCAACACCACCACACTGAGCACTGGGGCCTCTCAGGGTTGTGTGCTCAGCCCACTGCTGTTCACACTGCTGACCCACAACTGTGCAGCAAGAATGATGAATCAGCTTACAGAGAAGAGGTGCAACAGCTAACAACCTGGTGTAAAGCCAACAATCTGTCTCTGAACGTCGACAAAACTGGTTGTTGACTTTAGGAGAAAATATAGTGCCCATTCTCCACTGCACAATGATGGATCCTCTGTGGAGATCATCAAGAGCACCAAATTCCTTGGTGTTTATCTGGCAGAGAACTTAACACCAGCTCCATCACCAAGAAAGCCCAGCAGCGTCTCTACTTCCTGCGGAGGCTGAGGAAAGCCTATCTCGCTCCCCCTATCCTGACCATGTTCTACTCTCTCTCTCTCTCTCTCTCTCTCTCTCACACACACACACACACACACACACACTCACCTGTGTGGACTGACCTGTGTCAACCATGTGAGATTCAACACAAACATTTGTGCTTTTGCACGCTTCAAGCTGTCACCTACTGCTGCTATATATATATATATATATATATATACACTATATTGCCAAAAGTATTCGCTCACCCATCCAAATAATCAGAATCAGGTGTTCCAATCACTTCCATGGCCACAGGTGTATAAAATCAAGCACCTAGGCATGCAGACTGTTTTTACAAACATTTGTGAAAGAATGGGTCGCTCTCAGGAGCTCAGTGAATTCCAGCGTGGAACTGTGATAGGATGCCACCTGTGCAACAAATCCAGTCGTGAAATTTCCTCGCTCCTAAATATTCCACAGTCAACTGTCAGCTGTATTATAAGAACGTGGAAGTGTTTGGGAACGACAGCAACTCGGCCACGAAGTGGTAGGCCACGTAAACTGACGGAGCGGGGTCAGCGGATGCTGAGGCGCATAGTGCGAAGAGGTCGCCAACTTTCTGCAGAGTCAATCGCTACAGACCTCCAAACTTCATGTGGCCTTCAGATTAGCTCAAGAACAGTGCGCAGAGAGCTTCATGGAATGGGTTTCCATGGCCGAGCAGCTGCATCCAAGCCATACATCACCAAGTGCAATGCAAAGCGTCGGATGCAGTGGTGTAAAGCACGCCGCCACTGGACTCTAGAGCAGTGGAGACACGTTCTCTGGAGTGACGAATCGCGCTTCTCCATCTGGCAATCTGATGGACGAGTCTGGGTTTGGTGGTTGCCAGGAGAACGGTACTTGTCTGACTGCATTGTGCCAAGTGTAAAGTTTGGTGGAGGGGGGATTATGGTGTGGGGTTGTTTTTCAGGAGCTGGGCTTGGCCCCTTAGTTCCAGTGAAAGGAACTCTGAATGCTTCAGCATACCAAGATATTTTGGACAATTCCATGCTCCCAACTTTGTGGGAACAGTTTGGAGCTGGCCCCTTCCTCTTCCAACATGACTGTGCACCAGTGACCAAAGCAAGGTCCATAAAGACATGGATGACAGAGTCTGGTGTGGATGAACTTGACTGGCCTGCACAGAGTCCTGACCTCAACCCGATAGAACACCTTTGGGATGAATTAGAGCGGAGACTGAGAGCCAGGCCTTCTCGTCCAACATCAGTGTGTGACCTCACAAATGCGCTTCTGGAAGAATGGTCAAAAATTCCCATAAACACACTCCTAAACCTTGTGGACAGCCTTCCCAGAAGAGTTGAAGCTGTTATAGCTGCAAAGGGTGGACCGACGTCATATTGAACCCTATGGATTAGGAATGGGATGTCACTTAAGTTCATATGCGAGTCAAGGCAGGTGAGCGAATACTTTTGGCAATATAGTGTATATATATATATATATATTACTGGTTTACAGTTTCTCTAGTTTGTACAGTTCATTTTATTTAATTTTGTTGCACATTTTTTTGGCGCTATGTGTCCTATACTCTCTTGTGTTGCTAGTTGTATTTTCTGTTTCTGTCCTGTCTTCTGTCTTGCTCTTGCTACATGTGGTTGCACACGTTGTACTTTATGTGGCTAGGACAAATTTTCTGTCCTTAGCTCTGTGTTGTTGTTGTATATGTTGTATGTTGTCTATGTCGCACCAGGGTCCTGGAGAAACATTGTTTCATTTCACTATGTACTGCCTCAGCTATTTGTAGTTGAAATGACAATAAAGCTTCTTGACTTGATTTGACATCCTGTGTCCATTGCAAATAAGCTTGTAAAATGATTGAACTCAAAAATGAGGACTGCATATAAGGAAAGATCCCACTGTAGACTTAAGGGTGGATTACGGATGCACTGAGGTTATTTTCAAGATGAAGATTAATGAGCCATCATTGCTCAGTTCCCAGAGTAATCCTAAACATAGAGCATTTTTAAATGTTGGAGTAAGCATCAGATCTCTCTCTCTCTCTCTCTCTCTCTCTTAACTCTGCAATCCTTTTGATAAACACAGCCTGGGTAATCCTATTCCTTTCTTTGCTTAGTTTTGTAAATGCTGGAGTTGACTGTGTGATGTTGAACAGCTGTGCTCTTTTTCTGTGGTGGTATTTAAACACTGCAGAAATATTTCTATTGATTGAAAATTATTTTTAAATCAATGAACAAATGTTTTGGCATTTAACAGTCAGATAAGATCAGAGACAAATATTAAGGAAATATTTTTATTGCTTTTATTATGAAGAACAATGTGTACTGAAATCTCTTTCTCCGTCTCACACACACACACACACACACACACACACACACTAATGTAACATGATGAAATGTGTATAAAAATACATTGATATCAAATATAAAAAAATGAAACAAAACAAAACAAATGAAAACAAACAAAGCCTAAGTCTTGAAACCACAAGGACTCAGCACTACAGAAACACAGAATAGAGCACATTCAGGTCTAACATTTACAATGCATTTGCAAACACCAAACTGTAGAAGAATCCAGTCAAACATATGAAATATTCGGTCTGAAGCGTAAAGTACATGTGGTGTACACTTAAACCATATGTGGTTTGGTTTTTATAACCAAAAAAAAAACAACAAAAAACATCAATGTAGTTATAAAGGTTAATACATTTAGGTAAGTACGGTTATCAGCTGTTAACACTCAGCTCAAGCTATTTTTACTGTTTTGGTTTTTTTTTTAATCATAATAACCACACAGATAAAAAACAATAGAAATGGTTTCAATCGGTTGTTTTCCTCTTTGGTTTCGGAAGCAGATTCAGAGTTTATTCGATTTACGATTTCCTCTGGTCAGCAGTTTTATCACCCATGGCATTTGGGGGTCAGCGCAGAATGTTTGAAGTGATTTTTTCAGTGAAGCAGTGAATCTTTTAGGAAACAGAGAGAAGAAAATATTGTAAAATCTATTCATTAATATATTCATGTTTTACTGAAATATCACTCTTCCTTTTGAATGTTACGTCTGGATTTAGAGAAATGTATTAATTTCTCTGAGTTGCATTGGAAAACAACTAACTTACATAACAGCGGGCAGGTTGCATCCTCCATCAGTCTCCTGAATCCTGAAGCTGACAACCCTGCTTTTGATGTATCTGTGAGGCTCTTTATTATACTTCAGGCAACAATTTTCATAAGAACCTGTTAAAAAAGTGGGATATTATCATGTTTCAATTTCTGTCCAACTCAGTGGATAAAATGGTATACTGATTTTTTCCAGTATTTCAAGATATCCTCAATATTTTCAGCTGAATGTACATGAAGCAGTGACAATTTATTCCCCAAAACAAACATTTATTTATTTATTTAAAAAACAGCACTTTTTTTTAACAGCTTTTGATGGTACAGTAAAGACAACACACACTAAATCCCAAAGCAGATTTTAATCAGAACAAAAAGGATGTGGTTTCTTACCTTGTGCCAAACTTGGGTACATGCATGTCAGAAACAGGAGAAAGCAGAGGACATAAAGCTTCATTGTTGCTGTTTGCGATTTTACCTAAGGCAAAATAAAGTGTATGGCTTGAGCTCTAGGTTTAATCTTATACATTTCCTGAGCTGGGATAAAAGCACATACCTTGGCAGTCTCTGTGAAATTGTTCAGCGATTGTTACTCAGTCTCTGGATAAGCTGCTGCTCTTGTGCACTCTGGGGGATCCTGCTGCTCATTTATGGCTCAGCTACTAGCACGCCTCTTCCTCTCGTTTAACACAGGATCCTACCAATGATGAAGAAGATCAACCTGAAACCTTTTTTGGATGGTAGAACAAACCTCAAACAATAATTATATTACAACATGCCCTTTTTCAAAAGAAATGACCTTCTAGGAGTTCATTGGTTACTTTTTCACTAGGAAAGGAGTGATAGCAAACTGTTAAAGACATATTCTGACAAACTAACCGTGTCAGTGCAGTGCTGGATTCCTGGCATGAATCCCACGACTTTTGATCACACACATCTGTAACTTATCAAAGCCAATAAAAAAAAAGTGAGATTGTGCAATGTTTTGCATGAAGTCTGTTCACATACAACTTGAAACATGCCCATACATTCTTTTTTAAAGCATTATCTGAAACTATTGTAAGTTGTAGGTTCTTTGAAAAATATGTTTTTAAGGCGTCTAATTAAGCAAGATATAGACATACTTTAAAATGACAATAACAACAAATTAAACAAATAGTTACAAAACCTTTATAAGTGTCTTTTGCACATTTCTCAATAATACATATTTTCCTTAAAATAATGCTCAGCCTAGCATAACATAAATATCTTTCCAGTGTTTAACCTTGCAGATCTAACAGGGAAGCACCGTTTTCCTGCAAAATATCTTGACACCACTTTTTTTTTTTTGCAACCCAGCCATGGAGTAAATAAAATTCCTCATTCCCTCAACTACAGTTTAATAATAATAATAATAATAATTTATTTCTTCTTCTTCTTCTTCTTCTTCTTCTTCTTCTTGTTCTTTTTTTAAATTATTATTATTATTATTATTATTATTATTATTATTATTATTATTTATCAAAGTAAAATGATAGTATGAAGGTATTTTGCTAATCAATTCATTTTATTGAGAAATTGGATTAAAAAGTCATTTCCTGGACACATGGTTGTCTTCACTTTTCTCTCTTAGCCCTCATTGATGTTCTTACTTATAGCATAATATTCTGAGTCTGCTGAACCTCATGGATACAATTTATTTTCTTTTTGAGGATTATCTTCAGATATATTAATGTTATCATGTCTTGATAGTTTTCAGAATATCTTCACATTCTCCTCCTCTGTGGATCTGACATGCTCTCAGTGGGGTTCAGGACTCACTTTCTGTAAGTTGGATGCAAAATAAACACTTGTTGTGGGTTCAAGGACTCAAGTTTTTATATATATCTTGAGAAAATTCTTGGATCATTATCCAGCTGGATGATCCAACAAGTAGCCCAAAATATCCCCAGTGGTGCAAAATTTAGAACGCTGTCTGATTTTACTCCACAAAATGTCAAAGTACATGACAAGTTCATGATCCCATTTACTGTAAAAGGATTTCAAATGCATGCTTCCCATGACTCTTTTAAAATAACAACAACAAAAAAAAAAGCAGCATTTGTCCACAATATTTCAGTGTTGACATTAGTTTTCTGCAGTTTTCCCATTTACAAGAAGCCATGGTATTTGTTGACATAAAAATGTTTCACCACACAATCTACCCCAAATAAAATTGGACAGCATTTAACAGAAACTTGAGCTCTATCACAAGATTTACACCAAGGCACAGAAAACAATCTGGAATGTTTTCCTTACTTTTCACAGTAAGAAGCAATTATCCTCACTGTGCCTGGGGGTGAAACACACGTGCAGTTCATTCAGGCTGCTTCATCCCTTTGGTTTTAACCTCTTCAAAATGTAAAACATATTAAATCATTCTTTATAGCACGCTCACTCAGAAATGCTACCATGACATAAGGTCACTAGGTTGCAAATGCTGCAATAATAATAATAATAATAATAATAATAATAATAATAATAATAATAATAATAATAATAATAACTATCAACTTTTTGTTGATAGTTAAGAGTTTTTTTTTCTGTTCTAGTTGAATGAATTTTCACTCACTTCCTTGCAGAAAATGTTTATTTCAGTCCTGGATGTTCAAGAGCTACCTGCTGCTTTTCAGTTATGTTAAATATGTTATGTCAGTGGGAAGTGGGGGCCATTACGAAAGTTCAGCTTGTATTTATTGAAATAGTACAGAGTGATTTTTGAGCTTCTTGACTTGACTGTGTTTGACATTTGTTTCCAGATTTTCCTGGTATTTAATAGAACTCATTCATTTTTCCTCCATTTAGTAAATTTGGTCAAAGAGTTCCATTTCTACTTAATCAGTCAGTCCACAGCACTTGTTTCTAAAATACCACCAGCTTTTCTATAAATTATTTTTGTGTACAGTATAGACTGCATAAAATCATTTTCCGTTATGATGACTCTTCCTTGAAGATCAAGTTTGGACAAGCAATACTGCACAGTAAAATAGTGCACCACCATCTCTGTGTATAATAAATGATTCTGCATTGCTTTTCTGTCCAGCATGCAAGTAGCACAGTCTGAAAGTTTTCCTGCTGTTCCAGAGCTTGCTGTGATGTCCACAGTCTCCTTTAATTGCTCTTTCTTAACTGCATTTTGAACAGTTGAAATAATGAGTTGGAAATGCTTGGATATTTTTTAATGGCTTTCCTTTGTAGGCATTGGTCTAGTTCATTTTCATTTTACTCGGTCAGCTGCTTTGAGGAGCTCATGGTTTTTGAGTATGAGCATGTGGTGTGCAGAGTCAGAGCTATGGAAATGTTATTCCTAATGACAACTCTTCATCTGACTTACGAGTTCTAATGAGAATATTGTGACCTAGCATGTTAATTATGTTCTGAGATGCCCTAAGACTCTTTTTTTTCGGTTTTGCCCATCCATACTGGGCAAAAAAATAGATAGATAGATAGATAGATAGATAGATAGATAGATAGATAGATAGATAGATAGATAGATGGATGGATGGATGGATGGATGGATGGATGGATGGATGGATGGATGATAGATAAATGCTGTTTACTCCAGAGTTCAATAAAACATGCTCTGTGATAACTGATATAATAGAATGTGACATAATAAAGCATCTCAATGAATGAATATCTGTTTTTGCTTCCTGAGTACAGTTACAGTTACACCGGTGAATACTGTAGACTGAAAGCCTTAAATTGTTTCTGTAACATTTTTACAACAGTATCTTACACCAGTGACCAATTTGAGAACTATGCTATAAATGTACATGTGGCACAACAATAATAAACAAGAATTGTGCAATAAAGAAAAATCCTCAGTGAGCGGCAGTTCATTGGATGAAAACGTCTTGATGAGATGAAAATGAAAATGATGATGAGAGAGGTCAATGAAGAATGGCCAAACCGGTTGAAGCTGACAGGAAGGCTAATCAGTCAGTCCACAGCACTTGTTTCTAAAATACCACCAGCTTTTCTATAAATTATTTTTGTGTACAGTATAGACTGCATACAATCATTTTCCGTTATGATGACTCTTCCTTGAAGATCAAGTTTGGACAAGCAATACTGCACAGTAAAATAGTGAACCACCATCTCTGTGTATAATAAATGATTCTGCATTGCTTTTCTGTCCAGCATGCAAGTAGCACAGTCTGAAAGTTTTCCTGCTGTTCCAGAGCTTGCTGTGATGTCCACAGTTCCCCTTAATTGCTCTTTCTTAACTGCATTTTGAACAGTTGAAATAATGAGTTGGAAATGCTTGGATATTTTTTTATGGCTTTCCTTTGTAGAAAAAGAAAAAGAAAAATCCTCAGTGAGCGGCAGTTCTTTGGATGAAAACGTCTTGATGAGATATGAAAATGATGATGAGAAAGGTCAATGAAGAATGGCCAAACCGGCTGAAGCTGACAGGAAGGCTACAGTAGCTCAGATAATCACTCTGTACATTTGTGGTGAGAAGAAAAGCATCTCACAACACTTCAAAGCTTGAAGATGATTACTACAAAGCTTAAGACCACGCAGGTTCCATTTCTCTCAGCCAAGAACAGAAAGCTGAGGCTGCAGTGTGCACAGACCCAACAAAACCGGATAGTTGAAGATTGGAAAAACATGGCCTGATCTGATGAATCTCAGTTTCTGCTTAGGCTCACAGATGGGATGAAAGGAGGTGGAATGGGAGATGTGCAGCATCCAGATAACAAACATTTCCCTGTAAATCATACAGATAAGGTTCGGGGGAACCATAAGAAATGTGGGTTATTAGAAAAAACATGTACAGCATCCAAAACAAACAAATATCAAAAATCAAAAGATGCGCTAAATAAACTTTATAATATTCCAAAACATGTAACTAGGGAACACAGGCACCAGGGATAATCTGAGACAGTAAACAGTCTAGGGTTAAAGATACAGAATACAGAATCTAAAGGTTTCACATTTTCAGACTCACTGTTCAATAGAACACTTCAAAATGCTGATATTGTTTTTATTTATTTTTTTTTTTTGAATAGTCAGAAGGAACTAATAAGATGATTCATTCCATAAGCCTGGTGATTGCGCCCTCTGGTGGACATGTGTGGGCACACATCCTTACTACAGTGTGAGACATCGTATACTTTACGAACAATTAAAATAAAATATATTAAAATAATAATAATAATAATAATAATGTCATATATGCCCACATCTTTCTTGTGTGATATCAACAAATGAAAAGGAAGAATTAACAGTGTCTTAAATTGCAGTGTCTTATATTTTCAATTCACAATATAATCTCATATCTAATCATCTGTTTCAAACTGTTGTCAATTTCAGATCTCTTCAATTTACAGTTAATATAGTGACATCACTTCAATTGTAAATAGTCTCTGCAAATTACAGTCAATTATCATATTCGTATAATAATATATATTATATACGTATGATCACGTGACTTTACAGGCCTGCGAGCGCGTCATACCCAAGTCAGCTGATTCGTGTCATATGACCAGGAAATGACCACACGGCGACCCGCGAGCGATTACACGCTGTTTTAACTTCTCACTTTACTCCTTGGGTATGTTTGTCAACATTCTGAAAGCCTTTCGTGTATTTACAGCCAGTTTATTAATGTAAAGAGGAAGTGCTGTGCGGATAGACGGGGTTTCTTACCCAGCATGTTAGCTTAGCTCTCTGTATCTGCACTGCTGTTGTATCATAGCCTGCTGTTTGTTGTTCTTTTGAGGAAATAGTTTGGTTATTAATAGCACTTTGTCCCCGCCATCATAGCTCTTCTCTTTCTTCCTCTCTGAGGCTTTTCTGAGGTTAATAAAATGCAGACAGGAGCAGTAGCACTGCTGTTTGTGTCTTTGTCCGTGTACAGGACATACTGTGGTGAGTTCTGATTATTAAACCTAATTCATAGGCTGTGTATGTTTAATAACATGGTTATAACGTGTTATTGGATGCACTGATATGTCTACAGATGGCGGAGTCTCTCTGAGTGCTCCAGCCGTTGTGGACATGGAGGAGAAAGTCTCTAAAAATATCACCATTACAGCAAGGTAAGTAAAGCATATTGTAAATGTTGCCTGATTTTTTTATTATTACCTAAATGGAAATATTTCTTTGAGTGGAGTTCTATAATAACTTTTTTCTTCGGCAGTTCTCCCCTGAACGTTACTGCGTACATCTACTTCAATATTACATATCAGTCAGCAAACTTCTGCTCAATAATTCATCTTCCAGAAGCGGTAAGCTTACCCTGGTGTTCAGGCAGATTAAATGCCTGAATGTTATCTTTACATTTCCCTGCGCTTGCTTGAGTGTTTTCACTCTGCTCGACTCGACAGGTCGTTTTGCCGGCTGAAAATCGATCAACGTTTTTTGAAGTGCAAGCAAAAAGTGTCGGACAGGTCACCGCTTATCTGTACAGCAACAACACAGAAATCCAAAGGTATGCAGCGTGTCACTTAACCCGTGTCCATTTGCACTTCAGTTAGACCAAAGCCTTTCTCTTTCTTTCTTTTCTGAAGGAAAATCCACCCTGAGACACATGAAACCTGCATATATTGAAATTTTCATTTTCTTGTTAATGGTTTGCATTAAAATTATTTCCTGGTGTTTTTACAATTTTTATTTAAATGATTAAGTCAAATAATCAACTATAAAATGTTCAGCGCACGTTGATGGCTATTTTGAGAATAATTTCCACCACCATCATGTGATTAAAAAAATAACACTAAGGGACAGTCAGGGTGTACTTAACAGAGAATCATGGCTGTATAGGATTAGGTTAGATCTGACTACTATTTATTTCACAGTATCTAATTAATTCCTCATCATGGCTTGCTAGTATATTCTAGTATCCTGATATACGCTCATATTTTTCTACAGCTGATGACAAGGATTATAACTTCCATGCCTAAAATTCCTTTCACTGTAGCTCACGAACTCGAATCAGATTTTTGGTCATCAGAAGCAATGTCCTTGATATCATCAACCAAGTCATCGGATGGATCTACTTTCTGGCTTGGTCAATTTCCTTCTATCCCCAGGCGTATGAAAACTGGAAAAGACAGAGGTAGAAATTTTTTTACAAGTTTTCAGAATTGGCCAAATTTGGTTCCACTTTATTTGCATAATTTCTGCTATTTTATTTTACAGTGTGGTGGGCCTGAACTTTGATTTTCTGTCACTGAACCTCACTGGCTTCATTGCTTATAGTGTCTTCAATATCGGCCTCTTTTGGATACCTTACGTAAAGGTAAAGACATATTGGATATTGTAATATTATCAGATATTTCTCCAGGAGTTACTTAATAACTATTAAGGAATAATGATGTATGTCACCAGGAAGAATTCTTAAAGGAGAATCCAAATGGAGTCAATCCAGTGGATGCCAATGATGTGTTTTTCAGTCTGCATGCAGTAGTCCTAACTCTGGTCTACATCTGCCAGTGTGCAATATATGAGGTGGGTCCATGCCTGTTTCACATATTGGATAAAATAACACATAAATCAATGCATATAATTAGTACAATACGAAGGAATCACACTGTATATGTTACATGTCAGGCATGTTTTTTACGCAACTTTTTCAATTTGTTTAGAGAGGAGGCCAAAAGGTGTCCAAGGTGGCCATTTTCTTCCTGGTTGTCGCTTGGACGTTTGCGTTCATCACACTTTTTGTTGCTGTCGCTCAGAAGATCTCATGGCTCACTTACCTGTACTACTTCTCCTACATCAAACTCGGTGTAACACTGATTAAATATGTCCCTCAGGTATGGCTCTGTTTTAAACTCTTATTTAAAGGTATTACTTGAAATACAATTAGGTTTTATTCAACTGAAGTTAAGATTTTCAAGAGAGTGTGCAAAGCTGTTTAAAATAACATTATGCAGGAGGAAATGTCGATATCTTCTAAGATGTCATATTATAGATGCAACAGTGTGTTGTAGTGTTATCCGCAGCTAATTCATCATTCATATGAGTTTTATTTAGACAAACAGGATCACAGGCATATCTATAAACTCAACAACAAGAACTCTGCATTGTTGGATTTTTAGAAACATTTAAATACTACAGGGTTTATCCAAATTCATACCAAATTTGGAATGGATGACACTGAGACATCAATGATATGTATATCAAGACCTGCGTTTTGGAGAAGCTCAGGTCCAGTCAACTAGACATTACAATTTCACCCTTGTTTAAGTCACTCAGTTCCTTACACTTGCCCATTTTTCCTGCTTCGAATACATCAACTCCGAGAACTGACTGTTCACTTCCTGTCTAATATAACCCACCTCTTTACAGGGGCTACAGTAACAAGGGCATTCATTTGATTCACTTCACATGTCAGTGGTTTTAATGTTATGGCTGATTGATGGCTGTTTCATCTGAAAGTCCACAATGTATCTGTGAAGGAGCTGATTTTAATTAATGTACTGTTTCTCATGCCGATTGGACCTGCTAGTCACTGCATCTGCGTCTGCTTAACCATTTTTAGGCGTACATGAACTATCAGAGACAGAGTACAGAAGGGTGGAGCATTGGCAATGTGTTACTGGATTTAACAGGAGGCAGTTTCAGTGTGCTTCAGATGTTCCTGCAGTCCTATAACAACAGTAAGAATAAACACACACATACACACACACACACAGTGTTCAATACCTGGATCTGGAGATCAGCACAGAAAATATAGAGTTGGATAGAATAATCAGTACTACATAGAAATATTTTTATTTCACTTTTTTATTTTATTTTATGTAGAGTTTTAGACGTCACTCCAGCAATTTTTACTCCAATCCTGACACCACAATATAACATATGTACCAGGAAACATATTTCAACAGGAAATTCATTCTAGTTACATGCAGTCTGTTTTGTTAAAGTTATCATCTGTTTACTGATGGAGACTTGAGTGCAGTTTTAGTCAGTTAAATTATTAAAAATACAGCATCATGTCATGTTCCAGGCTAAGGCATTTTTTTGACACATCATACCATTAAACCTGAAGCTGAAACTCAATTTCGTTGTTTTTAAAAGAGCGCTCTAAAATCTGTCACTGATATTAATGCTTACAGTAAAAAGACTTTTCTTCCCTCAGTCAGTGGATTGCATAACAAAGCAAATATTCTAACATTTAAACTAAGGGTTTTTTGGATTCAGCAGGTGTCTGAGGTGTCATTTGCCTTGTACAAAATACACTGGCTAAATGCCAGAACTAAGAAAGTTATATTAAAGATGAGCAACATGACCGGCTCAGAAGTGCTGCTGAAATTCTCCTTTGTGCTTTACTTCGTTGGTTTTTCTTCTGGGATATAGAGATGGAGAGAAAATAAATGAAAATATCCACCAAAATTGAACTCAGGAACAATACACACGCAGTCTGGATATATGTTTTGTAATCGCTGTATCTTCTTGTATTCCTGTTCTTTTTGCAGATCAGTGGAAGCTCATATTTGGAGACCCAACAAAATTCGGGCTGGGCATCTTCTCGATATTTTTCGATATAATATTTATGATCCAACACTACTGCCTGTACCGCAGGAAAGATCCTGTGTATCAGGTACTGGGTAGTGAGGAATAAGGAAGTGTGTGTGTGTGTGTGTGTGTGCATGTACATTTGTGCAGTTTTGTTGCTGCTCAGGTAAACATGCCTTAAACCTGTAGGACATTGCACCTACCTCACCAGAGAACAATGATTTTTCTAAGATTTATAATGAGTTTTAATGCAATATGGGCATTTTTTATATGCAAAACATTTTGTCACAAATCCTTTAAAAACAATTTATTAGAAGCATTTTAATACTGAGTAGGTAGAGCAGTGGATAGACAAAAACTTTATATATATTTTTTCACTAAACGATTAATGAAAAGTCTCCTCTGAAATCATAGAAATGATCTTTAATGTTTCTTTTAATTGAGATAATTCTATTATATACAGTATGTTGTTGTTCAGGTCAGATTTGTTAGCAGAATCATTTTCTCTACATACCTGCATGAATCTGGACGCATCTTTAGTGAGGTTAGAAGGTAAGATCCACAGCTTGCTGATTAATGTCACTGGAGTTGTGAGCTGGATTATTATAGCAGTTAGCTTGCAGGTTAGCTAAGTTACCCAGCGTTACTGATAATGCTGATGACATTACATTTTTTAATGCTTTAAAAATTCCACATTCAGAAGTACTTTCATGATGAAATGTAAAACTTTAAATTCCATTTAAGCAGTCGTCTTCTTCACCTTCTTATTTATTATTATTATTATTATTGTTTTCATTCCCCACTTTATTTGTATGAAATAAAAAAAAACAGTTGGGATTGTTGTGATTTCAGATTTTTGTTTAAAAATAAAATACAAATAAAATTTGAATTGCAGGTTCAATCTGAGGTGATTTCACACTTTGCCAGTAGGCGGTGCAAGAGGGAAAGGGGAAAAGGGTTTATAGAAATTTACACATTAATTCAATCAATTTTAAATCAGTTACACTACAGCTTGTTCAAATTCTGCAGTAGGGGCATTATTTAGGCATTTTGGCTCAGATATTACTCACTAAGATTTGCCTCATATGCATGAGTAGACATCCTTTATGATTTTTTTGCAAACGTGTCAAAATTTTATGAAAGGCTGTAGACCTACAAAGTTTTTAGGTTTCAGGTTAGTTATAAAGAGGTTTGATTGTTTCTTCCTTACACTTGTTGGTGATAAGATACTGATTCAGTATAAACCAGGACTATTTCTAAGAAGCATCATCAACAGAAATTTTTTTTTTTAAAAATAAGAACCAAGCTACGGTCACACACGAGGCGTTTTTATTACCGTGTTCTGACTACTGGTTGCTATAGTAACCATGTGATGCAACGAGCATTCCTCTTTTTACAGCATATCAGTTTTCATACAGCTAAAATGAAACATTTTGAAGGGAGATTTAGTGTTTGTGTATAAAACTCAGCAGTGTTTATCTGCATCATATGGCACGATATGAAGGAGAAGCAGTGTGTGCTCTTAATTGCAGTTTTTGCGCAGATTTGAGTGAAGACGCATCATGTGACATTATAATGATGTTCAGCTAAAGCCCCCTTCCATCCAGGTCCATTTCTGGACCCTCTCCAGTTCGTTTATGAGCTCCGTACCGGAGTAGAGGATTTTATCCTCCTCCTGCTGAATAGAGCTTACACACACCACGAGAAGGCGGGCAACATTGTGAGAGTCGTGTTTATTTTACTTCTCTGGTCTTGCGCATGGACGCTCCTCTAATCCAGTGACCTGGATTATCTACTACCTCACAGATCGACAGAACTTCATAGTGAGCAGCACAGGGGTCCCTTGGGGGACAGTCCTGTCTCCCTTTCTGTTCACAATCTACACATCAGACTTAGGAAAGTGGAGTGGAGCTGGAGTCTCTGGTTGAGGTGTCTGAGAGGAGAATGCTGAGGAAACTTGACAACTTATAACACCTTGATGTTAGATGTAGATCTTCAAACCTCGTCAAAAGACCTACATTTTTCTAGAGTGCTTAAAAACAAAACCCTGGAGTTGTGTATAATCTTAATGTAGATGACCTAGTAAATCAGTATCAGGATGTATTCATTGAGTCTCCAAAGCCGTTCTGTAAGTCACTCTGGATAAGAATTTAAGTAAAAATGTGTGTATGGTGTGTTCTGGGCTTCAGACACATCAACCAGAGCTTTTGTAGTTTGCATATTTGTTCATGATTCAATCAATTTCTTTCTATCTATCTATCTATCCATCCATCCATCCATCCATCCATCCATCCATCCATCCATCCATCCATCCATCCATCACCCCCCCCCAATCCCCCCCCTGCACGCAACACTGGAGTCCTGCTGGAACAAGACGAGGACAACCACAGAACACCACCAGGAGGTCTTTCCTACCAGTCTTTAACTCCTCCCCTTTAGCGTAACACAATCAACACTGACTGTATCACTGTGTTATTATGTGCATCTCAATCTACAATATGTACATAAATATCATATTATGTGCAATATTATCTTTATTCTCAAGCACCTTTTTGTATTTTTTGTCGATAATATAATATAGTTCATTTATATTTATTTCTCTTGTGTCAGTCTCGCGAAAGAATTTTCTTATAAAGTCCTATATTATCTTATTATTCGTGTGCATTGAACATGAGTGCAACTATTATTGTACAACTATTCACCGGTTGCTTCTAAAACTTCTTGCTGGCTGTTTTAAAAAATGAGGTGCGCTGTAGTTCAGACATTCCTGCTTTAGAATTACGACCACAATGAATCATAATTACCCAAAACCCAGATTAGATTAAAATGTTTCCTCACCATAAACACTGTGCTGTTGTTATAGGATAGAACCAGTGCTTTTTTTTTTACTGCATAAATGTTAGCATTTAAAAAAGAATGCATGTACTGATCATAAAATCCTACTTTAAGACTTTTTGAAATATTAGAAAGTTTGCACTTAATGTTCATTATATCCTACATGTAGCTCACTAAATCTAGTTCTCTAACTTGCTAAAACTATGCCAGGATGTGTTTACGAAGTATATAATTCAGATGGTATTTATTTCTATTTCAATTCCATTTCATTCATTTGTAGCAATGGAAGCATGGTGTAATTCTTTACATTAAAAAAGTTCCACGGCACACCACCAACCAAACATTTCCCAGTATGACACATTGTAGCCTAACACAGTATTTAATCTCTTTTGAGTTTTTGTTCATTAAAGTTGCCTGTTTTTCAGTATGCAGGTGTACAAAATAGTCTGAGTTCTTGTTTTGTGATGGGTGTTTCTTTTGGAGATGGCGTTTAAGCTTGCTGGAGACCATTGCACTGTTGGATAGCCCAACAGTGCAATGCAATTCCATCCCGGAATTCAGAATTCTCTGGACCGGGCAAATCCAGAGAGTTTTATTACTTCTTTCCTAGTAGCTCTGATATAATTGCTGTATTTTGACTCTCACTCTCTGATCTATTCCTCGAAGATCTATTGCAGAGAAAGAAGATCATGAATAAACAGTTCAGTACTTTCCTGTTCTTTTTCCAGTTTAAAGTCTTTACTAAATTGGTTTCCATGTTTCCCAGGTTAAAATAGCTACAGCCCTCCTGCTAAATTAGAAACAACATCATACACACACCTCCAACCTTCTGCCCTCGAATTGTGGCTACAGTATTACTTCTCCTGTTACTCGCAGTAAGGCATATTTGCTTCGTTTCGTGTCGAGTTATCTGATCGTTCCATATTTATTTGTGGTTTTTTGGTTGATTTTGTTCTTTTTACTTTTCCAGTGTCTAAGAATAATATTTTCTTGCCATCCAGTCTCTGCCTTCACCATCTGGAAATATTGATTCAGACCCTGATTAGTTCATACATCTTCACATGTTGTCTGTTGTATTATATTAAATTATTCATTATATTATAAATTAAATTTTATACATTATATTATTATTATATTGTTGGCTATTGGTCTCCCTCTGTGGCCATCAGTATAGTGCTGAAAATTTCTCTCTCTCTCTCTCTCTCTCTCTCTCTCTCTGTCTATTCATCAACACAAACACTACTCACATGAGCTTCCCTGTTGTTCTATTACAATTGTGGATCATGTGTGTAAACCTTATTCCATCAGACTGTATTTTGTTCTCCAGCAATGCTCGACTGGTCCCACTAACTCTCAGGGTACAAGGAATGCCTGCATCAAGACACATCTCTGTTCTGGCACCCAGGTGGTAGAATGAACTTTCTGTAGATGTTCAAACCTCGTCAAAAGACCTACATTTTTCTAGAGTGCATAAAAACAAAACCCTGGAGTTGTGTATAATCTTAATCTAGATGACCTAGTAAATCAGTATCAGGATGTATTCATTGAGTCTCCAAAGCCGTTCTGTAAGTCGCTCTGGATAAGAATTTAAGTAAAAATGTGTGTATGGTGTGTTCTGGGCTTCAGACACGTCAACCAGAGCTTTTGTAGTTTGCATATTTGTTCATGATTCAATCAATTTTTATCTATCTATCTATCTATCTATCTATCTTATTGTGTAGGGGTCAATAAGAAAGCACAAAAGTTTCACAGCCATGCTGCAAAATAAACTGCATCTTACCATTGAAAATATCTTGAATCTAATCAAATGTACAGTATCTACTATTTGTAATTACAATATTACAATAAACCAAACATAAGATTACTATAATCTGTCAACATATTTACTTTATTCAGTCATTAGTCTTGTTATTTTAGCAGATCATTTCTGTAAATAAGCAAAATTATTTTCCAGTAGAAGACAATGTTTGAAATGAGTAAAAATTAGAAAGAGGTTTAATTAATAATAATTACATTTAGTTTGCTATAATGTTGTGATGGGGAATACTGGATAAATCTGACTATATTCAAAATATTTTCACATGCTAGGTCTCATTTCCCCCCCGAAACCTTTCTTTAAGTAAGGATCTTAGAATAAACAACACATTCTTCAGGTGGATGAGCTACAAAAACGACAAAAAAAAAAAAAAAACACATCAGGTTCCACTGCTGTCATCCATATACTGTACAGGAATCTGAGGCTACTGTACTGTGGGCACAGACTTGCCTAAACTGTTGAAAGCCAAACGATCAAACCCAGTGTGGTTTTCTCCTGTTTTAGCCTGATCTACATTCATTTTGACATGTTATGGTTTCTTAGATGCTTTTCTTCTCACTGTGCTTATGAAGTTTTGTGAAGATGGTTATTTGAGCTACTGTAGCTTTCCTGTCAGTTTAAACCAGTCTGGCCATTTTCCTTGGAACTGGCTCTGAACTGGGTCCAAGTTCCGTCTAGCACCAGCAACCATGGCACAGCCACTGAGATCTGTATCTGCATGCAGTTTTGCATTTTTAATGTCCGATTTCGATTGATTTATTTTGTAAGTTTTTGTGCTGAAGCATGATGCTGAATCGTGTGATGTGGTTTTCAGAGCTAAGGAAAGAAGCAGCAAAGCAACAGTAGAGAGCAGTGTGGAGTCAAATTCAGCAACAGCCACTGTCACAACCTGCTCATCAACAGCTCTCAATTCAGAGAAGAGTTTTTTGTCCAAACATAAGGGTAACTGGAGAAGGAAAAATGCACTCATTATCCTTCATTTTCTCTCAGTTGGTATGAATTTGACACTTGGGCTACTGACACTTGACCTGTTTTTTTCCAGAGCCGTTTCAGTAAAAGACAACACTCTTGTTTCCATTTTTAACCTGGCAGTAAGTTTATTTAAACACATGGCTAATTTTAAATGTTCATATACTCATTCACTTTAAATGTAGTTATGCTGAGTGGAAAGTAGAAGGTCAGGATATGTATGTCAGGTTAAATGATGGTACCTTGTCATCAATGCGGTTAACTGCTGCTCAGAGTGAACTGTGATTTCAAAACAGCGTGTGTGTGTGTGTGTGTGTGTGTGTGTGTCCGGTAGATAGTGACACAGTAGTGTCAGCAGCTGCAAATGAAAAAGCTGAATTGCTTGCAGGAGAGAGTGAAAGTGATGACTGGAGAAGAGCTGGAAACTAATGTTTACAGGTTAAAACAAGTCAGATGTAAAAACATTTTCGATCAGTATGTGTTGATTTACTGAAGCGTGACCATAGCTGTGACAGATCTTGGAACATCCTGCTAACATGCCTGAACCAAATTCAACTTCAAAAGGTCTTAACGGGGTCGCAGGTTTTTAAGCTCTTCTGCTCTGTTTTGTGTTGAATTTAGAAATGTTCAACAGAAACAGCACAAATCTGTGACTTTTGATGTCACTTAGGGTCTTCATATGCAGGAACACATCGGTGGGGGTCAGGGGTAGGTGATCTCTGAGGAAAAAAACGTTCTGCCAAAACAGAATTATCAAACTAATTTCTGATTATGTTACTAATCTGTGTAAAAGCTGCAATTAAGTTGAAATAGACTTTTTCCAGCAAGACTAGTCGCTTTTTCACTCTCCTAGTGAATATCCCAAAAACATTTTTGTGACATTGAAATTCGTAAACCATCAGTAGATAAAACAGAGCATATTACTACTCTACAGTAAACCAAAGAGTAAACACACACCGGGTTGCCAGTTCATTAAATAAACTTGCCATACAGAAGCACTATTGTAGAAGTTAAATTATAGACTATACTCCATCCAGTGGATTCTGAAAGAGTTTTCTGGAGTCTGCAGCCCAGACTAGATAATATGCATGAACAAAATATTGTGTGTAAATGCTGAAGAAATTTTCATACAATTTGTCACGATATCTGGTCAAAGTGAACCGCTCATGTCCTTTAATTGAAAATACAAAGCTGTGGGTCCTTATAACATCCATCCATGCATTTATCTTCTGTACAGCTTATCCTACACAGAGCTGCAGGGTTCCTGGAACTTGTCTCAGGGGACACGACGCACAAGGTGGGGATGCCATGGACTGGGCGCCAGTCACACAGTAAAGAGGAGCACATGTCTTTGGACTGGGAGAGAAAACCAGAGTACATTTGAGGCGTACATACTAACCACTAACCACCACGTCCCTGCACTTGTTACAGTATTACTGAATTAAACAATTATCATATTTAACGCTGTATTCAAAATAGTATTTTTTAAAAATGGAACAGAATGAAAGAAAAAAGAAGAAAGTGACAGGAATCAATCCTGGTCTCACTTCTTGTTTGTGTCTCTTCAGTCTGCTGATTGTAGAAGAAGAAGAAGAACTGAGGGCACGAAGCCTTTATTATCGCCACACGTATATTACAGAGCAGTGGAATTATTTTCTTCACATATCCCAGCTGAGGAAGTTGGGGTCAGAGCACAGGGACAGCTATGATACAGTTCCCCCGGAGCACAGAGGGTTAAGGGCCTTGCTCAACTCAAAGATTTCACTATTAGAACCCACATCATCTCACCCAAAGGAGAGCAAGTGATAAAGATGACACATTCAGTCACTTTTAAGTCTGTCCACGTTTCAGATAACATCATCAGTCTAAGATTCTTACTCTTTCAAACAATCTCCAACAGGATAAAAGAGTCCTGCTGGTGCTCATTGATTCCAGTCACATCTGAGATTGCTGTAGTGAGTTAAACTGCTGACATAGAACCCAAGGCATGTTTCCATTAAAATGTTTAATAAAAGTCTAAGCAAATGTCAGAGAATTTGGCCAAAGAAAACTATAATTAATATAATTGTGTGATCAAAAGAGTCTGAGCCAAATACTAACACATGCCATTAAATATTACACAAAATTCACAATTTCACTAATTTAGTCAATATCATTTAACCTAATTTCTCTTTATCTATACAATTTTGGATTTTCATATCTTCAAAGCCATAATTTGTACAAAAACTGGTTGTTGGAAACCTTTATTTTAATTTGGTGTGTGTGTGTGTGTGTGAGATATAGCGTGATATTGATTGCAATTTGATGCACAGTAGCAATTTAATAAACAAACAACAAAATTTATATATACTATTTTTATTGAACTCACACAATTTTAAACAAAGTGCAAATCTCAGAAGATGTCTTTGTATCAGTACATCAGCAGTCATGTGTGTTTTTCGAGTGAATTTTATTTTCCTCATGTAAGATCCAGGAAAGAGAATAATGATTAGGAGAGAGAATAAACAAGATTGATATTGGAGTAATATCTGTATTATTATGTTGTTTTTACTCCTAAAACCAATAATAAAAAAAAAATGCCATATAAAATTTAGGCCACTTGAGTCAGCTATTAATATTTAAAATTGTAAATTTTTTCGTGGCTTTTTTCAGCAAGTTTTGGACACTTGGCCAAAGATGAAAATATGTATGTAATGTTTTCTTTTCAGCTCAGTTTTCCAAATAAATGATTAGTGAGGTTCGGTAGACCAGCTTGATCTAGGATCTGTTGTTTTCCCAACATGGAAATAAAAATCAAACTGGGATTAGTAGAAGTGAGAAAGTGTGTAGCAATGTAAATATGCAGCTCTGTTTAATATTGTTTAATAAATATTTATGAAATATCAAAATTAAATATTTCACTGACTGTAACTGAGCAGGTTTAAATGCACATTTTATGCACTATATCACATCTATAAAGCATATTACTCACAAATCAGGGGTCACCTTTCCATTTAACCAAATATATTATGATATATGGACCATTATTAGAATTGTAAAATTACTTTCATGTGTCTGGCAAAGCCAGAAGTGATTTTATGAAATATAAGACCAACATGGAATTTCCATTAAGGTTTTAGAGAAAATGTCCGTTTGACAGCTCTGTCTGTTCAAGACAGGTTTGTTTTGGCTTTAAAGATACTGTTTTATTTGGGCATAGATAGATAGATGGATATAATTTATTGATCCCATGAGGGAAATTCTTGGATGTGTATAATGTTTGCAACAACATGATTTCAGCTTTTAAATTGTTTACTCAACTAAATTACAAACGATATGTTCATCTTTGACTTCTGTCTGAATGAAATATAGATTTTTTAAATCCAGAGTAAGCGACTACTGAGGCAGAATGAAATCGAACCACTGCACACTTGAGAGGTGAAGAGTGAAGAGTGGGATTTTTGTGCACCTACGGAATTACAAACCTGGCCTTGGCCTAATAATCTTTCCAAAAATGCTCTCCATGTTGTTGATTTCGGCCAATCTGGATTTGTTTCACTTATAAAATTGCCAAATAATGTTACCACTGACACGTCTGCCAGAAGAACACTGTCCAGACATCCTGTTCTGTCCTCATTATATATATCATTATGATCATTTATTTACATTTTGGTAGTACATGCACGTCTCTCCAGAGAGATTTATAGGATGAATGATTTGGGTTTCGGTATTTTCTCCTTTGTAGATAAATTGTTATGCTCGTGAAATATGAACTTGAAACCTCTTTAAATTGGTTCATTGTTTTAATGGCTCTGAAAATCTGAATCTTTCTGAATCTGTCTTTCGAAAAATAAAACCATTTTAAGCAAACCTCCTATCTTCTTCCTTTGTAGAGAATTCCTTATTCTTTGTCACGTTTAAATAAAATTGTTTTTGTATTGTTTTAATATAAGCAATCACATTTTCACAGAGTTAAATATATTATTATTTACTATCGGGGAAAAAAAAAATCTAAGACTTTTAAGGTACATAATATTCCAAACAGTTCCAGTTTAGCTGTAAGTTTTTGTGTGGCAATTACTTTTCCGTTCAGCAGCAGACACTCAAGATACTTCTAAGCAGAAATTACTTACTGCTCTCATATTTCAGGAGTGACCACATGGTCATAAACACCACAATTTGTGTTAGTGTGGTCATATTTCTAGATCATATACCTGCTGTAAGCAGAAATGAACTTAAAATTGTCTAATAAATTGAGAATGAAGAAATCAGGAAAACATTTAACGACATTCGGGTTGCCATTAAAGTGACAAATGTTAAAGAAAGTGATTATCACTGCTCTGTAAAACATGATGAATTATTGTGATCGAATTAGAAAACTGGAGTGTTTTGCGGTACATATCATGTAACATTTTATTTCACAGTTTTCCAAACTGTGCTATTCCAGGCACAATGGGTATGTCAGAAAACACACTCTTATGTTTTGGCACTTTCCAAATGTTTATGAATTCCGATAGCTAAAATGAACCTTGTGTACGCAAAGATAACCATGATTTAAAAGCATAAGAATGACATTCGCAAGCGACAGCCACGGCCCAACCACACTCTCGGTTTTCCACTCCACCTCAAAGTAAGCAAAGACGGTGAGCAGTGAAAACAGAGTTGCACATGAGTCACCTAAGTGTCCAAAGTGGTGACTCCAATTACTGACTCCATCATTATGTTTGCAGTATAACCGTGGCACTGACTCAAGTCCTGCAGCAGCCTTTAAAATCTGGAATCTTTGTGACTAAACCGTGAGTCATTAAAGAAACTGATTCTGTCAAGTAACATATGGATTTTTGAAGAGGGAGGGCTTCTTGTTTGCCAGCTTTACATAATGAAATCGTTTCATCTGCTCTAGGGCCGCCAGGCTCGTGCACGTGTATCACATGTGACAAAAATGTCTATGGGGTTTAGACTCTTATTAATGTTTTAAGAGCTCAAGCAAAAAAAATTTGGCTGTAAAAAAAAAACTTGGAAGGCTTTCCAAACATTAGAAGCCGAGTTTCTGTGTCTGCCTGCAGGACAAAGCCACAAAACACGGCTCCTATTTAAAACTATAGTGGGTCATCTATGGTGGGAGGCCCCACAGAGATATAAACCTTTTACTAGAGAGATTTAGCTGAAAAGGCAGAAATAGATTCGGTCAGCTAAAAAGCTAGAGTATTTCAAGCTCATCCGATGACAAAATCAATTGACATCCCCATGGAATTTATAATGACTTTTAATTGAGACACTTTCTTTAGGAACATCTGCAGATTCATACAGTTCAGCCAATTATGTGGCAGCAGCATAATGCATAAAATCCAGCAGACACAGGAGCTTCAAGAGCTTCAGTTAATTTTCACATCAGACATCAGAATGAAGTAAAAATCTGATCTCCGTGACTTTAACCGTGGCCTGGATGCTTGATGTATTTCAGAAACTGCTTTCTAGAGATTACTCAAAATGAGGCAAACAGTGTCTGAAGGCTGAAACATCGTGCTGATGAGAAAGATAAGACCTGTTTGATCTGACAAAGTCTAGAATAACACAAATAATTACTCTTTATAACAGCGCTGAGCAGATAAGCATCTCAACATTGAGGTGGATGAGCTACAACAGCAGAAGACTTCATCAGGTTTCACTCCTGACGGCCAAAAATAGGACTCTTACAGATCTGGATAGCTGAAAGGTATGGGAAAAGATCACTGATTTTCCACTAATATTCAACTGTCCAGTTTCGGTGTTCAATCCTCGTTTTAGTTTTGATTTCTGTGGGGAAACATTTATATTCACATCGGTTTCAGCTGTTTGTAACAGTCAGAGGTCAAGCTGTAAATTTCAGGATAAATAGCGCTTCGTTTTCTCAGTAACGCGACATGCTCCCTGTGTTTGACAGATTATTTGTTGGAATGAGTTGCTGAGGAAATTACCCTTTGTGGCTGTTGTACTTTAAACAATAACAGAAACTAATTTGTTTCAGTGCTGTTCTGAAGCATTAAGCATAGCTATAAATAAAAAAAATAAAAATTTTCTTTCATTAAAAAAAAAAAGCAATCTTTGGCAAGTCACTGTTGTGTGACACGAATAAAACACTTCAGGACTTTCGCTTAGAAGAAAATAATTAAATTGAATAAATTTTGCAGTAACGTATCATACCACACTCTTGTTTATAATGAAAGCCACAACTTCAGTTCCTTCACACATTCAGTTTGTAGACATTTTATTCTTTTAATATTTTCTAATCATTGGAAAAACTTCTTCAAAAGTGATAGTGATTTCAAAACATACCTAAAGTAAATTGAAGTGAACTGAAGTGAGCATATGGATATCGGCATAACACACTTTAAAAATAAATAAATGCCTGCTGCTTGTTTTTTTTTTTTTTTCCAGAAACAAAAGTCGTACACATGTATAGTCTAGGTTCACTGTAGAGACTAATTGTCTTCCCTCGAGTCCTGTGATATTCACGTGTAATGCCTGAATGCAGTGAAAATAAACATGTGAAGACAGAAGAAGATGGTGATAGATGGTGTTTGTGTAGTGGAGATAACATGATATATACAAACCCAAGGAGTACTTTGACTAAACTGATTTGGATCATTTCCCGAGAAGGTAGAATAGAGGGAAGGGGAGGAGGATGGATTTTGGGGCTTAAGGCATGCGGGCTAATGGATTAAATCAACAACAACAACAACAACAGCAACAAAAAAGCAGTTAGTTGTTTTTCACCCAAGTGTTTGTTAATGAGCTCTAAAATTTGAAGCTGTTGTTTTCAACTGTTAAAATTGCAGCAAAGGGAAAAACACATGTTGCACACTGAAAACCATGAGTCCTGACTCATTTTTTTGACTTGTGATGATAAAATGCATAAAAATTCATTTGTTTATACTGATAGAATGTGAATCGATTTCCATTCTGCCGGTGTAATTGAACCTCATCTGGTAAAAAGGGTTAAAATCCAAATTACACGGATTCATATGCTGACATAAAAATGAAATTATAATGATTTGGTGTTTTTTTACTCAGCGTCTCTCAGCCATCAAAACATTCAGGTTGAAAAAGTTATGAGGTGTTAAATAAACACGTTCGAAAAGTAGCGCTACAATAAATCTCCTTTAAAGGCAAAGAAGTTCAAATTCTTTAGAAGTATAAATAATGAAAGAAAGTACAAATACTCAGAAAGTGGGTAAGTATACTTAACTTTCAGTGGTGCTTAAAGACTCTGATGTTCTAAGAGCACAAAACCCTTCACTCTCTTATACTCTGGTGCTTTGCTGCATGAGTTTTTCTCTTCCTGTGTGCTGTTATGTGTTGAGACACCAGATGACCTGTGTTCCTTATGAACATGTGATTAAGTAAGGAATAATATGCAATGCGCAGTGAAATAGTTTTATTAAAAATGACAATTTGACTATCGTTGATAGTCAGCTATGATCTTTCCTTCTTTCACTGCTTCTCTTTTTTCTCTTTCCTAAAGTTAAAATGATACAAAATGTAATGATGCAGCTTATCACGTTAAACTGCAAAGTGCAGCATCTTCACTCCAGATCATGTTCCTGTTGGAAATCTACTGACACTGGAGACTCCTTCCAAAAATGTTAAATATCAATATCTTCTCACAGATGAATTCATTGAATCAGTTCTTCTAAACCTTTTTAACAGTTTAATTACGTGCCATGACCTGTTCAGAGAGAGAGAGAGAGAGAGAGAGAGAGAAAGAGAGCCTGAAGAAAATTTCCTTTAAAGATTAGATGCGTCAGCTTGGGGGGGGGAGATCTGAGCTCAGTTTTAGGTAATGAGCAACGTTTTTAATCCATGTGTCTTGTCAATCATCCAGGTTGCTGTGTAAGTTGTTAGTTACCACAGAAACTTGCCTTAAAGCCAACACTAGTATCAGAGCAGCTGGCATAGAAACCTATCAACCAATCAGAATCCAGAATTCAGCAGCACTATGGTATTGTATTATTATTTGTGTATTTACTGTATGATTCTTACTGACTTACTGCTCAATAATTAATGGTTGTAGCTCTCATGAACACTAAAACAAAGACTCCAGAGCCATATTTTCAGCTCCCTTCACTTTTTCTACAACTATTTTGCACTTTGTTGATAATGTGATATGAATGTTTTCACAGCTCAGTGGATGGATTACATTTTCTCTCCCTTTCAAATCACCACAAAATCCATCAATATAATGTGATGTAAAGAACATAAGTGAGTATTTATGCTGTTTCTGAACAAAAGACATTATGCTTATTTTTCTAATGATGTATGTCAGAGTCTGAATGGTTTAAACTTTTGGAAATGTGCACATACTCTACTGAAAAGCATGTACTGATGGAGTGTGCAGCTCTGTCGGATGTGTGAAATGCATTCATTTTACTGTGTGCAAATAAACAAAGCAGGATATCTTTAACCATTTTTATCAGAAAGCAAGTGTTCTGGTCCACCGGCAGAATGGAAATTAACTTATCAAAGATTTTCTGTCAGTATAAACAAATGACTTACCTTATCATCACAAGTCTGATATAAAATGAGTCAGGACTTGTTGGTTTTCAGTGTGACACATGTGTTTTTCCCTTTTTTGATGGATTAACAATGAACATATTAATAATGACGAACTTTCCGAAAAGTACACAAGGCAACAGAAGACGCAATAATGCAAAATAAAAACACAGGCATGTTTTAAAGCTTGTACAGTTTATTAAACTGTTATAAGAACATAATGCATGAGACTTTGGCACCAATACATTGAATAATAAATAAATGCTCCTGTTTTGTCTGTGAATGCTATGTAAATAAATAAACCATAACTTACTCTGTAATAAATATAGATAAACCTTTATCCAGATGCATTGCATCAATGTTTATTGTAGTTGGTCGTCAGTGTCCAACAAAGCCCGGGAAAAGAGTCTGTAAGTGTGTGTGTTCTTTTTAATCATACATTACATAACAGCGGTTTCATTAATACATTTTGGTTTGAAGAAATAAACCTGATGTGTCAGAATGGGAAGTCTTCTTCCAGTGAACTTAAATAATAATAATAATAATAATAATAATAATGATATATAACAAGAATATTATACCATTTGTGGTGCTGTAGTTATATTTTATCATGCTGCAATGTAGATTAACTGCATGCACAAAATCCACCAGCATCCTGAAGTCAGTTTTAATGCACAGGCTTGGGAATAATCTAAAAATATCAGTGTTATATCCTGGAGGGTTTTTTTTTTTTTTTTTTGCCTTGCCTGCTTAGGGTCTAATTAAATAGTTGGAAGATGTTCAAGATGTTCCGAAAAACCATTTCGGGTTGTCAAATCTGTTAACTACAAACATACTCATTAGCCATTAAATTATAATTTAAAGGTTCTGTTAGAAACAGATCAGATATGTGACTAATTGTGCAGACTAACATGCTTTGAGCTCTTTGTAGCGGAGTATTGATCTGCCTAAGGTGGTGGCATTTCTTAGATGGAATTATCTTGTATTTCAATCGCAGGAGCTCATGGGACTGCAGAGGTATCTCGTCATTCTAAAGCATTGTTGTTGTTGTTTTTCAAACGATTTTACTAGAAAAGAAACTGTGCATTTAGCTCAAATGAATATGAAGTGCTAGCGAATTTGCTAGTGAAGTCCTTTAAGAATGCAGGATATTTATTTAGTAACGAAATGACCTACTGTTCTGTCCACTTCAGCATTCAGTGTTTGTGGGAGTCTGTAGGAAAGGCACTAAGTGGATTAGAGTAGTCTGTTATAGGATTTACAGAAATGGAATGGATTTGTGAGACACAATCCTCTGTCCCAGTCTGAACAGGACACCTGCTCCTCCACTGATTTTGCAGTCAAACACAACCAATCCGATCTAATGCTATATGCGATTTGGAATCGTCCCGGTTCCCATAATAGTAAAAAGTATTTTGCAATACATCAGAACGATGTTTTTTTCCCCCCTCAAATCAAATCTTACAGCTTGTTATCCCACATATGTGCAACAGCAGCTTCAGGAAAAACTTTTAATTTCTCGAGAAAACAAGATGCTTTTGTTACAACCTGCGCAGAGCATGTGAGGTGTTTTTTTGTGCGAAAGCTATGAATCATAGATTCCTCAGAAGACTGATTAGAGGAATCTGATAAAACAGTGTGTCTGTGATCTGGATGTAATATCATTGCATTAGTTTGGAAAAGGTTTACTGATACCGTAGACAGAAAGAGGTGAGGTCACAGAGACACTGTTTGTTCATGTAAGATCCTGTTCCAAGTCAAACAGACCACTGAGCCATAATTTCTCATAATGATCATTAGGAAAGCATTAGGGTGCCTTAATTTTAGGAGTAAAACATCTTGTCAACAATTAAATAACTGTATTTTTTGTCAGGTTGTGGAACACCAACAGATGGGCTCTTTTGTCTTTGAGGTACACAGGATTTCTTGAAGTTCAGGGGACAGGCTTCCTCCTTTACCCAGTGACACAAACCGTACATGAGCAGTGCTGCCTGTGATATCTCTGTCATGTATTTTTCTTTTTTAATATTTACTGTGCAAAAGGTCCAGCAGTCTTTTAATTTACTGTATGTTAAAGTAGAAATTGTGTAAAGTGTTACCTAAAGGTGGAGCTGCTCTTTTGTTTTTTTTTTTACAGTAAATCTGTCTACACCTTTCTCTACTCTACTTTCATTACAGTATTTATTGTTCATTTTATCTTTTCACGCCAGTTATTTTTGCTTTTTATTTTTTTTTGTGAAGTGTGTTGTTTAGAGAACGTGGTATTACATCTGCTTGTAAGGGCAACAAGTAGGTCTTCAGCTTACTTGACATAGCAGGCTGAACAGATTCCTCAGACTCGTGGAGGTTTAGTGGAGAAGAAAATGGATTGATTATTTTAAGTCCTGATTGTGTTTTTCTCTTACGCTTTACTAGCTGATTCATGATTCATTCGATTTCAAAACCTTGTCCCAGAAAGGCAAATAAAAACATCATATAACAGCTACTAAAAATGTTTTAAAGACCAAAACTGTAAGGCTCTTCTCTATATGTCAGTTGCATGTCTTAGCCTGGCCTCTTTCTTTTGTTTTCCCAACAGCTGTCATGACATGTTCTCCATATTATACTCTTCTTCTTGTACTTCTTGCAAACGTCTTCTTGAGCTTTTCCTGGAAAAGGAGAGGGTATTTGCCATGTATTTGAGGTCATACACATGCACACTTCAGCGCAGAAACCTCCTGAATGGTGTGGTACTGGCTGCGGTTGTCCAGGAAGGTAATCTCCTCGTAGGCTGTGGGCCGGCAGCATGGGCTGTGCCGAGCCCTGTCCATGTTCTCTCGAGTTAACAAGCGCTGACCCTTCAGCTTCGCCAGCGCCAGGTCATAGTTACGGCGACTGGCCACACATTTACCACTGCAGTAGCGGAAGAGGATGACTTCGTCGCTGACGTAGCCCAAGCCGAGTTGGCTTACCGTCATCTCCTTGTCTGTCAGTGAACAGGGCTTGGTTCCTTTCTTAGCTCGCTTAGTTCTTTTGCCGAGTTTAACATCTCTTCGAGCTTTCCTCTGCACCAGTGTGCGGATGACCTGCTTCAGCTCACCCTCTGTGAAGCTCTGGAACATGTGCATGACTGGAGACAAGACAGGAGAAGATGCAGTGAGCTCATATATTTTACAGGTCAAACTATACAGTTTTTACAGTTACAGCTAAAAGTGAAAAAAGAAAAAAAATCCAGTCAGTTTTGATGGGTTAGCTTCTCTTATAAACATTAACTAGTGTAACTAAGGTAAGATAACTATATAAAGAACGACTGGCTCATGGAAATAAAAAAATGTAACCATTTAAGGATGTGATTTTTATGTCTTTAGCTCTGGCATTAAACCTGTGCCTTTGACAGCTTCTTCAAGTCGGTTGCACATTTATTTTTACATAGCTAATACAGGATGAAACATAATGCATATTTGGTATTTTAAGATGTTTTTATTTCTATGCAAATCAGAATTGGAGGCCTGGCTCAATCCCACATCCATGTCAACTAGCAAACAGAGCAAGAGGGCTAAATGGGCATCCTAAGGCTAACAAGACACTAACACTAATACTATTGTGTTCATCTGTGACTGGCTGAAATTCGAAAGACTGTACTGTATTAAACACTTTTTTGAACTGCATGCAAAGCCGTAGCTAGTGAGGTGAAAGGAGGCGATCGTTCTCGGGGCAAACAGCTGGAAGAAAATTCCAGTAGCGTGTATCATATATACAATTTGTCTAAGATACTGTATGCAAAACACTCAGAGGGTTTGGGGCCCAGTGTTCTGTCAGGTCCAGAATTCTTTAAGCCCTCTTTTTACCCTGCGTGTATGAATGGAATATCATTAAAAAAGATATCCGTCAGTCTGTCAGTTTAGATGAATACAGTGTGCAAACTGAACACTGATTTGATATTGAATTGATCAAGAGCTCATGCTTCATTTAAGTAATTATTCAGATCGTTCAGTGAGTCAGAGGATAAAACTGAACAAATGTCTGGCTAAGTATTAGATTTATTTTAATATGGTTGCCCTTTCGTTCATTTTGTACTGTTTTCAGTTTGTGCTTGTCTGCATGTATTGATTTGTTTTTGTTTCTGTTTGTCTCTGGTGTTTATTATCTCTTGGGAGCTATTATCACTTCGTGGAAAGGTGTATGCTCTATAAACATAACATTTTCTTTCTTTCTTTCTTTCTTTCTTTCTTTCTTTCTTTCTTTCTTTCTTTCTTTCTTTCTTTCTTTCTTTCTTTCTGTGATGTAACCATGCACCTGGTGATGTGTAGCGGATTTATTATGAAGTATTATGAAACAGATTTCTTGGAATCGTAACGCAGTTTCTTCACCTCGTAGATCCTCCGTAATGTTCTGCTAATCACGAGAGTTTAAGGACAGCTGGCCAAAGAGCACGCTGAGCCCCTGATGACCTGCTTAGCACGAGTAATTCTCTGATCCTTCC
The DNA here is from genome assembly GCF_019097595.1 of Hemibagrus wyckioides. NCBI lineage: Eukaryota > Metazoa > Chordata > Actinopteri > Siluriformes > Bagridae > Hemibagrus > Hemibagrus wyckioides. The sequence goes on from NC_080719.1 coordinate 17,700,769, forward strand.
TCTAATCAGACGACTCGCTAGTCAATTGGATTCTCATGAATTTGCTTCTGCTGAAATTCTGCATGTGTATGCATGTGTCTGCTTGTATCATTACGCATTAATTACTAGGTCACGTTAAGCAACTTGTACGTTAAAAGCAATTGATCTGGAAATCCATTAGAGTTATTTCTTGTTACCCAACCCATTCATATGAAAATAGAAAAAAAAAATCCATTTATATTTTATATTCTGTATAAGAAGAATTCAAATGAAACACTTGAAATCCTTTCTGTCTGACCTCATGACCTCCTGCTTTATTATATTCCTGCATTGTTCTGTTATTAAATCGACTGCACCAATACAGTCTACGCTTTTTAAAGAATAGGGAACAAAGCGTTTTATTCTGACACAACCACCGAGCCTCTAAATAAATCAATTCAATGAAATATAAAGACTTTTTCATTCAGCCAGGAAATATATTAAATTGCATACTTCCAGCAAACTAGAAAGAAAAGACTAGAGCTTACATTCAGAGATGACCAAGTTGTCTGCATTTGCTGAACGAACCCTCCGAAACATCGCCCCGGTCCCAGATGAGGAGTTGTTCGAAGACATTGATGATGCAGATGATGCTGCTGCTACTGATATTACAGAAGATGAACGATCAACATGAGGAAGAACATGTGCTTTGGAGGAAAGCAGGATTCTAGAGAGGAAGACGGAGAGTGCAGCACCACAGAGCATCAAGATGATGGAAACACACTTCCATAACTTCATCTTAAAATGACTAAGAGCATTGGCACTCTGCAAGAAAAAAAAAACAACAAAGAAGGATTTGTGTCAATGCATCAAAACAGGTGTTTTTTTTTTGACAAACATGATTTGTAAAGAAAGCTCTCCATAATATTCAACATTGGTCATAATACTGAACAATCAGTACAGTAATCAGTCAATGCAAGTTTATTTCATGAGTTTATATGTGTACAAGAATATTTTATGTGTCTAAATAACTGCAGAGCTTTTAATTCATGAACTTTTCATTGTTCAGGTTATTATTCCTAATACTATGTTCACACATCCAGCGACTCACAGTGAGAAAGCAACCGGAGATTCTTCATTTTCAATGAGAGCTGGCGACATGAGTGACAGCGGTCTTTGGTGGTCAGATGTGGGTGTGTCCAACAAAGTGACAAAGTTTATGCAAATGTGAAGCGACTACTGTAGAGCGCACACTGCTTCTTCTTCATCCTGTATCATATGATGCTTATATACGCTGCTGAATTTTTATACACAAAGTCAAATCTCCCTCCAGAATGTTTCATTTTATTGGCAAGAAAATTTGGAATGTGAGTTGCACCACCCAGTAATAAATGTTGTTACTATGGCAAGTAGTAGGAACACCTACCGGACTGGACAGCGACTGGAGACTCGCACTGACTCTGTATGTGTGAACGTAGTAGAAGTTACTGGGTTTGGATTAATTCAATTCCTTTTCGAATTGAGTCAGCACTTTTAACTAATGACATGATCACAAATATAATAACTAATAAGAACTCAAATATAACATCTTTATTAATGGTGGATTATAATTGTAATTCCTGACCCCACAAAGATGACTGCTGCTCTAATCCATTCTCTGAAACAAAGCCTCAGAAACATACAAACCGCTTCGTCATCTGAGACTCGACTTAGACTCGCACGCTTTCAGCGGTTTCTTGCTCATGCCGCATACCAAACAAATTGCATGTGCATGGAGTATTTTCCCTGCTGTGAAAAGGGCTTCCTGTAGACAGCTTCATCCTTCAGCAATTTCATTCACAGATGTTATCACAAGTGGTTTTGACATCCGCAGATATTTCACCTCTTTTCTGAAAACTCTCCTCGTCATTTAATACTCACAGATGTGGAGTGTTTGAAGGGATGTGATGTCCCTCGATTGATGGGTGAACATCCCTGAACATTTGATTCGGTTCCTTCATGCTCTTATTTAATGTCCTACTATTTTCTGTTTACAGTTACAGTTAAAACTGGAAATCCAGCACAGGTTCTGGATAAACTATTATGCTGTTACACTGGTTATAGGATCCTGTTTTGGGAGTTTGCCAACACACACACATGAAAAGTATATTAGTGTGCTTCTTTCATTGATCTACCCAGTTAGTGCACTCAGTGCAGGGCCTGATGGGGGTATCTAACCTTATGGGGATATTTTTGTTTCATAGATTTATTGGCTTTTTTTCTATATATCCTTGTTGCTTTACCTAACTGTTTCTCATATATGCTTCAAACATCCCCAAATAACTTTAACAGACAACATTGTGCAATTTTTTTCATCTCATTCCTTTTTTTCCCTTTTATTTTCTAATATTGTTATTCTAAAATCACCTGACGGAGTGTTTACGACGTATTTGGAATTAATTCTTGCGTGAATGTGAGATACTAGAGACACTTGGATGCAAAACAATTTTAAAATTCAGGAAAACTAATCTCACAGTGGAGGATTTCTCCAGACCAACAACTTCTCGAAGTACTTTACCAGACTTTTTTTTAGTACATTGACTTCAATTAGCATTTGGTTCCTAACCAGAAGAACTTCGAAAGAGTCGAACATAACAGAAAAAAAGATTTTAAATTCCATGCTTGGAAAAATGAATGGCTTTAAAACACTGCTATTTTGAATATTGCCTTCCAGTTTGAGGTGTTTGTGGCTCAGATCATTTGATTCAAGATATAAAGATTTAAACAAGCCATCATGCAGTTGAATGAATGTTGAAATCTAAAATGCCTGAGGTGTATTTATGTATTTAAAACTGCACTGGAAATTTGATCTGCCTAGAAATAAAACCATGAAAGGTTGTAAACATTTCTCTTAAAATGTTTTAAGAGCAGTTTGGAGCTCACTGTGTGCCTGCTGCCTTGAAGGGAGTGTCAGCGGAAAAGCACCGTGAAGACATTGAGTCATTAGACAGCATTTGCAGGATGAGGGTCAAAAACATTTGAATGATAAAATCATCAGGTGTCTCTTAAATATCCGATTTAGCTTCCGCCTCTAGTGTGCTTACATGGCTTTTATAAAGCAACTGCAATAAAAGATCATTCACTAGCCACGGCTACAGATTCCAGCTCTTCCTTGGGGATTCCAAGATTTTCCCAAGCCAGCTGTGAAGTCTAATCTCTCTAGCAGGTCCAGTGGGATGTGCCAGAAACATCTCTGCTGGGACTCAACCAGGGGGCATCCTTGTTTTGTTTTGTTTTTGTCCATAAACTGAGCTCCTGCTTCACCTCAAGTACAGTGACTTTTGCACGGCTGCTGCTGCTGATCTGTTGTGGCTCAATCCTACAATCTCTTTTCCCATCACTTTTCCCAATAGATCATTAAACTTCTCCACCAGAGGCAAGGTCTCTCCCCTCGCCTGAAAGCAGCATCACACTCTTCTTTCCAGAAGAGAACCATCTTCAAAGACAAGCTCTATAAACCTGAGTTCTGCTTTAACATGTGTAAATCTAACATCTTTATTCCTCTGACTTGTTAAAGGTCCCAAATCTGCCACTACAATATTCTTTAAAGTATTTAATAAAGTAAATCTTATTCTGGTACAGAGGTTATGAAAGAGCATTTGAACACTATGAAATCTTTCCAAGCATCATGGCTGCACAAAAAATAAAAACAAAAAACGAGAAGAAATGTAGAAATAGAATAAGAAATGAAGGACATAATGAGCATCATGAGAATCAGATCCATGAGGCTTTTTATTTGAGGCAAAGATTTCATTAGAGGCATTTTAGCAATAAGTGTGTGTGTGTGTGTGTGTGTTTGCTAACACAGAGTTTAATAATGTTATGGTGTTTCGCTATTATTTGTACTGTTTTTTCCCGGAATTTCCTGGCTTTAGTTATTATCAATTCAAAAGATAGCAACAGATACAGAGTTCTATGATTTGATGGAGAGCGAGCATGCATCCTACAAGACATAAGCAGCTATGCCACCACATCTTCCTGAACTGCTGGTCCCACAATGTCAAAGGTCAAATAATTAAAACATACAAAGAGCCTTGGAGAAAATTGCTATCTGCCCTTTTCCGCATACATGAGCCCACAGATGATCATGATTTGCCAATTTTGCTATCCTTGACTCCCGGCCACTGAAAGCTGTTCTGTTTTCGAGATTCAAACCTTTGCAGAATCCTCCATCTCCACCCTGTTATATAACATCAACCCCAAGATGATGATGATGATGATGCTGATGATTATTATTATTATTATTATCATCATCATCATCATCACCTTGATTAGGACCAAACGTACAGGGCATTTGATGATTTGATGAACACACTCCTGAAGTAACAGAAGATCTACTTCTAATAGCACCGATAAAAAATATAATCAGGTGTTTAAAACCATACTGTTTTTTTTTTTGCTGTATTTTCCATTCAGAATCAATATTTCATACTGACATTGTCGAGCTGTCCACTTGACCATGGCGTCTCTGTGTCTATCATTTTTCATCCACGACTCTTTGTGCCTTCAGTCTTGTCTAAACACTTATCTGACTAATACGTCTTGTTCTTCATTCGTGTCTTTGTTTTAGTAGCTACACCGGAAATGGGCTCCAGCTTATTCTCTCTCCATACATCCTACACTTCACTGCCTTTTTCCTTTATTAGGAAACATGCAATTGTTTACAGAGTGCACTCTCAACTAAACCTAGATCTGCATTTTCATTACAAAAGGAACCCCAACGTTATATGTATTTATGGAATATAGAAAACACGACTAAAAATAAAGCAAATTCTTTAGTCGAGTGGGTTCTTAACAACACAAAGACAGACACAATAAGACATTTAGAGCTACCTTTCCTTAATGCAAGGTTCTCATGCTAGAGAAACAATTGGATATTTACTGTGCTGTAGCAGATGTCAGATCAGGCCTACAGTATATCACATCCTCCTTACTTTTGTACATTTCTGAAAATAGATTTGACTCTAAGCAGGCAATCAGTTTAAAATATTTTTATTAATCAGCAAAAAAATTCTGTTTCTTACAAGCATACACATTCACTCTGATGCATGAACGAACACAACGAAGGGATGGAAAAGCTATTTAAAGCTTTAATGGATTAGTGTTAAGACCGTCCTATTTACTTTGTCAATCATGTGGGACATCAGTTTCTGGAAATTTACATGATGAGGGTGTGATGATAACATCCTGGGAACTAATATAAAAACTCTTATTCCTAGAACTCAGTGCAGCCCATCCATCAGGGACGAACACACAAGCAGACACACGGACATACACACAATACACATGTATATGCACACATGCATAAATACAAACATACAATTGTTCTCCTTTTATCTTCCATGTTTGCTCTTCTGGCCATCCTGAATGAATGTGTTTGAACATATTTATGACTTCCTTGGAACACCATTCAAAATAGGGAATGTTGACATTTTCTGTTTTATACAATATAGTTCTGTCTGCCTGCTTTCCTGAAGTGAAGCATGTTTCTCCTTTGCATGTACACTAAATGTACATCACAGCAGCATGTGTTTTTGCAGGTTTTGTCCAACTTTCCTGTTATAATAACCTCCACTCTTCTGGGAAAGCTTTACACTGTATGTTGGGAATGTTGCTGTGGGGATTTGTGATCAATCAACTACAAGAGCATTAGTGAGATCAGACTCTGATGCTTTAGAGTGAGGAGGTCTGGGGTTCAGTCAGACTTCTAGTTCATCCCAAAGGTGTTCAGAGGGGTTGAGGTCAGGGCTCTGTGCAGGACACTTGACTCCTTGACAAAGCATGACGTTATAGAGCTTGCTTTGGATACATCGTCATAGGCCAGACAGGTTTGGGCCTCTATGTTCCAATAAAGGGAAATTACAATGCAACAACATTTTAAGACAATAGTTTCTGGGTAGCGGTTTGGGGAAGAAACACATGGCAGTGTAGGTCAGGTGTTTGACAGTTTGACAATCAGTATTTATTTAGACTTATGTTTAATTAACCAGTGAATTTGTTAAACTGCCTCCAAATATTTAAAAAAAAAATCCACATCAATTTGGTGCAATACACGTACGGTTTCTCTTTTTTTCTCCTCAGAAATCTATCACCGGGTGATCCACTGTTCTGTCTCAGAACATAACACATGTTAATAACAGTTAAGATAAAGTATCCGGCTCACTTCATCTTGAATCATCATTTATATTAGTTTAGGAGAAGCATTTTTCAGCAGAGAATTCCATGTAAATCATAATAAACAAATTTGAAGTCTGACTTTCCCCACACACAGAGCCTACTTACTGTGGAGTACAGTGAACCTGCATGACAGTGAACTAGCATGACTCTTCTTGGATTATGTCAGAGAAACCAATCTGCATGTATAAACACTGAACAACCACTGATGAAAAAATATGCTGTTTTAGATAAGCATGGTTGACAAATCATAACATTAATCTTGAACCAACAGAACTAATGAATGTGCAGTGTACCTCATCTGTTCACAATGATTTTTTAAATGTGAAACGGTGAAGTCTTTATGAAATTACAGTACGTCTGACATTCTGTCAGATTTTGTAACTGTTTACGCTATCCCAGAAGGCATCTTATTACCTCTTATTACCTGGAAACAAATGATTCTCCACAAAGCATTCTTCTACTACCACCTCATCATTAATCAAAACGAATAAACATCAAAATGGACCAAACGGTACAGTGCGTCGTCTGAGATGTTCTACTAAAAAGAACATGTTGAAATGCTTTGGTTGACTGACAGCATGATCTTTTAACCTGACAGCTGATCCCTCAGTTCCACCTCATACGGTGTAATCAGCGTAAAATATATGAATAATCGTCTGTCTTCTCCCTCGTCTCCCTAATCTCTCTCTCTCTCTCTCTCTCGTTCTTCCTCGTTCTTGCTGATTGTCCTGAAGATATTTAAGCCTTCTGAAGTCATGTTGCTTCTTTCACATCCCCATTCCCAGGAGTTGTGCAATAGACACTGCATTTGAGGCAAATGCTGATCTGGGAATAGATAATGATTTCTTCATATTCAAAGTCATCAAGAGTGGGAAAGAAAACACTAATCTCAGGCTAACACTTGAGTATTCCAGGTGTCTTCATGAGTGTAGGCGAGAGTAATGTCAAACATACTGAAACTCTCCAAAACACTAAACTCTGAGTTTATTATAGTTTCCAATAATAATATTCATTTCATGCTCATTATGTATGGTGTAGCTCTGGGATTTTAGCCAACACTGGACTATGTTCATCATCATGCTGATGCTGGTCCAGTCCTGTATGGAAGTGGATGAAATTAGACAGATGTCTGCCAAATGAAGGGAACTTCTCCTAGTGTTTATAGGCCATATGATGAATGTTTATTCCCAAACCCTTGTTTATTTTTTTCCTGCTTTCACAGCTGCCATATTGCATGTTTATATGTATTTGGACTGTCATAGTATCTGCTTTTACACAGGAAAGGCCAACAAAGCGTGAATGTAAATCATGTATTATTTATGAGCTACAGTTTATTTGGTGTTGATAAAACTGATGAGTCAGAAATACCTTAATGTAAGCTTGTGTCTTTATTTTCAGCTCAAGGCTTTTATTTAGATCCAACAAACTGCATGGAACACAAGCTGTTATTACTCTGTTATTACTCAGAGTGAGAAGAGGAAGTGTGGATGTGTTCACAGGAAGTTTATGTTCACGATTTACAACCACTGTGTTATCATCTCAATGTTATTATTTTTGTTCTTGATTGGCATATATAATGATTGAATACACTGCAAACCAAACAGATAACATAAAAAACAAATACTTACTGCATCGGCATAGATCATATTCAAATATTAAATCTGTTTAATATGCTTATGTTAACAGAAACAGACAACTGTTTGCATCAACCCAGCATTTAACAGATGAATATTACCAACAAAACACTTTACAATCAGTGTTTTTATTCATGTATTTATAATATAGCTATGATCTAACCTCATTCCCCAAACATTACAAGATAATTCCTCTATGAGATGTACAATATAGCAGTAACTGTCATTATAACTCATTGTATTTATGTCATTTGGTTACTTAAATATATAATATATATATAAAGATAAATCCACAATATGACCTGATAGAACACCGATGCTGCTGACACACATCACGCTATCCTTGGCCAGGTGATGAATAGAAAGACCAGTGATCGCTATAATGATCTCATCTCCCACTTTTTTTTTGTCTTTGTTCTGTCATCAGTAATTACTCAGAGTTTAGGCTGTGTAGCCTTGTATTTATTTCTACACTTCAATTCTGTTCTGAATCAACAGAAATGGACATTAAACTGCGCTTACTGACGGGAATTTCATACTGAATATTCTCAGTCCAATCAGTCATTATTATACCTTGATATACACTCGCTGATCACTTTATTAGGAATACCTGTACACCTGCTCATTACTGCAGATATCCAATCAGCCAGTTGTGTCACAAAATCACACACACACACAGATCACAAGCACTTCAGTTTATGAAGTTTAGAATGGGTTAAAAATCTGGTCTTGAAGTGATCATTAAAGGGCTGGTTTAAGAATTTGAGAAAAGGTTGAATTCCTGGAAGTTTACATAAAAAAAAAAAAATCAAATGAGAGAATGTCCTAGAAAGGGAACAGTGTGACTGATTTGAAACGTTCAGATAAAAACAGGGAGACTGACAGGAAGTATACTAAAGTGGCTCAAATAACCACTCTTTCCCAACGTGGTGAGCAGAAAAGCATCTCAGGAAGCGCAATATGATAAACCACAAGGAGACAAGGAGAAGACCACACTGTGGTCTACTCCTGTAATACGATGATATGATTATTGTGAGGAGGTTTGGTTTTTTGATGTGAACATTAACTCAAGCTCTTGACCTGTATCTGCATGATTGGCTGATCAGATAATAGCGAATGAGTGAATGAGTTTTTATTTGAATTTAATACATACACATAATACACGTCCTTGAGTTGGAGGAGGTTGAGTTGGGCCCTAGAACAGGACCCTAAAGCATTAGGTTCTCATGTTTATGAGTCCGTCTAGGACTTTGGGATTGCAGAAATTAACGCAAAATCAAGAAAACTCTGTGATATTTAGAAAAGCTTGCAGTTTTTCAGAATTACCGCAGATTTTCTGTAGACGCATCACATGATGTCATCACAACACGCATTCACCCAAAGCCCGCTTCTATCCAGAGATGTCGAACATGAGAACAGCTCTTATAGAGAGTAATTAATATGTGTCTTTAGCGTTAGGAGCTTAAAAGAAGAAATCATGTTCTTTCACCAAATCAATTAGTTTACAACAAAAAACTTTTTTAAAAAAAGCTTTCAAAATATTATTTTTTGAAAATTTTGAGAATACTATGCTTCCATAGTATCCTAATAAATAAGTAAAGGTACACGTTGTGCTCTCTTACAAATATACTGACTGAGGCTGTGAGGCTCACCGCAGAGGGCTATGACTAATCCCAGCTGGTTTTGTACGGAGTGGCTTTTGTTTACGTGCTACATAACACACCATGTGTGCTTTCGCAGAAATACAGACGGTCACGTGTTTTACACCTGAAGCTGTACTTGGATATCTATATGGCATAGTGAGAGTGCTACTGTATAGTCAATAAGAAAACGCAGCTTTGAGAGTTTTTTTTATGATGAACCATAGCAAAAGACTGAATTTGTCCAGAATTTCATCATCGAGGTTTAAATTCTAGCAGCGATTTCAATAGAGTAAATAAAAAGACATGGTTTGACATCTAGGAACCAGTGTGTTTTAAGTTTTAGTGAGAAGGTGAAAAAAGCCACCAGAGGCATGTTCTTCCAGATTTCAGAGCTTTTTTTACACAAACTTTCTGTAGGATTTCACTTCAACAAAAATGTTTACTGGAATGCAATGCAATGACATTCTAATAATAGTTTCCTTGTATTTTAAGCCTGTTCTTTTCTACGGGTGACATCTTAAGCACCAGCTTAGATAGCAAAAGAGGATGTGTTCTTACCGTTTGCCCGGCTTATCCAGACTTGTCAGAGTGTCTATGTTTTTGGTTGACCTCTGGGTAAAAATGGCATTAATCAATATTCCAGCTTTTACACTCGAGAGCAGTGAGAGACTGTCGTTATTTCGTCTCTTGTTTATTGCTGTCTTGCACAGGTTTTATCCAGGAGTCTAGAGAGCATTAGCCCCCCAAAGTGCAGCATTCTTTCAGCTTCAAGGGATCATCAGACATCCAGGACCTCAGGGTGTGTAAAAAACATCCCCAAATCCACATCTTGTTGCCGCTGGGGTCTTGTCACGCATTAAGAGTCAGAAATATAAATAATCTGTAGATTTGTAGATTTCGGAATGTTGACGTGATGAAAAGTTTTTTTTTTGCAGGGCTGATCAAAATAGTGATAAAGATAGTCTAAAAGACACAAAGGTTTGTTTGTTTGCTTTCCTCAAAAGAAAAAAGCTAAGCACATAATTTATGATTTCTCACCAGACTTCTCGTGAAATACAATGCCAAAAGATAAAACGCCTTGAGAAAGTTGTTTATTCTGCAAAAAATTCCTTCGCAGTGATTCACTAAAATGAAGAAATAGCTGGTGGCTGCACACTTGTTTCTCTCCGGCAAAATCTCCTAAATTAATCTTCATTAAAAAAAAAGTCATTTAAAAGTGTCATTAAAAATAAAATAAAATAAAAATCTTCTGCTGCTACTGCGTCTTAACAACCACATGAAAGGTTGTAATCATTTCCCATCCGCAGCATGACCAGACCAGTTTCTCGTGCAGTGAACAGACTGGTGTGTGAAGATGACTCTCATGCTGGTTTAGTGCTGAAGTGCTGCAGAGGGACGGTTCAGGAGAAGAGATGGGAGGGAGAACGGGGGACACTATGGGGAGTGCTGTAACACATGCAGGATAAATAAGCTCCTCCTCTAGGACACCGGGGAGGAAAAAAAAAGTTAATTATAGATTCCTCACTCAAAAAATTTGTCTTTATTGAAATTTCCCATGTATATGGGACACAATATATAGTATTATAGTCATTCTAACATTAACCCTAACACTAATCCTTTACTTATAACTGTTTTCATAAATAATTTTTCTTTCATAAATAATTTTTATGAAAATAAAAAATAAATATTTTTGACATTTTTTAATAAATAATTTTTAAGTATTTTTTATACCAGTAAAAGGTTCTATGCAGAAAGGAAGCTTAGCAATCTTTTTTTTTTTGACAGTCATTTCACTTCAGTTATTCGGTTTATTTTATTCATGACTTCAGTATCAGGTGTGTTTCCTGCTCAGGTGGAACGAAAAGCATCAAACAAAGTCAAAAAGATATTCAGGAATAAAATTGAAATTTCCCGCACTCGTGTTTCTTGTCACATGATCAGTGCACACTCAGCTACACATGGTGCTGCTATTCACCTCGATTTGTGCCACATGACCAACACTGAAGACTCTGAGCTGAAAAAGTGTTAGCTCCTTAATTTTGTATATCTGTGTTATTGATATGTGTTCATCAACATTCTGCTTGCGGAATTCACCAAATGATTTCAGAGTTTAATCTAGGTGATGATCCAGAGCAGATCTAGAGTTATGCCTCGTAACATTCAGCCCATTTAACATACTCTGAGGAGTTTTAAAATGTGCCACGGACTTCAGGTTCCCAAAGATGATACATTCAGAGAGAGACAGTTTGTGCTTTTAGGTTTGTGATAAAAAAAAAATACAGTAAATTACTTTTAAATCTCTTACAAAAAAGGAAACACAGTGGTTTAGTGCTTAGCATGTATAGCTTGTACCTCGGGTTCAGTTCCTGCCTCTGTCCTGTGGGTTTCCTTCAGGTACTCCAGTGTCCTCCTCCTCTCCAAAGACATGTGTTTTAGGCTGGCTGACATCTCTAGATCATCCGTAGTCCTCTGCCTTGTGCCCTGAGTCTCCTGGGATAGACAGAAAATGGATGGATTTTCATTGGTGGGTGTCCATGTGTAAAAGAAGCATCTGATATAAGCATCTAAATTACAAAATATTTGTTCAGTCTAATAGTTTCATAGTAACCTGGGATTGGTTTTCAATTCCGCAAATTTAATTTGAAATTCCCAGCTTATCTTCACCCAACCTCCATCATGAACATACCTTTCAAAAATCAATCAAACAGGTTTAGACTGACTTTTTCAGAATTCACTTTTGACATAATGAAGGCTGTATTTAAGTGAATGCCCCTGAATGTAATTATAACTGACGATCCGTTCTGCATTATAGGTGTCACTTAGATGTGGTTCAGCGCATTTGTTTGGTTTCCATAGAGTGATGGAAAAACACTCAGGGCATGGGTTTGAGTCATGTATCAGCAGCAACGTCGAATTGCTTTTTTGTCTCTTAATAATGACCTTGACAGCTGTGAGAAAGACTGTGTTACATCTTAATGGTCCTTTGAAAACATATAATATGCACATATATGTATTTAAATCAAGCGTTAAATGTTAATCGCTGAGTTCAAATAAATAACTGGAGCTAGTCTTTTTATTTCATGCTCAAACAAGAAGATTATAGCAAGACCCAACAGGGATTTTACAGATTACTCTGTCTGCAAGTTTGGGTTAATAAGAATCCACTGGGGTGCTGAGAAAATTTCTGTTTTGTGTGATTTAAATAGAATCCCAGAATCCGGGCTGAGATTTCGCTCTTGGCGTGGCATCCATCGCTAAAGGCTTCCCTTACTTTCTGCTAATGAGAGAGGTTTGTGAAATGACGGATGAAAACCGCAGTCCAAACATCACGTCTGGGGCAAGAAAATCCCAGTAAAAATGGCAGCTGTGTGCGGAAAATAAAGATTTCCATACAATCGCACCATTCGATCCGTTTATACATCGATTATTAAGGTCAGGAGACTGTATATGGACAGACTATTCTCTGTGTGAATACTGATTAAGTCTTGGCTAAAGGCCGAGGATCAGGTAAGTGGGTTGTGAAACGCACTGCTGCCTTCAGATCATGGTGACTATAAACTGAGAGGAAGGAAAAGCCTGCAGCTGTGCCTGGCTGAGAAACTGAAGTCTTACATCTGCTGTGTGTGTAAGAAGAGCTTTGGCTGGCCGTGCTAACACTCGCCTTTTAACATGGTGTTCGAATTGTGTAGGATTTTGCAAAAATGTATGAAGGGCTAAGGAGATGTGATGTGGTTACTAGTGATGTGGAAATTTGTTTGCATGAAATGCTAAAAACTTAGTCTCAATCATTAGATGTTTGCTTTCTTAGTAATTATGGGTATCAGGGGTGATGCGTAATAGACAAATAAAACAATGCTGAATAATGCTTGTGAGTTACATTTAAAGGACAATAAATGGGAAAAGTCATGGATGAAAGTGTCACTTTTATACTATAAATATGTATTTTTAAACAATGTGTAGCACATGTATTAAACATATTTATTTTCTTACAAAATAAAAGGATCAACTGCTAAAAAACATTGTTTTCTGTTGTCACATTGCACCCTGAACCATAACCTTCATCTATTACTGCAATGATGAAACACTAGAAAGACATCCACTACGCATTAATTTAGTGTAATAGTGGATATACCACATTACAAGCGTACGTTAATAACCATGCTCTTGCTTCTTATTTTTAGTTTAAGAACATTAGTGTGCAGAGAGAGAGAGAGAGAGAGCACTACAAAATGACCACAACACAAAAAAATGTAATCAGACAAAACAAATCCAGCAGAACTTGATCTGAACCAGCCCATTGTGTCTGCACTGTGGAGTTTAAAGTCCACTGAAGCACATGGAATTGGACACTGCTGCTAAAAGCAATCACATCCACACTAAGCTTAAACACACTTTATTTGATCCTAGGCAGAGGTAACATGCTGAATTTCTCGTGCAGACATTTGCAGCTTATGTTTATTGAATAAAGCACCGACTGTCCTAAATTCCAGCCATGTGTAGATGTAACAGCTTATTATCAATTAAAGCATGGAAACTTCATTATCATTTGCATTTTTAGCTATATTTATTTTTTAAGTAGCTGCTGCCAGCTATTTGGATTATCTGTTTAAACTAGCAGCTAGCCAGGCAGGCACCTATCTAGGATAGCGCCTAAGTCTGTGAACAACTTTTATCAGATTGTATCAATGTCTGGAATTAATCTATAGACTGAGAATTTAGGGTCTTTTGAATTATATTAAAGTTAATTATACTGTGTATTGGTACAACAATGTTAGAGCAGCTGTAATGTAAGGCAGAGATCTGAAACCAGACCAGATCCATCCTGATCAGATCAATTCAATTCAATTCAATGTCACTAAGCAGCTTTACAGCTATCCGGATATAGCTATAGATATAGATTTAGATAAAGGTTCTAGTCCCAGTCTACCCAAATGAATCCAGCATCAGTGCTCTCAGTCAAAGTCCCTGTTCTTACTAGAAGTGAAACAGTATATACAGTATACAACTTGCAGGGAAATGAAAACCTATCTGCTCCTCCTAGATTGTACATCTAAATAAATTTAGAAGAAGAATAACTGAGAGCACAAAGCCTTTCTTATCACCACACATACATTACAGCTGTGGAAGTTAGGGGTCTGAGCGCAGGGGTAGCTATGATACAGCACCCCTAGAGCAGGGGGGGTTAAGGTCCATGCTCAATTATCCAACAGTGGAGCTTGGTGGTGCTGGGGCTTGAACCCCAATCCTCCGATCAAACTTAAGCACTTGAGCCACCACTGCCCCTGCACTAAATGCACTAAGAAATAAGAAGAGATAACAGAATGTCATGTGCACTATGTTACACGTAGTCACATGAATGATGTTACAGGTCAAAATGTACAGAATGATAAAGTGATATATTTAATGTGCTGTGAGTTACATATAGTAAGAGTAAAATGCAGTGTTCAGAATTTCAGAAGAATCCTAAAGGATTTGTAAGATAGACATGTGAAGACATGCGCGTATTGAGGGGTCTGATGGCCTGAGGGAAGAAGCTCCTCCTAAGTCTCTCAGTCACTTCATTTGATATTATTCTGAAAATTTTACTTGTGAATCATGCCTTGTTAAGGTTTTTACTGTAGCACAGGTGAATTCTTTTGCAATCACAGCTTTTTATTAGCAATAAGTATTCCCCAGTAGTTATCAATTTTCCTAAGATGAGTTTTGTTTGGATTCTGATAAATTTAAGAGGAGTTGCTGATCTTTAAACAGATTTTTCAGTCAGGCCAATGTGACATTTAAAGTATTAAACAGGATTAAATACTGTCTGTTATTATAGAAATTACAACTAGCCTGGCTTTTGTTAAGTAACTAGCTCAAACGTATGAATACATGTATTTTTTCCACAACACATTTCTCAGCACTATTGCAATAACCTGGCCTTGGATTTCGTCTATGCTAGAACGCTCACATAAATCAATCAGAAGAAAAGGCAAAGCATAAAGTGTGCGCCTGTCATCATCTCTCCTCGAATGACACACCGCTGTGAAGGCACATGGCTGAAGTGGGAGTTTTCCTCTGGGACAGCTTATGGGCTACTACACAATGTTCCACCTTGTCTGTGAAGACAGACCTTTCAAACAGCATATTATCACTCATGAAGGTCTGCACATTGCTCCTTTTAAGTATTTTCTGCTGACCCTTTTTTTGCATTCCACTTTATTTTTTTTTTTTGTGTGTGTCAGGATGTGTGTATGACTGATTTTGCAAGCGGCCAAATCTCGGTGTGTGAGTTTGGCTGTGTATTGGATTCCCGTGGCTCAGCACTGTGTAAATTATTCAGTGGTGGGATTCTGGCGGGTTTGGAAGTTTATTCGTTTAAGCTCCATCGCATGCTTCAATTTTCACTTGCCACTGTTTGTATAAGAAATGCTTCACAGCCAAAGATTTATTTAGTACATGGGCATAACTATTTTTTTTTTTAGAATTATATCATAATTGGCATGAATGTGTATTGTAAATAGAATTTAATATGAATGTAATATCCATCTTACACTGACATAATACTGGTGTAAGTCATTTGGAGATATTTTTCTGATTCCATTTACATACTGAAAGTTATTTTTACATATTGTTTACATTTCTGGAAGATAAGTAATCTTCTAAATAAATTCATCAAGAACACCGAGTTCATCTTTACAACCAGTGCCTCTGTGGACTAAGCAATGCTAAGTCATACATGATCCTGCAGATTTGTTGTTGTGTTATATAATCCATGTTATTTCTGTGTTCAAGACAGAAATCATAAAAGTGGATTATTAGAGTGATGTCCATTATACAGACCGCCTTTCAACGAACAACGATATCAAAGCTATTACTGGAAGCATGCGTTCAGATCGAGGAGAATACAATAAAGAGATAGTAGCGGTGCACTCACAGACTCTCAAGGGGTTCATGAAGCTGAAAACAAATCGGTTTTTATGCCCAACCCCCCCATATTAAATGTGATTTAATATTCAAAAAAGAAAAATAATAATTTAAAATACACAATGTGAATCAATGCTAATTATATTTAGGTTTCCGTACACTCTTTTAGAATAAAAGCTTTGCCTGAATCAACCAGGCTTGTTGATCTCTAACCATAAGATACCAGACAACCATACACACATCACAGTCTGGAATTACACTATAAGCTAATCAACGACTAACACAACATTTACCAGTAGTCATAATAAATAACGGGACACCGCAACTAGCACTATGGCTGCTAATGCTTACTTGTGAAAGCAAAGCGAAACAGCTAATCAATTACGGACGTAAGTCAAGGAGAAAGTCCACATCAGCTGCTTTATAGCTGCCGACTCATTAGAATGGGAGAAGTCAGGAGTCACGCTACAGGATCAATACCTTATACAAAAGTCAGCTGATTATTTTATACAGAATCCAATACCTCGGGAATCCTTTAGCAAAATGGGGATTCGGAGACTAAAAGAAAACTTGCTGAAGGCTGTGGTAGAAAAGATTTCTTTCAGATTTATCCAGGAGGTCTTTGTTTTTTTTATTAGGAGACATTTTACTTATCCAAAGGAAAAAAAGGTTAAATCTGGCTCCTGAAGGTTTATGTAAAGATCAACCATAGAGGGATTATCAGAAGTAAAACCCCCTGAGAAAGTCATCCTTGGTTCGATCCAAGCTGCATGTTCTTCCCATGTTCATGTTCCTCCAGCTGTCTGAAAACATGTTGCTAAATGGACTGTTATTTGTAAGAAATTACCCATAGGTGTGAATGTGTGTGGGTTTGGTGCCCTGTGATGGACTGCTGAATTCTCCTGCATTGTGCCCAGTGTTAATGGGATTGTCTTGGGATCCACCGTGATCCTGATCAGGACAAAGTGGTACCTGAAGATGAGGTAATACGTAAAACGTTTAATAAGAGATCCATCTGGAAGGATACAGAGACACGTCAGGGTCTAGATTGTATTTTTCTCTAAGAATTCTGAGAAGAATTATGAGGCCTTACACTTTTGTGTGTCATTTTTTTTCCAAACCAAAACCAATTGAATTTGCTCAACTGAATCGTGTTTCATTGAGACTATGGCAGCTTCAGGAAAATGTTGACAGGATGGCTACACAGACAGCCAGAGAGAACGTTTCAGACATCCATACACAGCTCAGAGTCCAACACAGTTTGGAGATATTTTCCAGCGCAAACACACCTGTTTCAACTCATCATTTATTAAATGAGGCTTTGGTGGAAAAATTGAAAACAGATTCATATCATGGGTGATATTTCATCATAAACCTCCAGTTGTTCCCAGGAAGAGGCCAAAACAATATAAATCCCTGATTTGGACAGATAGGCCATATAAATATCAGCACTTTACTTCCTAAATACAGTGACAGACTTCATTTGCACTTCAGTTATTCCTTTACACATTACTTCTAATCTAGGACATGAAATATTTTAACCCTGGTTAAAGAAGTCCAAATTTAGACCAATAACAACTGACATACTCATCCTAAATGGACCTTAAACCATCATATTGTAATACATGAAACTTGTATAACAGATTTGGTAAGCAGCACACAGATCTGATTTGCAAATGTTGTATGTTCAGAGAATGGAAGTTAGTAGAACCAGTTACTATGAGAAGTTGAACTCATGTTTTCCCACCCATAACCTCAGCTGTATGTTGTTCTACACAGAAAGCCATAAGAGACAAGTCATCTTCACAAATCGACCCTCCTTCTGCAGCTGAGGAAGCAATGTAAACAGCTAGCAGCTGTTTCTTGCATTCAATTAAATCAGTTTTAAAGGCCTCTCGGTAAATGTTGCAGTAATTGGCTGTAAATATGGTCTAGTGAGTTCAATGGCATGGCAATAAAAATCTAGCACCTTGGCAATTTCTCGAATCTAATGATAATAGAGCTGAGGCTCTGTTTCAGAGCAGAGATCTGAAGAGATCTGCTTGGAGGCAGTAGAGCAGTCCAAGTTCTCACCGAATACAAGACCAAGTGCATGCCAGACCACCCTGAAATGAATGTGTGCACATGCATGGAATGATTGTAGGATTAGATTTCGACATTAAAATGTAAATAACTCTGATATCAAAGAATCCTTAAGATTTAACTTTAGATTTGAGATTTGGCTGAGGTGTACAACCTAAACAAAATATAAGTACAGAGCTAAAAGGCGCTTGTGCTGTGGCAGTTTTGGGATTTAAACCTCACAAATGTCCAGTCCACTATCCGTAACACTACATGCTAACAGAAAGTGATGGGTTTTCATACTAATATATTGGAAGGCAAACTGCTTAACAAACTGTTTGAAAATGTATGCCCTGTAATTTATACCCTGCAGGTTAAAGAGCAGTAGGTAGGAACATGCTTCAGTGTTGATGAACATCTCCACCTTGTGGCCAAGACTAGGATTAATCCTAGCTTCTAAGCCTCCAATTCCCAAACCTGGTCCAGGATGAGATCCTGTCTGTCCAGATCATTTTACTGGTTTCTTCTCTCCAAAACATATGTGATTCAACTAATCAGCTAATTAGCAACCTTTAATTTAAGTTTAATCAGGTGTGTTTGGAACAGAGAAGTGCTGTACAGTGCTGGGGGAACTCGCTTGAACAAGGAGCAGTGAGGGAAACCTGTCTGTGTAAGCCAAGACACAGGAAGTTGTCAGAGGGGGTCTTCACATTGGGCACATTTGCTGAAGTCCAAAACCGTGTATGAGTGTTCCCGGTGCCACAGCAGTGTTGGTCTGGTTCCAGAGTCACCATTTTAAAAAAAAAAAAAGATTTTTGTGCTATTATTTGCAGTAAGGTATCTCACCTCTTCTTTGTCCCAAAACGTTCCCCTGACACCCATGGAACACGAGAGTTGTGGAAACTAATGATGCCATCAGCTAAAACAAGTACACAGTTTACTTCCTGAACAAGCGCAGAGCCATTTACGAGTTGCATTCACATTTACGGGAATCACAGCGCAGTTCAAGTGCAAACAAACACACGCCACCTCTTCCAGGTAATCCGGGTTCAGTGCTGTGTTGCACTTCCTGATCTGCAGGACAGTTTTCAGATGACCAGTGTTGTGAACTATATCACCAACCTAGAACTTCCCTGCCATCCCATTACGCATCAGGATAAAAAGAAAATAATAAAATTCTAGAGAAAATTTATATTTTATAATAATCCAAATACATATAAATCAGCAGTTACCTTTCTGATTTGTGTGTGTTC
Organism: Hemibagrus wyckioides; assembly: GCF_019097595.1. Classification (NCBI taxonomy): domain Eukaryota; kingdom Metazoa; phylum Chordata; class Actinopteri; order Siluriformes; family Bagridae; genus Hemibagrus; species Hemibagrus wyckioides. The sequence continues at coordinate 17,720,440 of NC_080719.1, forward strand.
TACTTGATCTCTGTTGCTTACTCACTCAATTTTAGTAACTGCTTTTTCCGAGCCAGGGTCATGATGGACTGAGCAAAGGGTATATAATCTTTTGCTCTCAGTACAGCCAAAATGCAAGGGTGAATAACATGCAAATGACATGCAAATAAATGCAATTTATTTAGCATTATTAAACACTAATCTAGCATAAAACACTATTCAAAAGACATTTTCTTCTTTCATAAAGATTTATTTAAGTAATATACAATATGAACACAACAATAGTTTAGGTTTCACAGTCTGGGTTCACTATACAACTTCCAGCCCTCTTTCTTTCCAACTTTAGTGAGCATGGCGACGATCCCCAGTCCCAGACAAGCGCATGTGCCTGTCATAACACTGTGAGCTGTACAGAAAACAGGAACAAAATAAACACAGCACATTAGACATGTTTATTCTTACTCTTTTCAGACATCAAAAACAAAGATCATGTCTATAAAATTATCATCATATCTGATTTACTCACTTCGCGCCCCAAGAAAGGCTCCTGATGCACATCCACCAAGGAAGTAGTTGGTGGGATCATCAGGCGCGTCCCTCACATGCGCACTCAGGCAAGTGGTGATTCCAAATATCGCTCCCAGAGATGCTGAAAACAACACAAACAGGTCACAAAGAGTTAGCTTTAGTTATCACCACCAAACAACTCTTTGTTTAAGTGTTCACATTCTTTTCTGCTGCTTTAAAGATTTTCAGACAAGACATATGATGAGCAATCCAAAAGAGCTATTCAGACTAGCAGATAATCACTACAGTGCATAATCTCATACAGTGCAGGTCAGTTCTGGGTGAAACTTTTTACAGCAGCAGCTGTTTCCACTATGTCTGACAGTGTGTTTGAAAACAAGGTGCATGTGGGTGTTGTTTAAATACAGCTCAATGACGTGAGACACTGCGTGATAGAGCAAACTGAAGAACCTTGTGTACTAGCATGAAGTAATCCAGTTGAGATGGAACTATCTTCGAATATAAATCAGTCACTTTAATAACAGAGCACTAGAAGAAAAAAAAAATCATAACCCACATTTCTATATCCTTATTTACTTTGGGGTTTATTGCACAAATAATAGGTGAAACTGGTCTTAGGAAAATAGGAAGGCTAACACTGTATCCTCACTTTAAGCAGCTGGAGATACTTCAAGAGTACACAAGAGAAACAAATATATATGAAATATGCTATTATATACAAGATGTACAGTGCAGATTAATAAGTGCATCTACCGAAGCATAGGCTAATTTGTATTGCATATTTAATACTACATATCAATCTAATTTTCCAATTTTCAGCAATGTTCTGCTAAATTCTAACATTAAACATCTCAAATTCACTGATCAGAGTTAAACCTGAAGGGTGATCGTTTAGCCACATATAAATAAAACAATTAAAAATAATTAAAATTTATATTGCACTTTTTGATAATGGCCAAATGGAACATATGTTAATCATGTCACATGCACTTGAAAAATCTTGTAAGGATTAATGTTATTTATATATAAAAACAACAGTTTCATTACTTACCCATCGTGACGGTGCCATTTGCTGCCCTGGTCAATGCCTCAAGTGAAGTTTCAGGCCGGATTAACACAATATGATATGCTGAGCCAACCAGCCCTAAAGCCAAAAGATTTATACAATCATATAAAACATTCATTTTAAATAAGAAAAAAAGATGCAGTTATTGTAAAGCAACCATTTCTTTGCAAAACCTCAAACTGATTTGCTGTAAGAAACTCACGCCAAGTTACATTTATTGTTCATCTTATATTAGTCTGTGCATTTATTTACTTATGTGAAGATTACCAGGGTGGGTCACTATGCCTTATTGGCCATTGAACAGTATGTCTGAAAGGGCATCATTGCAGATATTTTCTAGGTCACTTAAACTGAGAAACCATTTAATGACAGTAAGAGACAGAGGAGCAAGGTGAGGTTTAAAGATAGAGAAGTAAAGTTTAGGTTTAAAGACAGTGGTAAGAGATAGAGGAGTAAGCTGGGGTTAAGTAAGAGATAGAGGAGTAAGCTTTAGGTTTAAAGACAGGGGTAAGAGAGAGAAGAAAGCTTTAGGTTTAAAGACAGATGTAAGAGATAGAGGAATAAGCTTTAGGTTTAAAGACAGGGGTAAGAGAGAGGAGAAAGCTTTAGGTTTAAAGACGGAGGTAAGAGCTAGAGGAGTAAGCTGGGGTTAAGTAAGAGCTAGAGGAGTAAGCTGGGGTTAAGTAAGAGACAGAGGAGTAAGCTGGGGTTAAGTAAGAGACAGAGGAGTAAGCTGGGGTTAAGTAAGAGACAGAGGAGTAAGCTGGGGTTAAGTAAGAGACAGAGGAGTAAGCTTTAGGTTTAAAGACAGGGGTAAGAGAGAGGAGAAAGGTAAGGATGCAGAGGGTAAAAGTAAGAGGACAAATTTGGGGTTTAAAAACAGGGGTAAGAGATAGAGGAGAAAGCTGGGATTAAGTAAGAGAGAGGAGCAAGCTTTAAATTTAAAGACGGGGTAAGAGATAGAGGAGAAAGCTGGGGTTAAGTAAGAGAGAGGAGTAAGCTTTAGGTGTAAAGACAGTGGTAAAGGATAGAGGAGAAAGCTTTAGGTTTAAAGAAAGGGGTAAGAGATAGAGGAGAAAGCTGGGGTTAAGTAAGAGAGAGGAGTAAGCTTTAGGATTAAAGACCGTGGTAAAGGATAGAGGAGAAAGCTTTAGGTTTAAAGAAAGGGGTAAGAGATAGAGGAGAAAGCTGGGGTTAAGTAAGTAAGAGATAGAGGAGTAAGCTTTAGGTTTAAAGACAGGGGTAAGAGAGAGGAGAAAGTTAAGGATGCAGAGGGTAAGAGTAAGAGGACAAATTGAGGATTTAAAGACAGGAGTAAGAAATAGAGTAGAAAGTAAAGTTTCAAGGCATAACTAAGGTACAGAGGAGAATGCTGGAGTTTTTCATATAAACCACGAGTTTAACATATACTCACGTGCTCCTGTACTAAATCACTGAATATTTTAAAGCGTTTTTAATATAATGTTAGTTCAGATGTTAGCTAACTAGTTATGCGCTCAGCTAGGTTACTAGCATGTTAGCGCTAGCTAGGTTCTCCGCTTCTCACTAAACCCCATCTCCAGTTTGGAAAAGGAAATACTGAAATACAGCAGCAAAAATATCGCAGGTGCTCACCAAGGGCAGTGCCCAGCTTGGTGGTAATCCATGTTTTCCCAACACAATCTTTCCCCTCTTCGAGGTCCCAGTAACCCATTGTGGACGAAACAAGGACACACAACTCTCGCGAGACTACAGCGCGAGATTCAGTAATCCTTCGTTCAGTGCTGGTATTAGCGCCCTCTTCAGGACACGTTGGTAAAACGTGGCCTTGAGCATACTTCCTTCTATGTCTTCTAATATTATATAAAATATTTTTTATATAATAATAATGCTACTACTACTACTACTAATAATAATAAAATAATCTATAGTAATAATAATAATAGTCTTTATTACGTGCATGTCAAACATGATACTCTTATAGACAGAATCCAACAAACATTTGTCTGCCTTTTCCCATGAAACTTAAAATGCCCATCCATCCAGTACGTATATGGATTATTCAAAATCCCATGCCCTGCCCATCCATCCAGAAAAAAAAGGTGTGAATAGATGTCATGTTTTTAGGGCATATTTTCTTGCCAAAACTGTTTAATGGACATTATTTAAAAAAGAGTGTTATTTAAGAAATACAATGTGTAAGAGGTCATGCAATATTTTCACTACTCATCATAAACTAAAAAACAAAACAAAACAAAACAAAAAACATCGGTGTATATTTCCTGGAACAAGACATAATAACATGCCTACCAAACCCATTAGCCCAGTGTACCAGATTCACATCCACATTTTTTAAGGAACTGCTTTATTCTGTGGTGCTCTACAGTGAGGTTATAATGAATACCTTTAATTTACTTAAATATAGCGTACACGATGAAAATTATCATTTGTAAATTTCTAACAAATGACTTGTCCTTTAATTCCACCTCTTTATAACAAGTGTCAATGCCACCTATTGAGTCAGAGAATAAATAACAAAGGATAGTTAAAGAACTATGTGTTTATTAAACGTGTGTTTATTAAACGTGTGTTTATTAAAATAATTTTTGTAATTAACACACAAATTTTCGTGAATCTGGAATAGATTATTAGGTGAAAATGGTGTATAAATACTCCAAACTACGATGCATACAATCTACTGAATGAATGTTATGTTACTCCTTAGTAAAAGGAAATAACCAAAAAATAAAACCCTGGACCTTTGGACACTTGAAAATCTCTCTCTCTCTCTCTCTCTCTCGTGTTTTATTAGTTGATCTAGATTACGGCTGCACAGTCTTAAAAGTCTCATATAATCTTCCTGCCTTTATCATAACTAATATCACAACAAAGATGTAAATTCTAAATAAGAATTTACAAACGACTGAAATATGCGGATATGAAATGCAGAACTGAAATAGACAGAAGTACATATTTGATTAAAACAGTTAAGATCCGTGTGTATGCTTAACATTTACTTATTAACTAACTAACTAACTAACTAACTAACTAATTAATTAATTAATTAATTAAAATAAATAAATAAATAATAATAATGATGATGATGACTGTAATCATACAAGAAAATTTGGATAACCACCGAACCCCTTACTGCGTCCATGTTACGTTATTAGCCACAGAAAATGGCTAATAGCAATTTTGTACACATAGTGCACTAAATATGTTCTTATAAGGCGCTATTTCTTATGCTAAATAGTGCACTTTTTTAGTGAGTAAGGATCATTTTGGTACTTAGCCATTGCTGTGATTTTGGTGCTTTACTTCCGGGGCGGAGCAGCCACAGGTTGCTTGGTTTCCAATGAATCAAATCAGTGAATCATTTAGTTCACCAATAAGATCCGACTCTTTCAGCTTCGAAGCGGTTTACAGACTTTTTTTGTCATAATCCAAAGATATAAATTACATATTAATATATAAAGATATATATAAAATAAATTATGAGACATTTCCAAGTTTCACCGCTATATCCTTTCATAAACATGGCCGCATAGACACTCGTGCTGTGTAGACAGACGAAGAAACGGAAAATGATCGAAATAATTATCAAAAGCAACACCAAGTGTCATCGCGACTACAGCACTTACTACAGATGAATCGAAGTGAGATGTCCAATTTATTTTTAATTAAATGCAATACACTGCTTGAGTAAAGTATACGGGGGGAAAAAAACCCTGCTCATATGTGCGAGTCGGCTCTCTATGTTCACCTAAAAGAGCCAGGTCAAAGAGTCGACTCGTTGTCGAACGACACATCTCTAGCTTGTTGCGAAGTTGCTGAAGCTAACGAGTGCGAGAGAGTGAAAAATAAGAACAGTACAATAGATTATTATATTATTGTCGTTATTTTTAAAGATTGTACAGTAATAGTTAGTATTTGTAGAATAGTCCTCTCGTCGCCAAGACTTGTGGGTGGACAGGAGGTGATGCTGTAACGCTGATTAGGAGCATCAATGCTTCAAGACGAGACTGAACGGCTAAAATATAGCTAGCTATTAGTTAGCTAGCTTGCTACGCTAAAGTCACCGCTTAGTGCCAATGAAGCTGAAGTAATTGCTCGGACAGTTCTTGTGCATGTGACTCAGCTAATAGCAGGCTGCTAATCGGGGCGGACTGAACGGGTAAGTATGTATGTAGGTTGAAGGATAGACAGCTAGCTACCAGCTGTCAGCACCCGAGACCAGCATCACTGATGATGTGTTTGCGCTCCCTCAGGCCAGTCTCGTTAATAACACATGCTGATCGATTGATCTCAATTCTGTTAATACTCCCTGACAGGTTCGTTGACATGTCGTCTCCATCACCAGTACAAATAAGGGAGGCGAACGCGCATCTTGCTGCTCTGCACAGGCGAGTCGCTGACCTGGAGCAGAAACTCGAGGCAGCCGAGAACACACTGCGGGAGCAGGCTGAGAGTCTGATCCGAAAAGACGAACAACTCAGGGCAGCTACACAGGAAATAACCGAGAACAAGGACAGGTAAAATACAAATACCCTGTGCATATCATAAGGCCTAGAGCTATTTAATTATACGTCACACATACATCATCTATTCGTCGCTGTACTTTGAAGTGGCCAGTAGGCGTTCCTATCCTTCTGGTTGCCATAGTAATAGCGTTTAGAGTGGGTGATGTAACTAGCATTCGAAATCAGTGATCTTGCCGCTAAAATGAAATATTGTGGAGGAAGATTTAGTTTTATAAAGGATGAAGGAGAAGAAGCAGTGTGCGCTCCACAGATCACGTGTGCTCTACTGTCTTCACTCCCATTGGGAGTCGCTCCATATATGCATTAAATTCAACTTTTGTCAACTTTGTCACATCACTGGACACGCCCACATCTGGTCACCAAAGGTGTTCTGGACACGCCCACATCTGGTAGCCAAAGATGGCTGTTGTGCATGTTGCCAGCGTTCATCGAAAATGAATGATCTCTGGTCAGTGTCGTTTTGAGCCTCTGTGTGTGTACGTAGCATAACCCTTGTGCCATGTTAGCAACTTCTCAGTGGATACTAGTACTGTTCACAGGTCTTAGTGTCTTAGGGCAGTTGAGACAGGGAATAATATCTGAAATAACCATCCACCTGTTTTTATAGAGCAGTCTATTTGTTATGCCAGGGGTGTGTATGTGTAAGTAATTTTATATTAGCAAACATGAAGTATTGTAACAGAGTGAATTCCCATTCGGTTCGTGTCAATTGATATTTCACTGTTGTAATCAAGTAGTCTCTTTTTCCATTCTGTTTTGAAGGGAGATCTCCTACCTCCATGAGAAGCTTTGTCAGTCAGAGGAATCCATTCAGAAACTCCAGCACATGGTGAAGGAGAAGGATTCCCTGATTGGGCAGTTGCAGCACCGCTGCCAGCTGTTGGACAACATCTGCAAAAGCCGTCCTCTGTTAGATAGCATGCTGGCCCAGATGGCTGAGGCTGAGAGAATGGGGCCTGTTATTGACTTGGTAAATGCTACAGCGGACACTTCGCTCACGGATGGAGAGTCCAACTGCAGCCCCTGCGGCCTCTCAAATCACAAAGACTTTTCACTCAGCGAGGATGACATGGACGATCCAGAGCTAGAGGGCGTGATGTTTGGAACAACAGTATGAAAATAAGAGTGTACCCATCATGTTTCCATATTGCGTGTCTTTGGTAGAGCAAATGTGGATCTTTGTCCACTATGAGACCCAGATTTTGACTGATTCTTTACATCCAAATGTCTGTCCAGTCCAGTTCATTTGAGTATGATTCTTCAAGCTGCTTCCATTACATTATTGCAGTAAAGCTGGTTTAAATATGGTGGCCTAAGACAAGGTTTTAACCCCATATTCACCTAATTCTAAATTTCTGGATTTGAGCACCAAAAAGTGATCTATTTAAACATGTAAGGTCAGTTGTTTTCTTAACAATCATTTAGTAAGAAGCCACACCCATGTTGACCTACATGCCCTGGTGGGATGATATTTGATTCTGTGCCACTAACGTTTTTAGACAAAAGTAGTTGTTACTAAGTGGATTCAAACGTTACTTCTACATTAAGTTGGGTCAGTCGAACAGAAGTTGATGTCTGGATTGGTTGCAAATAACTTCACATAATTTGTAAATGTTTTATTCTCAATTTAGTTGTTATTCCCTTGTCATATCCTTAGTAGCATTCATTTTCAGGTCACAAACATCCATTTTATTTTCAGTTACATTTTGTCATGGATTTATGCAATGCAAGTTTTATCATTATTTGGAAAAAAAAAGAATGGTTCCAGTTTATCAGCTTGTTGGATGGTTTGTTTTCTTTGTCCCTCAAAATGACTTCTTCAAGTGGGTAACTGTTGCACAAATTCTAGCTATCAACTGTCCTATTTGGAACATTACAGCTAGAAAATAAAACTGTTAAAATATCTTACTCTGTTTTATGCAAAGGTGAAGTGTGCTACTGCATCATGGCACAGTGCTTGTGTATCAGGGCATGTGTGTGTTACCTTTTATTTTCTACAGAGTTGATTGGTGCCTCAAATGTGATCACTTGGTCTATGGAATTATTTATTCTACATTAATAAACTATTTTGCTAATCTATATTGGCTCATTTTTGTGCTATTTTGTAGTGTTAAGAAATGTAAGTCTCTAGTCTTCATCTCTGATTTTTGCACCAAAATCAAAGCTACATGGGTTACAAGAAACTTGTCCTCCGTTCAATCTTCAGAACGCATTTCATCTGATGTTTAAAATAAATTCACACCATCTACCAATTACAAGACAACCTTTATTTATTCTTTAATTTAATACAAAATTACCCTAAAGGGATTTTTTTGACCATGGACATAAGTACTGAACACTGGCTTAAAAAAAAAGAATATTTTGCACTGCATATTCCCCCACAAATTCATTTCAAAGATCCGTCAGTGCATCACTGTGGCAGCAGCACCTTCCCTCTTCCAATGCAGTTGTGGAAACCTTTAGTGCCATCAGGGCCCAATGGCTGGCGCACCACTAGCAAACTGATAGCCCCCTTAATCTGATCTGGGGACAAGAGGCAGCTTTTCTCAGGATAAAAAGCCTGTGCAGCATTTTTGCGCCGTTGGACCCACGGACTCCCTCCGTACCCTGTGCAATCCTGTGAGAAATCCCCTGAGCACTTGCTTCTACTGTATGAGGAGTGACAGGCGGAAGTTGGAGTACTGCTTAACGGAGAAGTGGTTAAAGGTGAGGCAGCATGACCTCCAGGAAAAAGCTTGTGTGGCAAAAGGGGACTGCCTACCGGGCTGCTCAGAGGGTTTCTATAAGGGTCAGAATGGGAAGAGGAAATTCGTGGGATGGCCAGGGGGCTACCATACTGAGCCTGAGGACGAGAGACTCTACGGTTAGGGCGTGGTGAGGCTGGAGCGAAGTCCGACTCTGAAGAACTGTACAAAACTGAATCTTCAAGGCTGTAGAAGTGCTTCTTGGACTTCCGGTTTCTCCTTGTTGTGAAGTCAGTATCAATGTTCTCCTCTGACTCCTCCTCTGCTCGGCCCTGGCTGCTCCCTTGCTTTCGTGTTCCCCGGCTCCCGAGGAGTACCACATGGACACCTTTCCCATCCTGTGCCTGTTCCTGGGCTTTCAGAATTTCATATGCCTTACGCACACCATCCAAGTACTCATATTCAATCACAGCACAAAGTTTTCGCCCAAGCTCGATATGTTTTTTGGCATAGCGTTTAAGCTCAGCAGGAATCTCTTTTCCTGGGCGGAGAATACGAAGAGAAGTGATTGCACCATATGAACCAAACACGTGCATAGCCATCTCCATGATCCCTTGCTGCTCAGTTCTAGATGACCCACTGTCCTCAAACTTTGTTGTACTGTCATTAGCCAGGAAGTTCCAGACCAGCAACAATTTAGTGGTAGGGAGGCAGAGCAGACGGTCAGGGATCGGTGTTCTCCGTCGTACCTTATTTCCCATCTCATTCACCTCCAAGTGCTGAGAAGTTTGGGCAGCAGCCAGGGTAGTGCGCCAATCACGTGTCAGATCTCGTATCTGCCAAAGTAGGAAGGTGAATCAAGCTGGCTGAGAAGGTTGCCAATAATTCTTTTCATTTCAGAGACAGGGAAAATCCAGTCAGCATGATTTACTACATCTACACTCTTAGAAAAAGGGTACCTCATAAGTTCTTAGCTTCCTTTAAAGAGGTTTACCTTGGAAGCCTTACTAATAGGCAAACACTCTGCAATAAAGTTCTACCTAAAAGCTTTGAGGTGTTCTATCTATTATTGTTTTCCTGCAGGCCTTAAATATTCAGACTCACCTTTTTGAATGAGGTCAACAACTTCAGGCTGACGTAGCCCATCTTGTTCCTCTGGACATGTTTTAACAGGAAGGCATCGGCCTCAAGATTCTCATCAGAGAGGTAGTACTCAAGCTGGGCAGCTATTTTGCATGTCAGTTTAGTTGGTGGTGGAGTCCAATCCTCACCCTCACACCCTTCATCTTCAAACACATCAGTCAGTTCTGCTGAGCTCCTGCAATCCAATCATTGGATGATTGAATACACACCAATTGGTTGGTAACTAGGTTTATTATTTAACAAAACTTAACAATCAGCAATGCTAATGAGCATCAGAGTATTGCATGGCATGAATAAAGTTAAGCCTTACCCGTCCAAACTATCACAGATCCCATCGTCAGTGTAGCAGGATAACCCTTTCAAGAGCACACTCTCTTTACAATGAAAGCTGTCGGTAAAGATGGGGGAAGACATACTAAAGACACAGGGCGTTGTAATTCATAATACACGTTTCCACACACACAAAGAAGTGACAGTTTTGTTACAACAGGCTGAGCTATATCTGATGCTGAACTAAGCACAGTTGAGTTTTCTAGCTTGCCTCCTCTGGCTGCTTCTCCTGTCTCTCACAGTCAACTTGAAGACAGGTGAAGCGATTTACACCTTTTTAAACGTGTCTACGTCAGAATTGATATAAACCGACCATTGGGCGATCCACACAGCGACGTTAAATAGTGCTGTGAGTCGGATCATTTGGCTGAACTCAGCTGCAAGAGCCGACTCTTTCGGCTTCGAAGGGGCTCCTTAACCGGGCAAATTTTGCGATATTTTGACCCGTAACTAAACATCTTTGCCAAGATAAGGCTGGATATATTCAGTGATCAAGTATCATCACTTTGCATTGTATGCACTGTACTTTCAATACCTCTTTGTTTAAATAAGCAATGCCCTGCAAATGTAAGCAAGCAACCCTGCATTAGTATTATGTGTCTGTGCTTCATTAAAAAGGTTTTCTTCCATCTATTCTGATAAGATATCGCTTCCCTAACACCCTGTAACGTTGCTTCGAACATCCTAAAAGAACCGACTCAAGGAGCCGACTCGTTAGTGAGCGCACAAAAGTGAAATGATAATAAAACACGCCGTTTTCGGGTTAATTTGTCATCACATACAGCAACCTAATAGACGAAAGTAGGCTACATGTAAATGCAATGTGTTATCCTTTGCATGTTTCCTAAGACATCAGTCAGACCTAATATAGGTATAAGTGTTTTTGTCAGTGGTTATCGGAGGTGTCGTGTTTAAGCCATGGCTGCCTTTTAGTTGTGTGTAGTGGTGCGTATTCCACCTGCAGGGGTTCGACAGAGGACAATGGTGGCAGCACGACCGCCGTCTTAGCATGAGGGGAAAAACGTCGGGCCTGTTTTCCCATCCGGCTTCCATGCAAAGTGCTTCCTGTATATTACGTTTTTAATGGGGTGTCAAATAAGCGTTGCTCGATAATGTAATTCCGCCGATGAAAGAGGCAGTCTGCAGCTCTTTGTAGACCAGTCACACACACACACACACACACACACAGAAAGCATATGTTAAATGTCATTATAATCAATTAAATATCTATATAATCAAATTAATGTTTATTTATTTATACATCCCGTGCTTATTATGCACACATCAAAACCCATCACACAGATATTTCTGATGCAAGTCTTTTCAATATTTCTTCCCCTCCAGATGGCACTAGATGACTAAAATGTCAAACGCTGTAAGAAAAGTCTCTGTAATTGTAACTCATATTTTATTGTAAATTTATCAACGTCACATTACTACATATATAATGTATTTTTTTTTTAATAGGGCTATTATATTACATTGTATTCTACGTTTTAGAGAATCCTTCCATACACAAACCACTAAAATACAAGTGGCTAGTGTATGGAAGGATGCAGTTACATATTTTAACCGCCAGGTGGCAAACGCTGACCATGGACTGCACTAGTTGTGCAACGGTATTATATAATTAGAACAGAGCTAAATGACACCCATGTATTCATCCACTAAGGGGCGTCAGGAGCCTAGTAATTTGATTTATCTAACGCAGTAAGGCTTTATTTCGGTGGCTAAGGCCGTGGCTGAAGGCTATGGCTAAAACATAGCATGTGCATGAATCATTTGCTGATTCAGATTATCAGTAGAGCAAACAGTCAAAGATTGGTACAAGTCTGTTTTTGCACATGCAATGATCTTGTTTTAAAATATAAATAAATGCCCCATATTAATTGACCTTATATAAATAGGGTTTTGGGATGTCAGTCCTGCAACAGCAAAAACAGAAGCATGCTGTAACATCAGCATGCTGTGACTGCAGCAGTCCCCTATAATTAGACGGGCTGGAACGGGAACAGCTAGTGAGGAGCGAAAGTTCCAGGTAACGTGGATAAACTCGATCACCTTCTAGAAAGCCGGTGCAGACTGGCAGTGTGTTACGCAAAGTACAAACTTGCCGACCTAAAAGCAATATGAATATCAGCCAAAAAAAAAGAGAAGATATTAACTGCTGGAAAGGGCCTGTATATATAATCAGGTATCATCCTTAAGAGGCATATCCAATTCTGTACAATTTGCTAATGCAGTGTCAAAGTGCAAGCAGACTCAAATGCATCAATTAAATACTTTATATACACGTATAGGTTATTCACCTGTAAAACACACTGAATTTCTATAACCGAATAAGCCTACAAGTTAATTTCTAACTGAACATTTGGCATGATGCAAGCTGTTCATCTTTCATAGCAATGCGAAAGAATAAGGGAAGCTCAGGAAATTCCAACGCGCTCTATCGTGACATAAACAACTACATAACAGCAATAGGTACGGGGGGGGGCGGACATTCTGTCTCCCCACGTGGGCTCAAAGCGTGACGAACCGTAAGCCACCAATGAAGAGGAGGTTATAGAAGATTCCTGCTTATTTCTAGACCAATCGAAGGGTTGAGCGTTGGATGAGGCAACGCCCATGACGAGAGTGAATATAACCCTTCGGTTTCGGCTAGAGCCGGCAGACGATATTCTACAAGCGACAAGAGCGTTACAAGAATCAGGACTAAACCACTCGGATTTGGATTTACTCTCGCGCTGTTTCGGCGACGCTTTCCTAGCGGAATCTATCATTTGCAGTTTCAATCGAGGCGTTTGGATTTGCCTACTATTGATTATTTTGACAACATCATGACTCTGGAAGAAGTCGTTGGATGCAATATTACTGATAAAAAGTAAGTACTTTGCAAATCCTAAATGAGACTGCATGCGTAGACAGTAACACAAGCTATTCCAGGCAAAATGCATGAAGCATACAACTGCAACAGTTTGCACTAGTTGCTTACAAATGTTCATTTTTCTTTTTTTTAGGATGGATGCTGTGAGTCAAGCCTTAGAGGAGCTGCTGGTAGCAGCACAGAGACAAGACTGCCTTACTGTCGGCGTTTACGAGTCTGCAAAGCTCATGAATGTGTAAGTATCTTGCTTATTGAAGAATCGGTACCAGTTTGCCAACATGTTATATCTTTCGAAAGTGTAATCGACAACGAACTTATCTGATTTCCCTATTATTTCTTCCCGACCACAGAGATCCAGACAGCGTGGTTCTGTGCGTGCTGGCCACGGATGAAGAGGACGAGGACGATATTGCTCTTCAGATTCATTTCACTCTGCTGCAAGCTTTCTGCTGCGAGAACGACATCAACATCCTGCGCGTGTCCGGGCTGAGACGCCTGGCGCAGGTGATCGGAGAGCCAAGCTCCAATGAGAGCAACAATAACGGCGAACCAAGAGATTTCCACTGCATCCTTGTCACTGTAAGTATTAAGCTCGAGTGCAAATCACGTGCATTATTGCATTATCTCTCATGTGCAGCTTTAACCGCGGTCATATGCTTAACGCTTCTTCTTCTTCTTTCCTGCAGAATCCTCAGTGCCAACCACTCAAATGCCAAGCGCTGAAGGAGGTGGGCAACTACTGCGATGAGAGCCGATGCAGGAACCAGTGGGTGCCTTGCCTGTCACTGCGCGAGCGCTGAAGCACGGCTAGATCTGCGATCGCGCGGAAAATCATACCAAACCGTTTGGTTCTGTGAGGAGCGGAAAGAAAAAGAAAGAAAGAAAGAAAGAGGCGAAGGGGGGCTTTTTCTTTTTACCGCTCTGTGTCAGCCACCGTTCAGCAGAGACGCTGGAGGAAACAGAAAGGAAAGTTCCTCGGGGCTGACGTTGGGCTTCGCGGCCCAGTTTCGTCCTCCGCTATGAGGGAGCGTTGTTTTGCGGTGGTGAAGAAGAAAGAGGAGGAGGAGGTGGAGAGAAGAGAACCGTAGGACCACGCTGTGTGTGTGTGTGTGTGTGTAGGGGGGACTAAATGCGCGCTGCGTAGGAACGCGCGCACTCGGCTTTACATGAGCCATGGACAGAAATCGAGAGAGAAAGAGACTGTCCGGCCTTGTAGAAACCTAGATGTAGGACACCTGCTGCTGGACTTCATTGCTTAAAATTGCAATTTCTCATTTGTTGGACTAACATCTTTGAAACATGTTATGTACAATGTATGCTACTATATAGACATGTGGACTTTCAGCTGCTTTTTTTTTAATGACTGCAAAGAGGCCAGTGTTAGAAGACATGTCAGTGTCTGAGTCACTGTGGACATACATACTATGAAATGCTGTTTTGTAACTTATTTCCCATAACTTAAAAAGAGTAATATATGTGCTTGAACATCATGTGAACGTCAATGCTGTTTCAATAAATTATTGTTTGAAAATGAAGCATTTGTCAAATGTTTTGAATTCAGGGGTGAATTGGGCTGAGGTGTGGGTGAGGGGGTGCTATGGGGGATTTACAGTTCTGATGCATCACGCAACCAAACCAGGAACTTCACACAGTCAAATACTCAAATGTGGAAAGTAACAGGTTATGCAAACAGAACAAATGGGCATCATTTACTTTGTTTGCTGAGGGAGAGTGTTCACATCCTCATCTACTGGTATCTGCATCATATCCGACACAGTTGCATCACTACACTTCAGGGAACAAGCATTTATGAGGTCATTCAAGGCTGTTTACTTTGGCAAACTCTCCAGGCTGGAAGGCGATAGAGTATATCTCTTCTCACAAACTTAAATGATTAGTGAACAAAAATTCTCAAGAAGGTTAGAAGCGACTGTTTTGGTAGGCCATTTTGAGAGTTTGAGGAACTTGCTTTTGCTCATTGCTGGAAGTCAATACAGTGTTGGCTAATTACCATATAAGAAGTATAGGCCACATCAGTATCTGTTGCAGTCCATGTGTAGGAGTGCAGCTTAGCAGGTCATGTGTCACAAAAACAAAATTCCATTTACCAAGGTGTAGTTTTTATTTGAAAAGGAAATAATAGACCTGTATTTGTGAGGTTGGTACTGTGGCACACAAGGTAGTGTTCATGCCTCACAGGTTCAAGGTTCAAGGTTGTGCAGTTGTAAGACCTGAATGTTCTCTCTCTCTCTCTCTCTCTCTCTCTGTGTGGGTGTGGGGGTGGGTTAATGTAGATAGAGATGAACCCAAGGGCAAGAAAAAGTCATAGGCCTCAAATGCACAACAATTACACATGGAGGTGCACAGAAAATGTGCAGGATGAAATCCCAGGTGCAATAACTTATTTCATTTCTTATTTATTTATTTATTTATTTATTTATTTATTTATTTATTTATTTATTTATTTATTTATTAATTAATTAATTAATTAGTGGCACAGATTTCTCTTTCTGCAATAGTATGTGCAAGCATTTTATCAACTTATCCTAGCATTGCTTAATATTTCATATTACAGAAAGAACGATGAAATACATGTCTCTCTACTCCACTTCAGATAGCCAATACAGAGTCGGTGATAAGATAATTCTTGTGTAATGGTGTTTGAATGATATTCGCATCATCCACGTTATTTACATATATGGTGTCAAAAAGTAAATCTCAAATTAGGATCATAGACGCTGTATTCAATTATTTTTACACCGTGTGGTCACAGCATGTCTATTTGTAGGCATTCCCTGTGCTAAATATGTATTTCTGTCGCCTCTTACGTAGCCTGTTACCGGTTACGCATCGGTATCTCCGGAACGTCATTGACCATATTTGGGCAATTTTCAGTGCTTCGTGGAGATTCCCCCGGCACGAACTGAAAAAAAAAACAAGTAGTGGTCGTGTTTCCAAACACACAAGGAGAAAAACAAAACAATTACAATCCCAAATCTCAAGATTCATCTATATAAGCCTGGGTGCAGAAGTCCTTGGACTAAATGTTTTGTAAAACGCCCTCTTATTATTTATACCACAAATTAAGCCAACGCTAGAAATGTATGCTCTGACAAGCATCACCGTTCTCACATAATACTAAGTAATGTAAAAAGCGCGACTGTTATTTGTATTAATAAATAACACTCTCAACAGTGCATAGAGTGTTTCGGTTAAGGTGTGAGGGCGGAAATAGTTCGGCTTGTCAGTTACGCAGCTACTATGACTGGAATGCGGAAAAGGAAAAAAAATACTTTCCTCCGAAGAGCTGCGTGCCTCGGCGAGAGACGTTTCGACAACACATGAGACTGGCCTTATTCAGTCGTCGTGATTAAGAGCTGAATAATTTGCATTGCAGAACACCAAGAATGCATCCCACTTAATCTCATGCCTTACTGTTGCTTCTGGACCTTGGATTTCTGATTGCAAACTGGGTAAAAGTTCATGCATGCAAACGAAACATAAGCAATTATGAGTGATTTTATCCACCCACACCACGTCCACCTCCACTAGACTCCAAAGCAGCTTGGAAAGGGGATTTTCTTATCGCAAAGTATGTGATAAGTCTAGGCTCATTGCACTAATAAGGCAGTGCATGTCTGAACTACATGTTTTACTCATCATTCCTTTGCATTCTGGTGCATGAACAGGACCACTGAAGATCTTTTCACAGCATATTCACTATTCACTGCACTCCTACTAAATGGGCTTCTCAAAGGGGTTTCTGGACATTTAAGGGGACCTTCTTGGCACCCTGTAAAAATCCGGCTCAGTCTGACCAGCTAGCAGCTGCTGCCAAAATGCAGGTCAAAGTGATCAAGCTGGTAGCCTGTCTTTGCCAGCTGGTAATTGCTAACAGGAAGGAACCCAATTCTTAATAATAATAAAAAAACAAACAAAAATTCCTGGTAAGGCAGTCAATAAGTAAAGTGAAAATATTTATGAACAAAATAAGTCAAGTGGAAGCTGGGAAATAATTACCAGTTGGGAAAGATGGTGTAACAGTTTGACCCACTTGAACTGTGTTTTAGCAAACTAAACCGGATTTTTCAGCAGCCTTCTACTGTATGGACCTGCATAGAATCCTTATGGGTTTAAAAGAAAGAAAAAGAGAGTAGTAGTGTACATAAGCCATCAGTTGTATCGAAACAGCAAATAGAATTATGTGTATTACCCTCATGGACACTACCTACTGTATATCATTCTGCTTTTTGGATATTCTCCGGCATGATTCTCAAAACTGTGCTCTATTTACAGGATAGGGTGCCGTTTCAGACATTGCCTTGGAATATCTAGGTAAGCAGGCACAGAGAGAAGGGTGGAGGGAGGGAGCACTGGCCCTTCCCAGAAAAACCAACCAGCTTATGCTTTCTTTACAAAGAGGCACAGACATAGAGACATTCTGCCTGGCTCCAGATGATTTTTTTTCCACCTCTTTCCTGCTCATAAAGCCTTGATCTGTGGGTGATCTGTAATGAGTGTGTGCCACCCAGCCTGCTTCTATTTCTGTACTCCAGTCTTACTCCCACCCTGAGGTCGGCAGGTACGAGAAGTCTGGCTCATATGCATAGAGCCCGGTTCCCGGTTCCCACCCACAGTACGGGCTCTTTTACAGCCTAGGCTCTCTTACAAATTTTGAGGTTGTGCTGGAGGCACGAGTGCACAGTTTGGGCTGCTTTTATAGAACTGGTGCCATACTTCTGCTCGCTCAACCAAATTGAACAGGCTGTAAAGAATGCTCCTACTTTCAGTGCTCCATGTGATGCCTTTAATCAAGGCATCTTTGGAGCTTTATCTCACCTCCATAAACCAGTAGCTCATGCCTAATTAAACCTACTAGTTTTCAGCAGATGTTGAAGAATAAGGGCATGACAGAACACACGTTCAGGAAATAAATGCACAGTGTGTTTTATCCATTTCTTATGAATAATGCATGAGGACTTAACAACACTTACTTGGAAATGGTCATGGATTTTTTTTTTTGACAGGCAGACATACAAATATTGTGTGCTCGTTATGGCAACGGTTAAGGATTCTCTTTAAAGAATCCTAAGCAGTAACTGACTCTAGATAAACTTTTGTCTTTAACCAGAAAACCAATACTAGCTCCCATTTACTTACTTTGATCTTCACACTCTATTTTTTGCCACAATATAATTGACATTGAGATCCTTTTGAAGATTTTGCCTATTGTGTTCCAGTATGAGGCCTTTGGGAGCTCTTAGGTCGTATTCACCCATGGATGGAGCACTGCGATGTTTAAGGGGGTTATGAAGCCACGTTGTGTTTATTTTAAGGTGTGACGTTCACTTTGTCACTGAAGTGGATTATATGACCTATAGGGAGTGGGTAAAGTTTGATAATAATAAGTGCTCTTGTACACCAAACCCATCGTGTTTTAAAGGTAGACAATGGCTTGCAGTGTGTTCCACCAGTCTCTCCAAAGTGGTGGAAAGAGAGTGTACGCAGACTCTGCCCCTGAGGCGTCACACTGAAGCACAATAGAAGTCTTCATGGGCAGCTACATTCGCAAAAAGAAACTGAACTCGAAGACTGCATACTGGTGCCTCTCACTCTGAGCTGGGGGCGGGGGGGGGGGGTCAGAGAGAGGGAAAGGGAGAGAGAGAGAGAGAGAGAGAGAGAGAGAAGGGGGGGAGGAAACAGTGGGACTTTTCTTTCCCTAGTAACGATTACTCATGCCTCATGCCTGAAACCTCCTTACAGTCTAAAGTTCGGAGGACTTAGGGACTATTAATAGCCTCCTAAAGTGGCTATTTTTAGTCCAGCGTGGCTATATTTATTCTTAAGGGAGTGGTGGCCTTGTGGAATAAATATAGAAGTGCTCGAGTCCGTAAGAGGCTTACCATAGTCCTCAACTGATTTTCTTTCCCCACAAGTGGTTTCCCAAAATCAGCCTGTGTCTCTGTGCCTCAACTCAGTTCTTCATTGCAACATTGTAAGTGTGCTATCCAGAGCTGCTAGAGTAGTGGTTGGGAAGAAGGCAGAATGCAAAGTGTGCAGAAGTAGCCAAAATTACAGGCTGGTTTGGCCCCCACCCCTCTCATCGCAAAGCATTGGCCTTTTTTTATGTCAAGCATGCTTCTCCACCCCTTACACTAAACACAGGCCATTCTGTTTGATATATGCCAATCTGCAAAATCTAATGGAGCATCTCCACAAATCTGACTGAGCTTTACAATAAGTGCAGTGAAAACACACTTGAATTAAACTTTCTGTTTAGCTTGAACTTATTCTTAAACCTTGACCTATTTGTACTAGCAAGGGGCTGTTTTTGATGGATTCTACAAAGCACTGTAAGTCGCACAGGATTATGGCATTTGAAAAATGCAGTTAAGGCAATGATGATTCATTTTGAGCACAATTTAAAAACTAGAGCTGAACAAAGAGCAATGTATTTACAGTAACACAATTATATATGAGTTTGAATAGACTGTGTATACATGCACTCACCATCCCACTTTATTAGGAACTTCTGTACAACTGCACGTTCATGCGGTTATCTCAATGCAACTCAATGCAAAAATCATGCAGATGTAGGTCAAGAGCTTCAACTAATGTTCACGTGATACATCATTATGAAGAAAAGTGTGATCTCTGTAACGGTGGCAGTAACTCTGATCTCTGTAACGGTTGCTGGTGTCAGATGGGCTGGTTTTAGTATATATATATATATATATATATATATATATATATATATATATATAAAACATGACATGAGGGACAGTTCTGTTGGTGGAATTGCTGTTGGTTGATAAGAGACAGACTAGATGAAAATGGCCTGATATGCCATGAGCTGCAAGAAAGTATATCTATAATCATTCTTTACAACAGTAGTGAGCAGAAAAGCATCTTAGCACAAACATCGAGTTGGATGAGCTACAACAGCAGAAGACGACTTCAGGTCTCATGCTTGTCAATCAAGAACAGGAGTATGAGGTTATCCTAGGCAAACTGGACAGCTGAGGATTAGAATAAATGTGACTTTTTCCAGTCTTCAACTGTTCAGTTTGGGTGAGTCTGTGCCCAGGATAGCCTCAGTTTCTTGTTCTTGGCTGACAGAAGTGGAACCTGATGTGGTCTTCTGCTGTTGTAGCTCATCCACCTCAAGGTTTGATTTCCTGTGGCAGTCATAGTCTGTGTAGCTTATCCACAATTATACATAGAATAGACATAAAAAAAAAGAAGGTGTTCGTTCAAATACCTATAACTTTGCATTGAATGACTTATTGTCCACTCCCAGATTCCAGTGATTAGTTCTTTATTAAAGGCAAATGAACTTGCTTGATGAACCAGTTGGTTACTGTATGTTACCGTGAGCCTGGAATTGTATCCAGACATTCCAGATATTGTTAGCATTAACTGTCATTTATATGTGGTGTGCCTAATGAGAGTGATCTATGCAGGTCTTTACCTTTTAGATCTAGATTTTCACCAACATGACTTACCTATTTCTTAGCTTTAACTGGAACCCATTTCCTGCAGGGTGCTCAGAGGACTGGAAGTATTTAAACAGCCAGTAATTCCTAATCATGGTTTTCTGATTACTAGATCAATTTTATTCACTGAGCCACTACTGCCTCAGGTGTTATTGCCTTCATTTTTATTAGTATATATATTACTCTACACTCTGGACAGCCAACTACATTCCGGCCAGTTTGCTAAATATTGGCTTGTTTGTGCCGAGAGCAATTACTGACACAGACTTCATGCACATTCTTTATTCTTTCATAACTGCCTTTCAGTTATTACTTTGTAGAGACCTGGGAGTTTTTCTGTTAATATTATATGCGTGGAGTAGCTGGTTGACCACTAGGCAGGCCAGTGGTGCTGCTCCGATCTGCTCGTAAAACACATTACATCTAATTAGTTTGAGCAATTAGTGGCATTTCAAATTCTCTGAACATGACACATTGATTAGCCAACTAGAAGACAATCTTGCATGAGACACCCAGTGCACTTTTTATAGTGGAACAACCATTAATAACGCCTGCTCATTTTGGAGATCAGATACAGATATTAATCGATATGATTCATCACTGTGCAATTTATTCCATCTACACTCCCATTCCAACAACATGCTTTTCAGGCCATGTGAGATTTTTTGTGTCTTGAATCCTGTATGTTACTTGACCTTTGATTGAGAAAATGACACTGTGCCCTTTAATGTAAATGAAAAATTGGTCCCTGAAAAGCTGTTCTTATTTGTCTATAACTACGAGCTGGAAGAACTGCATGAGTATAAAGAGAGCAAGATTTACTGTATACACATGTAGATACATAAAGAGAGGAAGTGAAAGAGAACAGAGAAGAGAATGGTAGCAATTAAACTTAGCACAAATCCTGTGTGGTCTCATTAAGTGTTAAAAGCAATTACCACCCTGGAAAAATGATTGTGCTATATTTGAACTCAGCCTTCAAACATCATTTATAGCAGAGTGAGATCAAGGGCAAAAGCTCTCTCTCTCTCTCTCTCTCTCTCTCTTGGCGACAGTGGGATGGGCCTGGGCAGACCTTTGGATCTTAAAACTAGCAAACAAAATCCCAAACATATTCTTATTGTTTTATTTATATTCCAGTTGTATCCAATTTTAATACCCAAAATGATTATTATATCTTGTATATTTAGGGTAGGTTATGTATCTTTTCAAAAACTAGAACAAGTCATGTATTCTTCATCATTTGGACCTTGTATACTTCAAAACACTTCACAGACATTTTTATTGTACAAATGCAACAAACAACCACTTCTGATAGTGAACTTTGCTGAACCTAAGGCCAAGACTATTGTTTGGCCTTCTGTGCATTTGCCTTTGTTTGGGGCCATGTGTAATTAAAAGGTACGTGTAAAACCAGTGGGAGTGCTTGCTTAGGACTGGTTTCAGTCAGAGACAGGGGGTTTGCATTAACTCCAGCCCGCTTGACAAACCCAGAGTTAAAAGGAAACCTCAAGTGCAGCCAATCTTGTGCAACCTCGACCATCCCCACGCCCAGCCACAATCAAGAGGTAATGGGATAAACCGTGACAGCATTATGAGGGTCAAAGTGAGACAGTGGGCTTTACAGGGTGTGGTGATACTCTGTGATTATAACTGAGCAACAAAGAGACAGTGTTGTGTTGATGCTTTCAATCAGGGTGAATGTTGAAGGCCATGTCAGGGTTGAATAAGTGCAGAATTAATTACTTTCAATAAAACAAAGCAGTAGCATACATTCTATAGTCATAGTGTCAAAAATGTATAAAGACCGTATAAAGTTTAAAACAAAACATTTTCACTGTATGTGTTTCAGTTGCTTCAGTCCATAATTCAGTTGATTTGGGTTTTAGATTAATTTTATTTGAACTCTTTAGCCCTTAGTTCTGTGTTGTCTTTTGTAGCTGTGTCTTTATGTAGCTGCAGGGTCCTGGAGGAATTTCAATACACTGTGTACTGCATCAGCTCTTATATGGTTGAAATGTCATTAAAAGCCTCTTGACTTGACTTGGTATTAAATGTAAGCTCTAATCATACAGTAGGACACAGTTAGTACAACAGCATTCTAAACTGTTACTTAAAAAGGCAAAAAGTTCTGGCAGAAGCATAAAAGTAAACACTTCTTTGAAAATTGGGACTTTCCTCGAAAGCTTTTTTGGGTCACAAAGTACACAGACAACTCAGGACCTGCAAAGAGGCAGAATGTATGAGATAAGTTTCCATAGATTATTTACAACTTCCAGTTTGAAAGTCATAAATACCGTAAGTTATTGGCTCTTGTTTTCTTTCAGAAGTAAATGATTAACAGGTCATGGAGTCTTCGAAGAAAAGAGATCTTCAAAACCTGAGTTTCTGTTTCAAACCTTCAAGATATATGGAAATGCAAAAACATTTGCGTTCGTTATTTAGCTGTGAGAAGTAAAGTAAGTGATAACGCTTCTGTTTGCGAATAAAGTATTATTAATCATCATAACTGTGACAAAGAGGAGAAGATTGCTTTACGTAAGTGATTAATGACTGCATTCTTCTCATTGAAAAAAACTGGTGGTGTAAAGTGGTGTATCAAAGCAGTGAAAGACTTCACATCAGCAGGCATATAAATAAATTATTCAAGTGTGCACAAAAATCAACACAAAATATCCAAGTCTTCTACTTATACACACATCAATGGATACGGTGTTCGTTTTCTTTCTTTTTACTCCACCTGTGAGTCAGCCCTTCACTGTCAACCCCACAAAAACACAGACATGTCCTATTGTCTTATTTGGAATTGGTGGCCAGCCTCCCCAGCTGGACTGACATCTGTTTTTTTTCCTTCGGGACGTGTGCCACTCCATGTTCTCTGAATGAAGCTCTCCCAAATCTTATTCAGAGGCACGTTTCCAAAATCACACACTCATTACCGGCTTTGTGTCTAATGCTCCGGCTACCAACGAGTCCAATTAATCGCAATTAAGTCCAGACAATGGCGCATAACATGGTCTGTTATTCATAGATCTTTGTATTGTTACTGTTATTATTTCTTATACTTACCTTTATATATATATATATATATATATATATATATATATATATATATATATATATATATATATATATATACATATATAGATAGATAGATAGATAGATAGATAGATAGATAGATAGATAGATAGATAGATAGATATGAATTTAGTTATTTTCTTATATTTAGTTTAGTTGATTGTATATAAACGTGTGACAAATAAAACTTGAATCTTGAAGTGTAATGTTCAGGGAGCAGCTATCACCATTACATGCTAGCAGGCTAATAAGCAACATCCACAGGGGACATTATCCCTAAATGTAACACAACATGCTGAAAAAAACCCTGTCATTTTCAAACCTATAATCACAAGTCTAGTTTCTTTGACGTCAAACAGCATCACTTGTGTGTTTCCGTCAGTCTAGTATGCGTGTGCCGCTATTAGCATCACAAAGCCTGAGCTAAATCACCCCGTGAACCCCACCACATGGCTGACTCACCCCGGTATCCCTAAAATACAGTCTCACCCACAGACCCCCACCCCTCCAACTCGTCTTTCAGGCCAGCCTGTTAACACCCTCCTTTTTCTCATTATGCTGTCTTTATTTTCTGCCCAACAAAGAAAAAAAGGGAAGGGGAGGGTTGTGGCACTGGAAAGGCAACACATGGCACTGACCTCAAACTGCCGTTACTGACCAAAAGTGTGACGTTGAGGAGTGAAAAGGCTATTCTGCGCTTTTTCAAAGACACATTTAGCATCTTCCCAGAGACTTGGCAAAAAAATATGCTATTTCTGTTACGTCTGTATGCCCTTACTAAAATTAAGAGGGTGAAAACAAGAAAAGCATAAAACTGTGGGAGTAAAAAGATTTGGCCCAGACAGGGCAG